>NC_090442.1:709884560-710188132 GCF_031143425.1 Pleurodeles waltl
CAATTTTCCGTGGAGGTAAGCACCTTACTATTAATTTGCCTCAAGATCTTTGAATTATATTGTTTTGCTGTTTTTATGATTTTCCTTATTTTTGTTACCCAGTTCCAACTCAGGTGCCCAACATGAGCACACTTTATTTAGGCACTACCACTTGGTGTGCACACTGGTTTGTTTCGTTTTATTTTTTGGCATTTTCAGGCACCACCAGGTAACATGTTACACCTCCTAATTGCCATATATTTGGAGTTTTTGATTACAATATAGTTACTAAATGTGCGTTTTTAACTCTTATGGGTCCCTGCATTGTCCTGGTCCCGATGAGACCCCACATTACACAAGGGATCGAAATGTCATCAATATACATAGAAACGAACCGACTTATTGGTCCCTTTAATTCATACAAGGATCAATTTTAATTACTCATAAATTCATTCAGTGTGGTCATTGTGGGTTTCATGTAAACATCTTTACTCATTCTCGATGTTCATTTACATGCACGTTCCCTCAGAGAGACTCTAGCCTTTAGACTGCTCCCGTCTTGGGGCCCTGGTGCAGCTCCAGTCTACTTCAGGTGATGATGGGTGCTGCTGGATGTTTACTTGGTCCTGAATAACGCCTGCAGCAGCAGGGTGAACAACATGTAGTGCAGAGCAGGGCTCTGGGTGAGGCACAGGGCTCTAAGATCAAGAGGAAGACCCAGTACCAGAACTAGTGGGTAGAGAGGTGACAGGAAAGGGTAAGCACTGTGCCTAAATGCAACGCAGATGTATGCCGGGCCCATGCTCCACTCGCCCCATAAGGCACTGCCTCCTGAAGGCTCCCGTTCACCTGACAACGGATACTCAGAACGCCCGTTAGGCAATTTTTTAATTTATTTATTGATTTATGTTGTGCTCCTTGGGCTCTTTGGCCTCGTTCTAAGAGCCGACCGCTTAAACAGATACCCAAGGCGGCTGCTGAAGCGGATTAATGCACCCTCTCAGCCTAGCCAGCAGAATTCAGGTTAAACCCACCTGCCTAAGAAACATTGCTCAAACAGAGGGGACAGGTGGGGTGAGGGGGAATGATAGCAGCAGGAGTTGCGGTGGTAGCTGCAGCTGGACTTGAATAGTGAACAAGCTGTGCATAAGCTAGTCCAGGTGAGCCAAGAATTGTTACCCTTTGGAACAGATGCTAGCAAGGAGGGACGTTGTCCAGTACTGGGGAAATACACTGAATTCAAAGATGTGTATTTGATTAATTGGAATGAACTAATGTGCAAATACAGAAGAACAAGTTACTTACCTTCGGTAACGCTTTTTCTGGTGGATATAAATAGCTACCTGTGGATTCCTCACCTTATGAATTTGTACTTGCGCCAGCTTCCGACGGAAAGTCTTCTTCCCAGCTCTCCACGAGGACGTCACAATTGCACAGCTCCACGCGACTCTGTCTGACGTCACCGTGCCAATAAGAGGTCCTCGCCGGCATGCTGACGTCAGTTTCACCCATTTTTTCACGTGCCTTTGAGGTGAACAGGTGAGAACCGACTTCCACAATAACTCCAATAAATCCATATATACAAAAAACCTTCATGATGCAACATAATCAAAAAACATAATTTATATATACAGGAAAAAATATCAATATACACATTCATCTATACAACCATATATCATAGTCCAATCAGGCAGGCAACGGGGGGGCGGGTGGGACTGTGAGGAATCCACAGGTAGCTATTGTATCCACCAGAAAAAGCGTTACCGAAGGTAAGCAACTTGGTCTTCTGATGGATACAAACTATCTATGGATTCCTCACCCTATGAATGAATAGAGTCCCAAAGCAGTACCGCACTCGGAGGTGGGTGCCCGTCTGATTACACCAAGAAATCCTGTAAGACAGATCGTGCAAAATGGCCGACCCTCCGAACCTCAGAATCCAAGCAGTAATGCTTTGCAAAAGTATGGGGGGACACCCAAGTTGCCGCCTTGCAAATGTCCACCACTGGGACCCCCCTTGCCAGGGCCGTAGTGGCCGACTTAGCCCTGGTGGAGTGGGCCCTGATACCCTCAGGAGGAACTTTCTTTGTCAGTGAGTAGCAAACTTTTATACAAAGAATGACCCACCTGGAGATTGTTATTTCATGGGCTGCTCTGCCATTCTGCTGACCAACATACCCCACAAACAGCTGGTCCTCCAGGCGAAAGTCTTTCGTCCTCTCAATATAAAAACTGAGAGCCCTTCTAGGGTCCAATCAATGGAGTCTCTCTTCCTCTTTGGAGGGGTGGGGAGGAGGGTAAAAAGAGGGAAGGGTAATAGTTTGCCCTATATGAAAAGGAGTGACAACTTTTGGCAGGAAAGCCACCCTGGTTTTCAGTACCACTTTATCAAGGAAAAACAAGGTAAAGGGGGGCTTTACGGAAACGGCTTGAAGTTCCCCAACCCTCCTAGCAGAGGTTATAGCGATTAGGAAAACAGTCTTAAGGACCAAGGGCCAGATGTATCATACAATCGATTTGCGATTCTCAAATATCGATTTTTAAGAAATCGTTATTTCAGAAGTGCAAAAAGGTATGTATGATTTTTGCGATTCGGTAATTGCGATTTCTTAAAAATCGCAAATGCTATTACCGAATCGCAAATAGAGAATCTGTCCCCATTCGCACCTATGGGCCTGTCGGCCCATAACTGCAATTTTGTGCATTTCAAAAATTGCGATTTCTTAACCAGAAATCGCAATTTTGGAAATGCAAAACCCCAGGGTGCTAGGGGACTAAGGCCCCCTCTGCTGCACCCCAATTTTTTTTTTTGGGGGGGGGGGACATGTAAGGTGCACACATGCCAAAAGGGCATGTGTGCTTTACATGTACATTTAAAAAATTCATTTTAAATGCATTTTTTAATTTTGCACATGGTTACCACCAGGGTCAACCTGGTGGTAAATAGCGATTCCTAAATGCCCAAATTGCATTTAGGAATGGCTTCATACATGTGCTAAGAAATCGCAAATAAGGAATCCTTATTTGCGATTTCTTATGTAGAGAGTCGCAATTTTAAGGAATCGCTATTTTTGCGATTCCTTAAAATTGCGTTCAGAATGTCTTTCATACATTCTGAACTGGCTTTTTGCATTTGCAAACGGACATTCGCACCGTTTGCGAATGCAAAAAACCTTGATACATCTGGCCCCAAATACCTTAATGGACATGAATGCATTGGCTCGAACGGTGAACCCATCAGAAATTTTAAAACAAGATTTAAATCCCACTGAGGCATATGAAAGGGTGTGAGAGGAAACGTTTTAAGCAAGCCCTTAATAAATCTATTTACAATCGGAGATTTAAATAAAGAGGGCTGATCCGGGAGGCAAAGAAAAGCGGATAGAGCAGCCAAATAACCTTTAACTGTAGCCACTGCACAGCCTTTCTTTGCTAAATCAAGAGCAAATAACAAAACATCTGAAAGGTGGGCATTCAAGTGATCTTTCTGGTTCTCTCCACATCAAATAACAAATTTAGCCATCCTACCAGCATAAATGAATTTAGTGGAGTGTCGCCTGGACGATAGATGAACATCCACTACATCCGGTTGGAGAGAAAAAGGAACTCAGGTTGCCCCGTTCAATCTCCAGGCATGAAGGTGCAGGCTCTGGAGGTAAGGGTGTAGAACCTGCCCCTGCGACTGCGACTGCGACTGCGAGAGGAGGTCTGCCCTGAGCGGGAGATGGAGCGGAGGGCACTTTGAGAGTTGCAGAAGGTCTGTGTACCAAACCCCGGCCAATCCGGTGCCACCAAGATGACTTGGGCCCTATCTTGGCGAATCTTCCTCAGGACCCGAGGAATCAAGGGTATGGGGGGGAGGGGAATGCGTAAAGCAACTGGCTGTCCCAGGGTATTTGAAACGCGTCCCCCAACGCTCCTTGCATCGGATACTGGAGAATGCAGAACGACGGGCAGAGCGCGTTCTCCCGAGTGGTGAATAGATCTACCTGCGGAGATCCCCACATCCCGAAGATGTGCCGGACCAGGTCTGGATGGAGACGCCACTCGTGATCGGCCAAGAAGTGCCAACTGAGACTGCCCTCACATACGTTTAGAATCCCGGCCAAATGATTTGCTATCAAGTAAATCTGATGATCCTGAGCCCAGGACCAGAGCCGCAGAGCTTCTCTGCAGAGAAGGTACGATCCTACTCCTCCCTGCTTGTTTACGTACCACATGGCAGTAGTGTTGTCCATGAGGACTTGAACCGACTGACCGCGAAGAGAAGGGAGGAAGGCCTTGAGAGCCAGACGTATCGCCCGCAGTTCCAACAGATTTATATGAAACATCTATTCCACCGGAGACCAATGACCCTTGCTCTCCAGATCCCGCAGATGAGCACCCCACCCTAGAGTGGAGGCATCCGTTACAACTGTAGCCACTGGGGGTGGTAGTAAGAATGGCCTTCCTTGGTAAAGGTTACCGTCCACTGCCCACCACTGGAGATCCGCTGCAGTGTCCCTGGAGATCCTTATCGAATCCTCGAGATCTCCTTTGTGCGGAAACCACTGCCTTCCGTGGCACCAGTGAAGAGCCCTCATATGCCAGCACGCATGAGTGACCAACAGAATGCAAGAAGCAAACAGACCTAGCAGGCGTAAGACCTTGAGGACTGGAATAACCGCTCCATTTTGAAACATTGGAATCAGCGCCTGGAGGTCCCGAATTCGCTGAGGCGGGGGGTAGGCCCGATACAATGTTGTGTCCAGTACTGCGTCTATGAACAGGAGGCGTTGAGAGGGCTCCAGGTGAGACTTGGGCGCGTTTACCGAAAACCCCAGATCGAACAACAACTGGGTTGTCACCTGCAGGTGATTCAGCACCAGCTCTGGATACTTGGCTTTGACCAACCAATCGTCCAGGTAGGGGAATACCGCTATTCCCTTCCGCCTGAGATGTGCTGCAACCACTGCCATCACCTTTGTGAAGACTCGAGGTGCTGAAGTAAGCCCAAACGGAAGGACCGCAAACTGGTAGTGTTGAGACCCCACCACAAACCGGAGATACTTCCTGTGCGACTTGAGTATAGGGATATGCAAGTACGCATCCTTCAAGTCGACAGACACCATCCAATCCTCTTTGTTCAACGCCATAAGTACCTGCGCTAGAGTCAGCATCTTGAATTTCTCCTGCTTGAGGAACCAATTCAAAATCCTCAGGTCTAGGATCGGTCTCAGGCGACTGTCCTTCTTGGGGATCAGGAAATATCTTGAATAACAACCCTGACCCCTTTCCTGCTCTGGAACCAACTCTACCGCACCCTTTGATAACATGGCCAGAACCTCCTGTTGCCACAACAGGAGATGGTCTTCTGAACAAAATGAGGGACGGGGGGAGGGGGAGGGGTAGGGAGGAGGGAACTCCTGAAAGGGGAGAGCATTTCCTTTTCCCACAATATTCAACACCCATGAGTCTGTTGTTATCAACTCCCACTCGCTGAGAAAAAGACTAAGCCTTCCCCCTAGAGGGGAGAGGCATGTTCAATAAAGTGGGGAAAACTAGAGCTGCTTCCCCTGCTGTTGTCCACCAGAGGAAGAGGATGATGATGAAGGGTACTGCTGGGCTGCCCCTCTAGCTCTAGCCCTCCCTCGCCCTCTGAAGGATCGATAGGATGGATTGGTAGGTTGTTGGGCCGAGTACTGGGACCTCCGAAAAACTGCCCCACAACCAAACCCTCTGACCCTGCGAAAAGGCCTATAAGGGGCAGCAGGGGTAGCCTGTAAGCCTAAGGACTTTGCTTGAGCCCGGCTCTCCTTATAACGTTCAAGGGCAGAGTCTGCTTTCTCCCCAAACAGCCTTTCACCATCGAAGGGCAAGTCTAGTAAGGTGGTCTGTACATCCGAGGAGAATCCGGAGGACCTCAGCCAAGCATGCCTCCTTGTAGCAACAGATGTCCCCATTGCCCTGGCAACTGTGTCAGTTGTATCAAGCCAGATTGTATAATCTGCTGCACCGCAGCCTGTGTGTCCGACAAGAGTGTTCCAAAAGGCCTCTGTGCGTCCTGTGGCAGATCCCCGACCATAGCCTTGGCTGAGTCCATAAGGGCGTGGACATACCTGCTCAGCACACAGGTAGCGTTTGCAGCCTTGAGCGCCATGCTGCAAGACGAAAATATCTTTTTGGAAGACTGTTCCATTCGTTTGGACTCTCTATCAGACGGGACTACAGGGAATGAACCAGGAGCAGACTTTGTGGAGCAAGAAGCTTGAACCACTAAACTCTCCGGGGTTGGATGACGTGAAAGGAACCCAGGATCCCCGGGTGCTCCCCTATGCCTCCTTGCTACAGCTCTATTAACAGCCGGAGACAAAACTGGTTTCCTCAACAAGTCCATAATAGGCTCCAACAATGCCTCGTTGAAGGGCAGCAAAGGATCATCCGAGGACGTAGAGGGATGCAGCATCTCAGTTAGCAGATTTGTCTTCACCTCTGCTGCAGATAAAGGCAGGTCTAAATAGTCCGCTGCCTTTCTAATGACCGAATGAATTGTCGCTGCCTCCTCCATAAACTCCCCTGGAGATAAAATGTCCCATTCCGGGGAAGTATCCAGTCCACTGGCTGACCCCAATCCTTTGTATTCATCTGAAGGCTCTACAAGCTCACCCTCTTACAACTGCCGGTATTTTTCCTCTTCAAGGAGACGCAAGGCCTTCCTTTGAGATCTCAAGTGGAATTCTAGCTTCCGAATCCCAACCGGGCACAGAAGTGGATGGATGGATGGATCCGAGAATCACTCGGATCCGGCACCAACACAGACTCCAACGGCGCCTTCTTCGGAGTCGGCTGGCACACAGGTAATGGGGCAGGATGGCCAGGTGATAGCATCGGTGTCGACTGACGCGGTGATGGCAACGGCACCACAGGTCTAGATGGTGACGCCATACCTCGTGGAGACATCATCGGCGTCGACCCTGCACCCCCAACCAGGCAAAACAGCATAAACGGCCTCATCTTATATGGAGCCGGGGAGCCCAGTGAAAATGCTAATGGCTTGGGGACCCGCCGGTGCACCAGCAGGCTGGAAAACAGCATACATAGCATTTAGAAATGCCGCCAGATCAGCTCCCAGAGCTGGGAAGGCAGGATATCTTTGGCCTTGATCCTGCTGCTGCACATTAGGCTCTTGCGGCGCCAATGAAAACTGAGGGCTATCAGGAGCCACCTCATAGACTGATGGCGTCGGAGATATTTCTGGACTCTGGGGCTGCGGAGTCACAGTAGGGCTCAGCTCCCAATTGCTTCTAGTCTAGCAGATGGAAACCTCGACCTCGATCGGCTCCGTGTCGAACGGCGCCGTTAGTGATGACGGCGCTGTGAGTCATGACGACGACGCTTCTTGTGCCTCTTGGAAGAAGCGTGAGATGAAGCCCTCTTATGGCCCTTCTTCTTAGCCTTCGCTAAGAAAAGCTTGGCCTCTCTTTCTTTTAGTGCCTTAAGGTTCATGCTCTGGCACGATCCACACCCCTCGACATCGTGCTCAGAGCTAAGACACCAAATGCAGTCCCCATGCGGATCAGTGACAAACATCCGACCACCACATTCATTACAAGGCTTGAAACACGATTTTCTCGGGGGAGACATTGTAACTACTAAAGCTACAACTCTATCCAATGAGCCAGGAAAAAAACATTAGCGTCGAAGGCACGGAAAAAAGTAAACTGACATCAGCACACCGGCGAGGACCTCTTATTGGCGCGGTGACGTGAGGCAGAGTCGCGTGGAGCCGTGCAATTGTGACGTCCTCTTCGACGTGGAGAGCTGGGAAGAAGAATTTCCATCGGAAGCTGGCGCAAGGACGAATTCATAAGGTGAGGAATCCACAGAAAAATAGTATCCACCAGAAAAATAGTTTCGAGGGACATAGCTGCACTGCAACATGGGAGAAAATTTAGGCTCTGTGCAGGGCCACTCTTTCATGTCAAGAGGATGTACATAAGGTGGCAAAACTGATATTTGGTCTACAGGTGGAACTAATTGATTTCTGCACAAAACACAGATGGCTGTTATCTAATACAGTTAGGTTTAAAATAAAAAAAAATGGGGGGGGGGGGGGGGAGTACTGCAAGTAAGTAATATGTAATGTGAATCCAAATACCTCGATACGTTAGGTTTAAAACAAAAATAACAATTAGGTCAACATTATTAGGAGAACAATACTGTCTTATCAAATTAAAATACTATTTTCATGGCTTTGCATTTGTGTGACCTTTATAAAAAAAGACCTCTAAATTCATACATTACGACCACGTCCAGGTCCATTCTCGTTTTGAAATCCCCACAAAATATTATGTATGAAACATCTCAAAGAATACACGTGTTCTTGTAGTTTATTAATGTTCTACGTCCCAGCACAGTCACAGGAAAATGTCAACTACTTGGTTCCACTTGAATAAGTATAAGTTACTTACCTTCGGTAATGAAATATCTGGTAGTGACATATTCTAGTTGCAGATTCCTTACCTTAGAATTTTTCCCCAGGCGTCAGACTGGATCCAGAGATTTTTCTTCAAGCAATACCCTTGCGCGCCGGCAGATGGTGTCTGTCGACTCCACGGGCATCGTAGTCACCGTGATGACGTCTGTAGTAGTATATAGATGCCGCCCTTGTGCAGTGACGTCAGTTTCTTTCAACGACTTTCCACGCCAAAGCGCAGAGCCGCTAGAAACACTGAGATTGGTGCGCCAGAGCTAAGGACCTGAAATGAAGAATCCCTGTCCCTAGAAATCAGTTTGCAAGGGGGGAGGATGGGTGGGCGGTAAAGAATCTGAAACTAGAATATGTCTCTACCAGATATTTCGTTAACAAATGTAAGTAACTTGTACATCTGATAGAGACTTCTAGTAGCAGATTCCTGACCTTAGAATAGCTACCCAAGCAATACCATCCTCGGTGGTGGGCTGCAAACCAAGATCATACTAGAAAGTCCTGTAGGACTGAACGACCAAAACAGCTATCTAGACAGACCTGACTGTCCAGGCAGTAGTGCTTAGCAAACGTGTGCAGGGACGCCCACGTAGCCACCTGGCAGATATCCAGGACAGGAACTCCGCGTGCTAACGCAGTGGAAGCAGCAGTTGCTCTGGTGGAATGAGCAAGCAAGCCTTCAGACGGTTGCTTCTTGGCCAAAGCGTAGTACATTCTAAGGTAAGGAATCTGCAACTAGAAGTCTCTATCAGATTGATACAATATAACATTCCTATTTGGCTCCTATTATACCAATAGTAAAGCTACTTCTCAGATTCCTATTTCATAGAAACAAACATGGAGGGATAGTGCATGTTTCAGGTTGACATCTCACTTCAAGTCGCAAGGTGCATAGGATGTAGATAAGAATATGTCAACTAATTTAGAAACAAGCCTTCCTGCACCTCATCAAACATCCCTGAAATGTTAATACACAATGCAAATGCTTAGGCCAGTGGTATCCAAAGTAGGTCCAGGAGGCAGACCAAGACCAGATTTTCAATACATGCACATACAATACATTTATTTACAGTGAATTTAAATGGAATAGATTTAGGGGTTCTGGGGTAATTGAGAAAAAGAGGCGTGGGCCAGCCCTCCCCCGACCTATGTTAGACATCCCTAATATAGACAGATTGGAAATATATATTTTCATACTATGAAGCAGATAATATATGAAAATAAATTTGTCTGAGATTGTGTCACTTACAGTTTTCCAACATGCTTGAAGGCCATGGAATGAAAGGTTTTGCAATCTACATTGCGGGGGAAAGTCCGTGATGCTTGAACTGAGATGGACTTGTTAAAGGTTACATAAAGAAACTTAAAATGCGGTCTCCTCTCAGCATACTTTATCAGAGTCGATGTCTTGCCAGTACCTACAGAAAATATGACAAAAGACTAATCTTCACAATATCTAACATTTTAAAGGTCTCCATTTAATTGCAACTGTTTTGCAAGTGGTTAAGCATGCTTCAGTATTAACTATTAAAGTTTCAGTTCCCAAGTGTAATGCTCATATCTGTAAACCTTCATAGAGTTGAGAAAAGGTATAAAATGTACATTTTTAAAAAATCTTTTTTATTGAAGTTTACAGTATATTGAAATCCAAAAAAAAGGAAAAACCACACAATTACATCCGCATCACTGTTATGGCAGTTTTGAGTAAGAGAGAAAGTCAGGGGGTTGGGTGATGGGTCTTTGGGGGACATTACGGCCGAATGATAGTGGCCACAGAGCAAGTATTCAACTGTTATATACTTTATATCACCAGTGCATCAATAAGCATGAAAACACCTTATACGATCTATAAAGCAGAGACTCTTTGATAGTGTGTACAGCCAGAGTGCGTCAGGAGAAAGGTACGTGTTCAACAGCTGTCATGCATGTGAGAGACCATGTGTGGATTGGCGTGAGTACAGTTATATCTGTATTGTGACCAAGGAGTCAAAAGGTGGGTTGGGCTATTTTGCAGAGAGCGCCCTTGTGAGGATAGTGTTCCTTGAGGTAATGCAGCAGAACGAGAAGACCGGCTTTGCGGGCCTGCAAGAGGTTGCAGCTTAGATGTGTCTTTAGGGGCAGCAGGAAACCTATTGTGTACAGATGAGGGTGTATTATTATGATTTGTTCATGAAGGTCGAATGTCGTTTTCAGCTTCTATTTTGATGATGAATATGTCCCATATATCGCTACGTCCAGTGCTAGACTCCTGCGCATCAGCGCCCGCAATACTTCCTCTTCAGCTCGTGACAACCGTAGCAGTATGTGTAGCCATCTGGTAGTATCTGGGATTCAAGGTGCCTTCCAATACATGGCGATAAGGCGCGTAAAGGTGGTAAACGCCATGTCTATAAATCTATGGAGGTGTTTGTCCCCTTGGTTTCTGTGGCGCAGTCCCAGTAAACAGGATTCAGGTGTGGATATTAGGGCGTGGTCTGTTATGTCGGCAGTGATCTCTGTCACCTGATGCCAGGCAGCTAGTAGCAGGAAGCATTCCCATACCATATGATAAAAGCTAGCCTCGCTCAGACCGCATCTTGGGCATTTAGTGTCAGTTGTCGGGAACATACGTTTAATGTGGGAAGGGGGTAAATAAGCATGATGAAAGTAGTTGAACTGTGTGAAACAGAGCTTATGGTTGCGTGATACCCCTTTAATTCCAGATAATGCAGACGACTATGAGCCTTGGGGCAAGGGATGAGGGAGTACTACTTCCCACCGGACATGGGCGCCACCACCCCCGGATCAGATAACATCAGTGTAAGTACTTGCGATGTTATTGGTTCCATTTCCCCATTTCTCCATGTGTTGTGTATGAGTTGTCTCTGATTATACTGTATGATAGAAATAATCCTGCATGTAGGCCGTTGGAGTCTCTAAGTTCATCGAACGTCTGTAGTGTACCTTGCTGTAAAAAAGTCACCCACCATTGTGAGCCTAGCAGCCGTCCACGGGGCCATGTCATGGTGCCGTAGCATGACCCGAATGGCTGGCAGCCGCACCACAGGTATTAATGGCGACTATGGTATGTTTGCAGATGTGCTGTGCATATATCTATGCCAGCAGGCTCTGCCCGTGTAGACAGTCACGGTGGGGAGGCATGACCTAGCAGTCAACCAAGTATATACTGGGGTTGCACTAAGAAAGTTAGTTACATTGGTTTGTCTGAACTCTGGGACTCGCTCCGCCACCATAAAGGCCATTGTAGTTCTGCCGCGCCGTAGTAGAGCTCAATGTGGGGGATGCTGAGGTCTCTCTTGTCAAGGGGGCACTGTGTTGTGGTCAGGTCTACACGGCGTCGATCCTTCCCCCAAAGTAGTTCTGTTAGTAAGCTATTTAGCGTTCAAAAAAGGAGTTTCGAGTGAACGATGGGTAATGCTGCAAACTAATATAGCAGTCTGGGGAGAACAAACATATTGGCTATGGCTACTCTGCCCATCGGCGAGAGTGGGAGCAAGCACCAGAAGGGGAGCGAGTCTCCTATGCTTCTTTCCGCCCAATCAAGACTGCCCTCTTTCAAGTCTTGCAGGGAGTGATATGCCTGTACTCCAAGATATTTAAACGCAGTGTGGCACCACCATAGTCGATAGTGTGGGAGAGTCTGTTGGTCATCCAGGGGAACAGGTGACATGGGGAAAATGCATGATATCGACCAATTGACCTTTGGGGCCATATGTATGAACACATTTTTCCATAGACATAGAATGGGTAAAAACCTTTGATACATCTGGCCCTTAGTCCTGACATAATTCCGAAAGAGTCCAATAAGGACATTGTTCGGGGACAGCCGCTAAGTGTTCGCGTAGGTAAATTAAGGTGTCATCTGCATATAGTGATATGATGTGAAAAATGTGTGATGCCTGCATCCCACAATATCCTGCTTTCTGTTTCAAGCGAGCCACCAGTGGTTCAACGCTATGGCGAACAATAATGGGGAAAGTGAGCATCCCTGTTGAGTGCCACAGCGGATAGGGAAACGGTTTGAAATAATGTTGCCCGTTTTGAAGCACCCTGTTGGGTTAGAGTACAGAATACTCACCCACCTCAAGAAACCAGCCCCAAAACACATACGACTAAGAGTCGTAAAGAGATAATCCCAACTAAGCATGTCAAACTCTTTTTCTATGTCAAGCGAAACAACCCCCCTCTTGCTACCATTGTGGGCACTGATGTGAAGAAGTCTTAACAGTCTCCTGATATTTAAGAAAGTGCTGTGTCCAGGAATAAAGCCCGATTGATCCACATGTATCAGGCCAGGCATTAACGGGTGGAGCCTGTTTGCCAGAAGTTTCCCCAGGACTTTACAGTTCAAGTTTAGTAAAGATAGAGGTCTGCAAGACCTCACATCGAGGGGGTCGCGCCCCAGTTTTGGGAAGACTACTATGAGGGCTTCATGCAGTGACTGCAGCAGTTTTCCTGTCGATTGAGCTTCAGTAAACACCTCAAGTAAAGGTGGTAGGAGATGAGATGTGTATGCCGAGTAATATTCAATTGGTAAGCCGTCGGTGCCAGGGCCCTTGTTATGGGTTAATTGGGTTAGCGCAGCGAGAATTTCCTCCAACCTAACTGGTTCATCCAACTATTCTTTTTGTTGCATGTGTAGTTGGAGTCGGAGGAGAGTGTCGAAGAAAGCGGATACCTGTGAAGGTGTTGGTGGTTTGGCCGCTGCATATAGTGATTGGTAATAATTTTTGAATACTGAGTTAATATCAGCCTGTGTTTTAAACATGTCACCAGAATCCATTCAGGTTGCCCCGATGGGATTGTGCTGAGGAGACTCCCTAACTAGCCACGCAAAACGGCGGCTCGAACAGTCGCTTTCAGTGTATTGTGTCATGTAGTGTCGCTAGTCATGCCTACACAGTCTCGCATCAGCCTCTTTGTGCTTCGCACGTAAGTCTCGGAGGAGGTCTAGTTTGGCTACGGCTACCTCAGCTTCATGAAGCTTCACCTCCAGTACAGTCACCTCATGACGTAACTCCTGGCAAACCCCCATGGACGCAGCAATCCACTGCCCTCGCACCACCATTTTATGTGTGTCCCATTCGAAAGCCCGAAGAAGTGTGGATTTATGATTATGTGCAATATATGTGGAAATACATGTAGCTAGTTCTTGGTGAAAAGAGGGATCCATCAGTGCCTCCACCTGCAATCGCCAGGTCGGCACCTTTGTAAGTTGTCTGCCCCATTGTAGAGTCACCCTCAACGGACAGTCATCAGACATAGTGCGAGCTAGATATTCAGAGCCCACCATTCTCTGCGACAAATCCATGGGTCCTAGGAATAATTCTATTCTAGTGTGTAAGTCATGGACGGGGAATAGAAGGAGTACTCGCGATTCAATGGTCGGCCCATCCGCCTACTCGCGTTTCAATGGGTGGCCCACCCACCACACCATAAGTCATGGAATCCCCTGTCCAATCCCCAAGATTTGAACTCTTGGGAGATCTTCCTGCACAGTGCCCCCTGTAGTGGTGGGTGCGATCTATCCGCAACTATAACGGAAACACATTTGAGGCCCGCCCCCAACACCCCCCCCCCCCCACCCCCCCAGAGAGCGGCCACTGATGGATCCCAAAACAGACCGGGTGTGAGCTTATTCAGGAAGTCCCGATGGTTGGAATTGGAGGCGTATATTCCCACTAAGGTCAGTGGCATTCCATCCAATAGACCTTCTGTGATCACAAATCTACCATCAGAGTCACTTTGAGTGAGCTCCGGACGCCCGGTGCCACCCATATTAGAATTCCCCCAGCTAATGCAGAGACTGTAGTGCTGTATACCGTCCCTCTCCAACTGCTGTGAAGCTTTGTGAGTTCAGTCTCTGCAAGATGTGTTTCCTGGAGCATCACTATATGTGCCTTCTGGCGCTTTAGATATGACTGTATGCGATGTCTCTTGGATGAGGATGACATGCCTCATACATTCCATGTGATGATGTTATAATTAGGGGGAGATGGTGCAGTTTGGGTACTCATGGAGATTCGTGCCACTGAAGTGGAGAAATAACTGAATTTTCTGCCCTACTGTCTGTGCTGAATGTGTGTGTTCTGTGTAATATGAACCCTGGCCCTGTGTATCTCCCGTACATCCCACCCCCCCCTAGCATTGTGCAGTCTTGTACATACATCAACGGTAACAAAGACAAACAAGAGTGGCAACTTGCCTAAACGGAACACAGTGTGACAACCTGCATTCACCGATCGTTAGCTGCGATGCGAACAATTAACACGTGTGAGGTAGAACAGGTCCACATGGAGAGTTTTGTGTGGGGGCACCAAGATCCGGCTTGAATCTCACGTCTGGACTGCAGGATACAGCATAGTTCCGGCAGTCTTCACCAACATGAAAGGTGTTATATGTGCGATCCTGGCCCCCAGTTACTGACAAGGACTCAGAGCGGGGGCCGGGTCGTTGGGCAGCAGGCTCATTATTGAGGCAAACTAAAACTGAGTAGGTAGTTCTCTTGACAAGTGGGCAACGACTCAGTCCACATTCTGCCATCATTTCCGCGCATTACAGACTATTCGAGGTGCATTATATCGGTAGTACGCTTCCCTGGATATCTGCATCCCAATCCTAGTTTATCAGTCGTTACTGTTGGACGTGGTCAAATCTGTAAGTTGTCAGCCAAACGGGGGGTAATAACTGGGTTATTGCTGGAGTCAGCTGAATCACTGTGATCCCCCCAGCTCAAAGTTAGAGTCTGATGGCATTTGAAGCACAGCAAAAGGATTTGACTTAGCTGTGTGGTATCGAGCAGTATCTTTGCTTTGTCTTCCGTGGCTTGAGCCCTGGTGGGACTGGGCCTGGAGCCCATAGGACGCTTACGTTTGGGCTGAGGAGATCACCATTGTGTTGCTGTTTCTTCCTCATTAGAGGGCAGTGCTAGGCCCTTAGCGTAAAGCCATGTTCAAATGTCTTCGGGGGATAGCACAGATGTGGGTTTTCGCATCGTCTATCACGTGAAGCCTCGCTGGGAAGAGCAGTGCATATTTCATGTTGTGATCCCTGTGATGTTGTTTGACCTTGAAAAAGGAGTTCCGTTTTTTTCTGAACCTTCGCTGTAAAGTCTAAATAGGCAGTGATGTTCACATCTTCAAATTTCCATGGCCCATGAGTGCGAAACCACTGAAGTACTAAATCTCTATCATGATAATTGAGAAGGTGGGCTATCATTTGTCGGGGGGGGGTTTGAGATGGGCACCTGGTGGTGGTGGCTTTGTTGGGTTTCTATGGGCTCGCTCTATCGAAAATAATTTTGGGTATTTATCTTGGAGCACTGTAGTGGCTAGCCATTGTTCCAGAAACAGCTCGCACTAGGGCCTTCTGCTCTCTCTGGAAACTTCATAAAGTGGACACTGTTGCACCTCGAGCACCCTTCTGTGTCTTCTGCACTCTGTTACAATGCTGCTACTTCCGTAGTTAGCTGTTTCATCTGAGACTGGAGGTCTTGGACAGATGGACGCAGTGCCACTATGTCAGATTCGGTTTCCTCAACTCTTTCATATAATTTACGATGATCCGCCCAGAGTAAATTAACATACTGCATCGATCTTGGATTCCAAAGACATTTTGGTGTCTAGTATGGCCTGCAGTACTTTCTCGAATAGGGAAGAGTGGCTTTGAAGGGTAGCGTCCAGTTCTTGCAAGGCGTAAGCAGTGCCATTTGATGTAGATGTCGGAGTTGTTGAATTGTCTGCCACCAGTGCAGTCGGCCTCATGGTTTTAGGCTTCCCCATCTCACCGCCTACGTGCGTGGCACTCACGCAAGTCTTGAAGAGAGACACCCACTACTGTGGCTCTAGCAGGTGGACAAAGGCCCAGGTCTAAAATTCTGCCAAATGCACTATCTGGAGGGCAACGCAGTGCCACATGCACCCAAAATGTCAACCGCTTGTCCTCAAGGTGTCTGCCAGTAAAATTATCTTCCATTAGCAGTAGAAGTGTGGGCCTCTCACATATGACACAGAGCAGCGATAGTGAGGTATCCTAGTGTGGGCACGAGCGGCTCACTGCGAGAACTACTTTTGGAGCTAGACAACGTGCTGTAGTGTGGCACACCATTGGCTCGGGCATTTATTTAATAGTTGTAGAGAGATCCGAGGCCACGGCAATGGCGGTGTCCCCAGAGTAAACAGACCATCACATCCTCAGGCGGTCACCTTATTGTCATGGCATAGCCCTTGAGGCTGTTGTTCCCCCCAACTCACAGTTCACAAGCGGGCCCCCATGTGATGTCATCCACATGTGTAATAGATAGTTCTCCCCTCCTTCCCAGTGCTCAATTCTGCTCCCGTTGTGCAGTTCCAACTCACCCGCTGTCTCTCTGGCTTGGCTTCGCGGGGGTCCCTGGTCGCTGCTGTTGGGAACCTTATGGGATCACATCCTCTCCACAGGAGTAGAGGAGGAGGGTCTCTACAGGTCTGCTGTGCTCCCCAAGTAGGCAGAGTCTCCACTCAGGGCTCGGGGTGTCTCGTAGGGCCGGGCCACCGGTTACTAACTCAGCTGCTCCATCTCATCATCTCCTCCTCTCTGTCTGCAATCAGACCCCCTACGGGCACCCGCCATGCCCGCACAAAGCGGGAAAGGCAGGCCCGGCACTGGGGACCTCACAGGATCCCTTTGGTTGTGCAGTGGCACAGGCTGGGGCCTCCACTGCGCTACTCTGCGTCTGCCGAGTCTTCACGTGGGGCGTGGATCACACCCCGAGGAGCCGGGCCACCGACTCCCTTTCTGGCAGCCTTGCCGCGTTGACTCCCCTCCTCCGCTCACCCGCGGATCTTCTGCAGGGATTATCTGTGGACTGCATGAAGCAGGCAGGCCCACTGCGTCAGGCTCACAATGTGACCATGTCCCTCCTTCTGGGCCCGGTTGGCCGCAAGCGATCCACTGCAGCCCGGGAGCCCACAGCGGCAGTCCCCGCCACATCGCTCGACGGCTGGCAGGTCTCAGAGCCACCAAGGCAGCAGGGAAACAGATCAAAGATGCCGTTTACTGCAACAAAGAAGGATAACTGGCTGGCCATGTGCAGAGCTCCAATCTAGGCTGCCGCTCCGGTCGTCATCTTGAACACGCCCCATATGAAATGTGCATGGTGCATAAATATTCAAGTCAGGTAAAGATCAACCACATTGACCATGGACTATAAAGAAGACCGTGTAGATTATGAAATATATTTTCAGAAATGTACAATAACAGTGCATTTAGACAGTAGTAGAGTATTGAGAAACCATGTTTGGAAGACCTGAATATATTGCTTGAAAGTGAAAATTGACGCTACTTGGGAAAATCAAAAACCCTACCTGCTCTTTCTCGATTACCCAATGTTACTTTTTAAATGTTTCACACTGTGTGAGTTTTTAAAAGCATCATAAAAGTGATTTAGTATAGGTGTGCATTCCATCATAATACTGTGCGGTGCAGCCCCCTGAGCGCAGCAGCCATCTTGAAATAAATCTGTAAATAAAAGGATAACTCTACCACCAAAGCTCTTTCAATGATGTTTCAAGTTCTCTGCTGCTACCAACAGGAACCAATAACCCAGAAGAGGTTTTGCAATAGGATATTGTTCTTTTGTGCAAATCACAATGGTAGAATCCATGCCAGATATTTACGGAAAATAATTTTACATAAAATGAAACTTATTTACAGAGTGAGTGGTTATCTTGAAACGTGGCTTGGAGTTAAAGGGTGTAAAGAAAACAAAAACACCAGCTAGTCACGGGCACTCAAGGTCACTGTGATATTCTATACATATTCTCTACACAAAGGCGGTGAAGGTGTGTGCAATACTCTTTACATAAAACAGAGTTGCTAAGCGATACAACACACTGACACCATTACAGCACTCAAGTGTGTGTTAGTAAATTACATAAAACCATTTAAGAAACTCAACTAACTTTCAACTGCTCATTTTTTAAAGAAAGCTTACCACGCATTAGCATATATTTGAGCATCAAAATACGCATAAACTTTTAAGAACATTTTAGAAAACATCACTTTTGGGAATATTTTATCTCACCCTTTAGGTAATCAAAGGCAGTTGGGCAAACATCTCAGAAACCATCATGGGCAACTTTTTAGGTGTCTCAAATTATACTTGAGAAAATTAAGGCAGTTTAATGAAACGTCATCCACCTTTCCAATGTAGAAAGATAACCAGAAAGATTTTGTTTTTACCTGCAAATGCCATAATTTTCACAACGTGACCAGGGGCGATTTCATGATTCACAATCTGTCTCTGCTCATGTGTCAGTTTAACAGCGGATTTGTTCCTAAAATTCAAATATTGTGTAAAAATCCTTAACTAAAGAACCATCTCCCCTTTGTTTCATCATTACTCACAAACATTTTTTGTAATAACATAATTTTTTAGATAAGCTGAACAGCCAATAAGTGTATATATTCTTAATTTCCACTGTTAAAGAGTGCTGTGACATTTTCAGGGCACAATGTAAATGGTAAACATATAGTCTCAAACACTGCATAGCAATCTTTTAATAGTATGGTTTGAAAGAAGTTTTATATAAACACCAATTGAACATCAAGGACAAAAAAACGTGCAAGATATGCAGAGACGAAAATGACTACAAAAATGGCAGGGTTTTTACCCATGCATGCAAGTCTGATAACACCAAACCCCATACTCAAATTAGTTCTTTCACAATCAACGATGATGGACACAGACATGTTCAATCTACTAGTGAATCAGATCAATTTAATATTTCTAGCCATACCAGCGCAGTCTCTCACAATACGGACATCTCAGCCTCTATGGCCACCAATCCTTTTTTAGTGGAAATGCGCAGATATCACAAGGGCAAGAAAACAAAACTTCACAAAATGGGATACAGACACAAAAAGATCAGGAGGGGCCAATCTAAATTCCCAACTCAAAAAACACTCCAGCCAGAGAAGGAGTGACCACCCGGTCGGTCTCTCACAATCAGAGGAAATAATAACCCTAATGTCACCACTAGCTGGATCAAACACTGCCAATGGAATTTCTGTCATCAACTTATGACAATGGATTGAGTGAGTATGAGAACAAAATGTTGTGCAAGGGTTTGGGCTTCTGTCCAACCATCTATCCAGACTTTGTCGATAGTCATATTGACTGTTTTAAATTCACACGTAAACTTAAGTTGAAGAACTTCTTTCATGATAAAAATATTATTAAAACTAAGTCAGAGAGTGCAAGTGTGGAATGCAATATGTTCATTACAAACTTAAAAGCTATACAACTTTTAATGTCTCTGGATGACTCAGAGTGTGATGCACAAGCTCTAATGCATATTCGGGAAAATCTTGACATAACTGTCCATCTTGACATTGACATTGGTCTCAAGACTCAATCCTGGTTCACTCCCTTTTTACCTCCCAATAATGCTGTTTATCTTTTTTTTCGGGTGGTAATACAGGATCTCTATGATGTGGAGTCCTCTTTTACCACCGGTTCTAATAGAATACGAGACCACAACATCTCCACACAAGAAAGGGCAACCCTCAAAAGTCTATCCAACAATCAGAATATTATCATTAAAGAAGCCAACAAGGGGGGCAACATTGTAGTAATGGATTTTTCAGACTATACAGCTGAGCTAAATAGCTCGCAGATAATACAGCTTACCAGAGATCAACAACTAATCCCACACCCAACACCAACAGTATAATTAAGGTAATCTGGACATTTGGAGGGAACGCTATTTGATCTCTGAAGTGGAATTTCAAAATCTTTACAACCCCCACCCATAGTTCACCTTATATTTACATTTTTCCCAAGGTTCATAAACGGGGTATAATTTCCCATCCAGAGGCCAATTATATCAGGTATGGATTCTCCAGTGGAGAAGATTTCAGAGTACATTGATTTGTTCTTACAACAATTTGTACAAAAACTACCTTCATACATAAAGGACACAAAGGACTTATTGAGTAAGATATCTGACTTTGAATGGCCGGAGGGTAGTTATTTGTTAACACTAGATGTCAACTCATTATACAACAGCATTCCTAACGAGAAAGGCATTCCATCAGTACAATACTTTCTAGTCACTAGGGATGCCACTTTATTGGAGCACACAGATATGTTAGTAGCAATGATTACTTTAGTTCTAGACAACAATAATTTTCTTCAGAACATCTTGTATTGTCAAACCCAAAGTGTAACTAAAGGGGCTACATTTTCACCAGTCTTTGCAAATCTATACATGGAATTGTATGAGAAATTCCATTTGTTGTCTGACTATCCATCTCATCTTACCTAACGTATAATCTATTGGGGTTGTTACATTGACAATGTCATTATGTTTTGGTCTGGTAATGCACACTGTCATTATTTATTCAAGATCTTAATACTAACACTTACAATAACTTATTTTCTCATCAGTTTGAACAAAATAAGATTGACATTCCGGATCTTACTCTTTATACAGAGGGGAATAAAATATGTTCTAAATTGTTTAGAAAGACTACAGCATGCAATTCCATTTTGTATGCCACTAGTGCACATCCGATCTCCCAGGTCCAAGCTATACCTTTTGTGGCGATGACCAGATTACGACAAAATTGTAGTGACAACAATTACTTTTTAATAGAACTGGATAAAATGGAGGACCACTTCAAAATAAGGGGTTTTAGCCATGAAATACTCTGCAAAGCGCAAATTAAAATACTGAGGACTTTGCGACATTCTTTATTGTCTCACAATAAAAAGAAAAAAATAGAGAAAGATCTGGTACTGTAAAATTAATTACTGCCTACAGTCCTTTGAGTCAGGTAGTATACAAAATTCTGAAAAAAACATCAGCACTTGCTGTGTATGGCTAGTAGATTAAGCAATTATATAACTAAGAGTCCTGCCATCATACACAGAAGGGGTGGGACTTTACAGAATATCTTGTGCCATGTTCCCCATCGACCCTCCCCTCACACTTGGTTACATTCTTCACCCAAAGGCTTTTTCCGATGTGGTTATTTTAACACATGTCAATTTGCTCAGGACAAGACCTTTGTTTTTCAATACAATACAGCTGTACAATATACCATCAACTGGTTTATCAATTGTAAAACTAAGTTTGTTGTATACAGTATCATCTGCTGCTGTAATATGATCTACATTGGAAGCACCATAAGACCACTAAAAGAGCGTATCCAAGAACATCTCTGTGCTATAAGAAATAAAGATACGACTTATCCACTTGCTGTACATTATAATACTGTGCATCAACAATGTGAGTGAGAGAAGATTAAGCTCCATGGTATTGGAGCTGTGGGACCTTTACCTCGAGGGGGTGACAGAACTATGACTCTCAGGCACCTGGAATGTAAATGGATTGTCCACCTTAGAGCGGTTGAACACCGTCTGAATGTAGATAAGGAGCTACATGTGTTTCTATGATCCAAATACATTATTTGAGTATATGTTCTTGACACAGTCTGGTCTATAGTTAATGACTTTCAGACCAACAAGCATGAAGCATCATGTCTTTGTAACATGATGCTTAAGCATGGAGCGCATAATACAGTGTACATTTGATTTGATTTTATTTCAGTATATTTATCACTGTTCCTATTTTTTTCTGATGTTTGATTCATGCACATTCCATAGGAGGTGCATTTATTCTGTCACCACTGTTCACTATGACTTTGTTTTATATAGAATCAGGGGTGTGGAATTTAATACAATATCTACTTGTCCATGGTACAGGTTGCTTTTGAAATCCATTTGTCCAGAAAACAAAATATTTTTTTTTCCCTTTGGTGCCATGTAGTGCGGTGACAAATTAGGGCAGCAATCTCATTATGTAAGAGCAATGATAACAGCCTCTCTGATTATGCCAGGACTACACTATAGTGGTGTTTAAATACTTGCAATTTCTATCCCAACTTTAGCAATTTCTTATTTTGCCATCTTTCCGCAGATCTATATACTGGGGCTGGAGGAAGCAATAAGCAATAGTTCCAGGGTTGGAATGCCTTTGAGTCTGCAAACCTACTAACTTGCATGTTTTGTGGATTTTCACCAGCACTTCTCTCATCTTTTCCCATAATGAGAAAGGTTGGAAATGTACTCCTGAAAATGGCAGAAGTAGAAGTTCTTCTAGGGTTGGGAAAAAAGTGGTTGAAGGGAAAGTGAACTTGTAAACGCTAAATAGATTTTCACATGAGCAAATCTACACCTGCATATTTGCTTGTGCTAAAATACAGTTCACAAATAGTTTCTAGGAGAACGCATTCCTGGTCTACTTATGTAAGTTCTTGTGAATTCATGGAAGCCACTAATTCAAAGACAAATACCATGGGGACATATACCATGGGTACACTCTTGTGACTTTCTTTAAGAATTGGGTCCCAAATTAGGTCTGGCGTAAAGGACATATTGTTTTTATTAACCTTCTATTTCTCTCTCTATCGGCTGGCTTTACTGTGAGTGATCGCATTCTGCACTGCATATTGGCACACAAAGTAGTTTTGTTCAGTGCCAGGAACTACTCTGGCAATCAGTGGCATAACAAAATTGAAGGGGGCCCCCCTGAAAAGAACATGGAGGGGCCCCACCTCCAGAATCACTCAGGACAGGTGCTGTGCTAAGGGGGTCCCCTGAAGGGGAGAGGGGAGATGCAGGGCCCTTGTTACGCCACTGGTGAAGTTTTTGCTTTTTGAGACCGAAAACATTATTTTCTTTTTGGCAATGTTTGTTACAATGGTGAGGGCCTGGCAACTCCCACAACAATAAAGTGTTACAAAAGCCATGTCAAAACAAGACACTCATTGACAAAACCAAAAGACTCACAAAAAATGTGAGATCACTTGGCTTTGCCAGTGCTAGTTTATTTTCATGCATTCCATAATCTTGTTGAAAATGGTTACACTGATTTTCCGTTAGGAATATTTTTATTGAAAATACTAGCATGCATCAACACATTTTATTAAATGACGCTACAAAGAAATAGCACCTAAACTTTCATAGTAGCAAAACGTATTTTTCCAACTTGCTTTTTTTTTCTGAACATTTCGTTTTAGGAAGCAAATAATCATCACTCTTGCTTATAAGCTTCTGCAAACATTTGCATCTAATCAGAGAGCCTTCTGGGAGCATTATACTTAGCTTCATATTGTTACACCTTTCAAACATGTGTAAACGTTTTTTTTTTTTTTTTTTTTTTTTACTGGATCCACTGTCAGTAGTGCAGTGTGACCTTAAAACGTTAATTTACAGCACTCACACTAATAATGAAGGCTTTTCATTAATGAACCATAAATACAAATTCGAACAGCATTAACATATGGCCACACATATTACCTTAATTGCAGGCAGTTCCCTTCTCTGTAAACTGGCAGCCAAAGGGCTTGTGCTGCAGGGGATTGGGCCTACTGGTCCCAAGGACAAACTAACCATGAAAACGTGTTGCCCTTGACCCCAAACAATATGTCCTGGGCATTGGGCGATAGGAATTCCACATCCCTGATAGTGTTCAGCATGCTTTCATGTTCTGTGGCTCCATTAATGTACATCTTATAACATGCGACCACATTACTCATGAGGCTACAGTATTTTGCTTCCATGTTTGGGCAGCTTAGTTTCATCAATAGATCACCCAATATGATGTTGATGATTTTTTCATTTGTAATTGAATACTGTTCTATACTTCTTTGATGCATTTGCAATTATTCTACATGACTGAGCTTTTCACTGTGCGCAGATATTGTTTCACGCACTTCTGGCTATCGTATGTTTCACTTGGGGTATATGCATGCATTGCAATTACAATGTATTCCTTACTTCACAATACTAATTTTTATTGGGTTAATTTCTTCTGTTTCCCTTTGTATGTTTTTTGCTCACTTCGTAATAGCCACGGTCAAATTTTCCGTGCCAATACAAACGAGTCCTCTTTCTATTTCCATGCATACTCTATCATGGCTTTCGTCACCCGCCGTGCTCAGCGTCTTATTATTTGCAGCCCAGCACTGAAGTGGGCACCTTTAGGTAAGGAGCGGCTGGTTTTTATTTCATGACACTATTCGCTTATTACTCAAACCTATTCATACAAGTTGTTTCTACTTTTATAGGAGTATCATGGCCTCTTTCTGAAATTGCTTTAGTTCACCATAAATATTAAACTCAACGATCTACTTTCCTATTATATGGACCCAGTAACATGTTAGCATATACTTAGTAAGATCTCTTCACTTCTTAGGCATCTTTCTCTGCCTCCTTGTTTTGCATCGCTGCATACTAGCGTTCACTCCACTCTTGTCTGCTCAGGTCTATTTTATAACATGGCCTTTGTGTTTACCAAATTATTTTGGATTCATTAAACAGTTACAGGAGATTGATGGTTACATTCCATCTCGTGCAATGTGTCGAGTTACTCTAAGTAAGAATAGCTCTTGGTAATTATTTTGCATTTTCCATTTTAATATATATACATTTATCACCGGGTCTCTTCATCATTTCCATTTTGATGCACTGCACTTAAGTTCCTACGCATGTTTTTTTACACTCTATTTGGTTACCTCTTTTTCTCAAATGGTCACTTCACATGACATTGTGGACCTATATTTCACTCTTCATGCGTACACATATGTCCTTGGTCTTATGAGGATTTCTTGGGTCACCGTATATGTGCATGCAGCACACATATGTCCTTGGCCTTCTGATGATTTCTGGTGTCACTATATATGTGCAGAGTTTGACTTACTTGCACACCATGGTATTTTATCAATGGATTTAGGGTGTGAATATTTGCAATTATTTTTAATATTGTATGTAGAGAGTTGAATACCAACTGGTTGTGTATTGAATGTTTGCAGCCTTGATAAAGTCAGTTGAATGATACACGGGTCGGCTACTGCATTGTTGAAGAATTTACGGTTCCCTGACTTCCTATGCAATTAATCCTATGTTGGACACTTTTATGGACTGCATTATTACTTGTACAGTGTGTATTTGTTTTACTGGTTTGAAACATTTAATCAGTGGATTGCCATTTCCCTTTTTGCAGCATGAGACACATTGCCATTAATCACCTGATATTCTTTGGCACTTTAGCTACAAATCCAAACAGCGCCACTTTTGGAGAAAGCAACTCTCCCAGTCAACAATTTGGGATATGACTCTCCCAGAGTTTTTGGATATGGGGACAGGCCAAAGCCAAGTGTAAAAAACGTGCATCAGGGCAGCACTATATGCTACATTCATGCAACACATTTCTAGCCATTTTATGCAGTAGGGAAAGTATGTCATACACCAATGTAAAAACTGAAGTGCAGCAACTTGTGTCTGTAGTTTATGGTCAAGTGAACGGTTTGTGTACTGAAATAATCCCAAACATAATTTGACCAATCCTGTCATAAATCCAACTCCCAGTGCTACTTGGCTGCAATGTGTAACACCATTGTAGCATCACTGACCAGAGATGAACGTGAGATATTTAGCCCCTGGAATATTCCACCTTTATGACCTTGGTTAACATCATCAATTCAGAGGTTCATCCAAAAACATAGTAATGGGCTTTAACAGCATGTCAAAGTCTGAAGTAAATAAAAATTCAAGCATATTTGTGTCTCCCCTTATTTTGTATAGATTTAAAATAATACATTTTGCTTCTTCATACAGGTACCCTATTTCGTTATTTTGTGTTTATTGAATGACAGTGTAAGTGCCCCTCCATAGTAATGGATATGGCAGGATTGTCCAGTAATGGCATGTCCTGTGAGTACAACTCAGACACCAGACTGCATCCCCAGCATGTGCCATGTTCACAACAGTAACAATACTGTCTCTCAGGTCCTTTATTGTGTAACTAATTTGAAGGAAGTACTGCAAAGTCAAATCGACTCCACACAGAAAAGCATCAATACTCAAATGAGATGGCAAAAGATGCTATCATGTCTTTCCACAGAAAAGCCTTTGCTTTGTGTCCTACATTCCCTGAAAAAAAACAAAGGAATTAAGTAACTCTGTTACAGATCAGTCAGTCATTCCTGTCCAAAATGAAGCTACTGACAGTTCAACAAATGTGCTGCAGTTTCTATAAAGTGTGAAATGTTATTTTATCCTCAGCAGGCATAGCCGTTCGTTTCTTCACGCGCCCTATCTTCCCATTCATCATCTCTAGAGCCCCATCCTCCTTGCCATTTTGATGTCCAGATGGGATTCATTTGATCTCCTTTTCCCAAAACCCTCAATCAAAATGTCCTGCAAGTTCTGAACTGAAACCTTTATCTCTGCTCTTTCCACTTTAATGTCCTCAGAGCTCGTGGTAAGGGCGGTTTCAGGGTGGACATAGCAAAGCATAGTTTCCACTTGTGGAGTCCAATTTCAATATAGCCATAAACATAATTCCTCTGTGGATCAAACCCCCAAAATTATTCAAATTTTTACTCTTGTTCCAATATCTGCTCTGCAAACACTGCAGAACCTTATTGGGTGTGATGGGTTGCATAAGAGGTACCCTAAATGCTATGGAGTACTGGCCAGATTCTGAAGATACTAGCAAGGTTAAGGAGGCAGTCATCTTAAGTGTCTTATTGGTTGTTGACAAAATAGTAATCAATGTAATCAACAAAGATACTGTTCATGAGGCGGTCAACAACTGGGAGGGTGAATGCGCAAAGAGCAAAAATCTTGCTCATCAGATCCAGGTTGAACCTGTAAGTGATCAATGGCAACCTTCTGGAGGTAGATAAGTAGGCAAGATGTTGTATGTGTGCTCGATTGCCCAAATCATGCATCTACTGCCTCCTTCAAAAAGTCAGAGGGATCCTACTTTTCTTTTCATATTTAAGTAGTTTAATAGTTGTAGTATTGCCCATTAGAATGTGTACTGTTGGCGAAGTGAAACGCAGACAGGAACAAGCGTAAAGCTCCGGTATATTGATGTGCAGCCACTGCTAGGATTTAATGTATGAAAAGCTGTTGACTGAAGAATAGCAAATAGGGGCATACAGCCATCATCTGAAAGATAATGCATAGCACCTAATACACAGTAGAATCTCCTATACACTGTTTACAAAATTGCTGGATTAACTGGTGGTGTTACAAGGGTAACAGAAAAGATTTCTCAAAGATTGGATAATTGTCACAATTGTGCAAATGGGTACATGTGCTGCCATCAATGTGGTAAACACTCTTAGTGCAGATGCTCGGCTAAATAGGAGTTCTGAAAACTGAAAGTGCTCTCTTCCAATGGCAAACATGAGGAAGTTATATACATATTGGCCAAACCAAGGGTGTGATGAATCGAGACTAAATTGATTTTAACATGAATTTCTTGTTCTTGGATAATTTGATGAGAAATCCGAGGTCTAAACTTGAGCCTTTTAAAAGAACAGACAATGTTGGGATCCATCAATCAAACAGGATTTGTAGAGCGCACCAATCACCCGTGAGGTTACCCAGCTGCTAGGTTTAGGCTGTTTGGGGGCTTCAGTTGAAAAGTCAGGTCATGAGTACCCTTCTGAACTCCAGAAGAGAGGGTGAGGTCAGAGAGTGGATGGGCAGGCTGTTCCAGGACTTTGCGGAAAGGCAGAAGGAGGAATGACCTCCACTGATGCCGTGGCGGATCCAGTGTGAGCGTGAGACTGCAAGGTAGAGCGCAGGGATCTGGAAGGTAGGTGGAAGTTCAGGAGGTGGTTGATGTATCCTTCGTTGTGGAGGGCTTTGTAGGTGTGCGTCAGTCTTGATTTGGAACTTCTTGTGGTCGGGGTGCCTGTGGAGCTTTTTCAGGTGGGGGTGATGTGGGTCCAGCTGTGGCGATCAAGGATGAGTCTGCCCGCCGAGTTCTGAATGGTCTGAAGTCTCTTCAGGAGGTGTGATGTGATTCTAGCATAAAGTCGGTTGCAGCTGCTGATGAACGCTTGAGTGACAGTTCATCTGGTGGAGACTGGGAGACATTTGGAGATCTTCGGAAGCATGCAGAGGGTGAGTAAGCAGGCAGAGGAGACTGTGTTGATCTGGCTCTTCATGGTAAGATTGCTGTCCAAGATGATGCTGAGGTTCTGGGTTTGGTCCGTTGGGGTGGGGGTGAGGGGTCCCAGTTCGGCAAACCACCAGGTCCCACGGTGAGGAGATGTTCCCGAAGATCAGGACTTCAGTCTTGTCTGTGTTGAGTCTGAGGTCGTTGTCTTGCATCCAGTTGGGAAAGCTGGTCATGCAGTGGTGGTGGAGGGGGTTTCTGATAGTGAGAGGATGAGCTAGATGTCGTCCGCATAGGAGATGATGTTCAGTCTGTGGTTTCTGACAATGTTAGCTAGACAAATCAAGTTGGTGTTGAAAGGGTGAGGCTGAGGCATAAGCCTTGAGGAACGCCACAAATGATGCTCTTGGGTTCTGAGGTGAAGGGAGGGAGAAGGACCACCTGAGTTCTTCTGGAGAGGAAGGATGCAATGCATTTGAGGGTGTCATCTTGGATGCTGATCTGATGAAGCTTCTTGATCAGGGTGTGGTGGGAGACAATGTCAAGTGCTGCCGAGAGGTCGAGGACGATCAGGGCAGACAAGTCTCCCTGGTCAAGGAGGGTTCTGATGTCTGTGGAAGTGATCAGGCCAGTCTTGGTGCTGTGGTTGGAGTGTAATCCGGATTGGGATGCGTCCAGAAGATCGTTGTTCCCCAGGTTTTACGTGAGTTGCTTGCTAAGTGCCTTTTCTATGACTTTGGCAGGAAACAGGAGCAGGGAGGTCGGTTTTTGAGCTCAGGGTCAGTGGCAGGTTTCTTGAGGAGAGGTTTGATCTTGGCGTTGGGAATGTTGAGGATGTCTGTGAGCTTTCTGCTGATGTTGCTGATGGCAAGTTTGAACATGAGGTGTTAGCAGGGATCAGTGGGAGATCCAGAGTGGATGGAGTGCATAATGCTGGCACGGTTCTGTGTGGTGAGCTGGTTCCAGATGGTGATCCTGATGGCAGGGCGCCTGTAGGGTCTAGGAGGCTGCGGTGTCGGTGGAGGGTTGGGTTTTCAAGTTCCTGTAGATGGTGGATGTTTTGCAATGGAAGAAGTCAGCTGGGGGTCACAGTGTTCCTGAGAGGGGGTGAAGATGACACCAGCTCGTCCTGCACCTGGCCCACAGAGGGAGCGCTAGCCCATCCCCCGTGGGCCTCCCACCCCCTCCTCCTGTGGGCAGGGATGGAAGAGGAATCACTTCCCCTTGCACCCTCGAGACACATCCCCAACTCTCACCAGAGAAGTCTGATGACATCAGTGCACGATTGCGCGCTAACCTCATCAAAGGTCACCCCCACTGCACTGGAAGCTCCCCCATCCCCGATCTACTCCCCGGGATGCCAGGGAATCAAAAAAAAAAAAAATAGTGGGTTGGGGGCTACCAACCAGTATGGGTATGATTATGCCCCTACCCCACCTGAAAGGGTAACAGTCTTTCAGCTCTCCCCCTGCACTCTAAAGATCTTATCCCAACGGCAAGCAAGAGGACATTTGATTATTTTGGGTTTTGATTTTACACTTAGGCCATGAGAGCTTTTCTAACTCTCAAAATCGTCCATTTGGAATGGTGAGGGCTGCACTTTTTGGACTTTGGGATGTTGCCATGTAGAAAAATCCACAAGACTTAGACACATTTGAAAACTAAACATCTGGGTGAGTCCAGGATGGTGTGCTTCACGTCCACCCTGCACCATTTTCTTACCCAAAATGCCCTGCAAACCTCCAACTTTGCTTGAAATTACACATTTTCCCCACAAGCTTGTTATTGAATCTTCGGGAATCTGCAGGAATCCAAAAAATTCCTACCACCCAGCATTGTCACATCTATACCGATAAAAATTGTGCTTCACCTGTTAGCCTAAAAATGTTTTTTTTTGCCCAACTGCCCTTTTGGTTCCCCCTCAATTTCGACACGTTTTTGGCTCTTCTCTGCCACAGGCACTTCCCCCACCTACAAAAGTGAGGTATCATTTTTATCGCGAAACTAAGGGGAATGTTGGGCAGTAGGAAATTTGTGCATGTGTGGTGATCCCACTCAGAAATGTGAAGAAAATGTGTTTTTTTTAAAGCTAAATTTGAAGTTTGCTGAGGATTCTGGGTAAGAAAACATTGGGGGATCACACCTCCCTGGACTCCCTCAGGTGTCTACTTTTCAGAAATGTCTGCATGTGCTAGGTTTCCCTAGATGTCTGCTGAGCCCAGGACCAAAAACGCAGGTGCCCACCACTTGCAAAAACAGGTCGTTTTGTAATTGATAATTTTGAAGTGTCCACATAGTGTTTTGGGGCATTTCCTGTTGCGGGCACTAGGCCTACCCACACAAGTGAGGTACCAATTTTATTGGAAGATATGGGGGAATGCTAGATAGAAGGAAGTTTGTGGCTTTCCTCAGATTCCAGAACTTTGCAGCACCGAAATGTGAGAAAAAGTGTTTTCTTGCAAAATTGAGGTTTGCAAAGGATTCTGGGTAACATAACCTGGGTTCCCCTAGGTGTCTAGTTTTCAGGAATGTCAAGGTTTGCTAGATTTTCCAGGTTTTCCTAGGTGCCGGATGAGCTAGAGGCCAAAATCCACAGCAAGGCTCTTTGCAAAAAATGGTCAGTTTTCATAAGAAAAATTTGATGTGTCCATGTTGCGTTTTAGGGCATTTCCTGTTACGGGCACTAGGCCTACCCACACAAGCGAGGTACCATTTTTATCGGGAGACTTGGGGAAATGCTGGGTGGAAGGAAGTTTGTGGCTCCCCTCAGATTTCAGAACTTTCCATCAGCGAAATGTGAGGAAAAGGTGTTTTTTTTGGTCAAATTTGGAGGTTTTCAAAGAATTCTGGGTAACAGAACCTGGTAAGAGCCCCACAAGTCACCCCATCTTGGATTCCCATAGGTGCCTAGTTTATAAAAATGCACAGGTTTGGTAGGTTTCCCAAGGTGCCGGCTGAGCTAGAGGCCAAAATCCACAGCTAGGCACTTTAACAGGATTTTAATGTAAAATGTGATGTGTCCATGTTGCGTTTCCTGTCGCGGGCACTAGGCCTATCCACACAAGTGAGGTACCATTTTTAATCGAGAGACTTGGGGGAACACAGAATAGAAGAACAAGTGTCATTGCCCCTTGTGTTTCTCATTTTTTCCTTCCAAATGTAACGCAGCGTGTAAAAAAGACATCTATTTGAGAAATGTCCTGTAATTCACATGTTGGTATGGGGACCCCAGAATTCAGAGATGTGCAAATAACCACTGCTTCTCAACAGCTTATCTTGTGCCCATTTTGGAAATACAAACGTTTCCTTGATACCCATTTTTCACTCTTTATATTTCACCAAATGAATTGCTGTATACCCAGTATACAATGAAAACCCGTTGCAAGGTGCAGCTCCTTTATTGGCTCTGGGTACCTAGGGTTCTTGATGAACCTACAAGCCCTATATATCCCTGCAACCAGAAGAGTCCAGCAGACGTAACCGTATATTGCTTTCAAAAATCTGCCATAGCTGGAAAAGCTATAGAAGAAATCGTGGACAGAAATGGCTCTTTTTTCACTTAAATTTCAATATTTTGTTTTATTTTAGCTGCTATTTTCTGTAGGAAAACCTTGAAGGATCTACACAAATGACCACTTGCTAAATTCAGAATGTTATCTACTTTTCAGAAATGTTTAGCTGTCCGGGATCCAGCATTGGTTTCACACCCATTTCTGTCACTAACTGGAAGGAAGCTGAAAGCACAAAAAGTAGTAAAATGGCATATGTCCCAGTAAAATGCCAAAATTGTATTGAAAAATGTGGTTTTCTGATTGAAGTCTGCCTGTTCCTGAATGCTGGGAAGATAGTGATTTTAGCACCGCAAACCCTTTGTGGATACCATTTATAGGGGGAAAAAAAAACAGATGCTTTCTTCTGCAACCCTTTTTTCCCACTTTTTTTTTTTTTTAACGAAATTTTAGCTGTATTTTGGCTAATTTCTTGGTCTCCTCCAGGGGAACCCACAAACTCTAGGTACCTTCAGAATCCCTAGGAAGTTAACAAAAAAGGATGCAAATTTGGCGTGGGTAGCTTATGTGGAGAAAAAGTTATGAGGGCCTAAGCGCAAACTACCCCACATAGCCAAAAAAAGGTTCGGCACCTGAGGGTAAACGGCTTGGCAGCGAAGGGGTTAATACCAGCTGGCTTGTTAGGAAGGGCTATTGGATTTGGAGGGTTTGCTGGGGATCACTCTGTCGGCGCAGTTGGAGATCCAAGTGGTTAGGTTTCTGTCGCCTTGTTTGACGTTCGAGGTGTCAGGGGACGGGGAGGGAGTTGATGGTGTTGATCCACTGGCTCTTGGTTTATCTGTTTCAGCTGCTGAGCGGTCTGGTGGTTTGGCTGAGGGCTGCTGTGCAGTGAAGTGGGTGATTGTGTGGTCGACCCAGGTGAGCTCGGTGGTGTGGATTTATTTGACTCTGCTGCTGGCGGTGAAGACAGGATCTGGAGTGTGTCCTGCGATATGTGTATGGTCTGTGACTATCTGAGTGAGGCAGATGTTGTTTATGCTGTCCAGGAGGTTCACGGTGTTGGCATTGTTAAGATCGTTGAGGTGGAAATTGGGGTCTCCGAGGATAATGTAGTGTTCAGTGATGATGCCTTGGGGGAGGGAATCGATGAATTCGGGGATGGCGACGCAGAGAACAGGGCAGGGTCCTTGAGGTCTGTAGGCGAGGGTGCCACTAATGGTGGTTTTGTTGCCTATTCTGAGCTGGAAGTTGAGGTTTTCCATGAGCGTGGTTTTGTGGTGCAGTGGATAGACGCCTTGTAGATGCTGGCAAATGCCACCATCGTGTTTGTTGATGCGCTCCCGGTGAACAATTTTGGAGCCAAGATACATGGGGATATCGGGTGTGGTGGCAGAGTTAAGCCAGGTCTTGTTGACGAAGACAATGTTGGGCCTGAGGGTGACGTCCCATATCTCGGTCACGTTTGCAGAGTGATCGGACATTAAGCAAAACGCAGTGGAATTGTTTGGGCGCAGTCAAATTGGGCTAGTGGTTTAAGCAGGTTTGTCTGAGCTGCAGGAGAACTGGCAGAGGTGGAAGGCAACGGGTCCTGCTGTAGAGAGTGGTGAGGCACGGCAGAAGTTCTAGGTGTGGAGTCTGGAGTTCAGGGGTGTGAGCTCAGTCCCAAAGTAGCAGTGGATGATGGGAGATACAGGGTTCTTGATGCTGGGCAGTCCAGGAGCAGATAGGCTTGCCTTTGGCATGTATTGGGTGCGCCGCTATACCGCCACACTGCACCCTTCATTAAGAAGCTCCTGGTAGGGACTCTGGGGAGGCAGGAAGCGGGTGGCAGGAACGGCACCGAGCGGGCAAAAAAATGGCAGTGAAAACAAAACTAAAACTGGTTGACAAGGCTAGCTGACAAAGACTAACCATCGCATGGCAGGAGAAGCGCTAGCAGCAGTACAGAGAGAGGAGACACAAAGAGGAAGGAGGCACTGTTAAGCAGCAAGGGGCATCTGGTGAGGGTCTGCTCAATGGGGTCGTGTTGCAGCCCCCATTAAGTAGATAATGGGAGGGGACAGGGGCGCTGGGAGGCGGAATGAGGGAATAACATACCCGCCCTTACGCTATGTGTGCAACATTCTCCGTTGCTTCTCTTTCTATTAGGGCATCTATGGCCTATCTTTTTATTTTTTTTAAACACATTTTTTTATTGTTGTTCAGGCAGTACTTACATTGTAGTTTTTAAACATTTTTCTATGACATTTTTATGCAGTACAGAGTCGTGTTTTAACGTAATTTTATAACAGTTTCTTACAGTACATTGCATCGCTTATTGCCTGTTCCAACTTTTAACCGTTTAACATCGCTACTTAACTTTTATCAACTGCTTGGTCATCTTATTACAATTATACCTAGGGTTTTTAGTTACCTGCATGCAAGTTTGTACTATTGTTCTAGTTTTTTTTTTCCCAACTTTGTAATTTCTAGTCTGTTGGGGGGGTTCTGACATGTCTCTTCCTTTGTGTATTTTTTCTACTCATCTTCTTCTTCACTCAGTGTCTCAAAATTTTCCATTAGTGTATCCCAATCTGGGGCTACCGGGCATTCTCTCATTCCAGAGTTATCTTCTCGCCTAAGTGCCGCACCCTCTGCTTTTCCCCCATTCCATCACCTCTGCTTTCCATTGTGTTGTTGTGGGGGCTGTGGTTGCTTTCCAGCGCCTTGTTAGAAGGCGCTTCGCTAACAGTAGTGCTAGGTTTATGAGTCCGAGTAGTGTTTTATTTTTCTTTAGGTGTGGGAGCATACAAGTCTCTGTTGTATATTGTATGGTATTACCAGTCATTTTGCCTAGTATGGTAGTTACTCCATTCCAATATGCCGTTATATCAGGGCAGCGCCAGAGCATATGCAGTAAATCAGCATCTTCTACTCTGCACCTGGGGCACGCCGAGGATGTCCCCGGGTATAGGATATGTAGTCTGTGTGGTGTGAGGTACGCCCTATGCAGTACGGCAAATTGAATAAATTTAAATCTTGTATTACGGGATATTTGACTTGGGTACTTTAGTATGGTGGACCAGTCTTCTTCGGACAATTACTTATCAATATCTGTCTCCCATTTGAGCTTAAGCGCTAACAGGGGGTATGCCAAGTGAGTTCTGATTCCCTTATATAGCCATTTTATTAAGTGTTTACCCTGTCCTACAGTGTATATAGCACGGACAAGATAATGTGTAGGAGGCTCCTTATTGTCTGTGTACCAGTGTTTCTTGACGTAGTGTGTAATACTAGTGTGTAGTAGAAAGCCTGAGGGGGGCAAACCGTGTTCATTGATATAGTCTGTGTGGTTAAGCAGTCGCCGGTCTTTAAATAGAGCGCCAACTGTGTTTATTCCCTCTTGTGCCCAGCTGAGTAGTGTGTTGTGGGTTAGGGTACCTGCTGTAACTGGTAGTCCCAGGAGTGGTATATTGGGAGAGTAGGGGAGTACGTCAGAGGTATATTTAAGTGATAATCTCCGATACTGCAGGGCCACCCCTAGAAGGAGTGGTATGTTTCCAGGGATCTGGTTTCCTGGGCATAGCCTAGCATGTATGCTGCCCTTGTCAAACATTAATTGGGTATATTCTATTTCTTGGAGGTTGCGACTGGCCAGCCAGCATGCCAGCCATTGAAGCTGGTTTGCTATGCAGTATGCTTTAAAATCTGGCGCACCCATGCCCCCTTGGTCCACGGATATCTGCAGTTTCAGCAAACTTATTTGACGTCTACCTTTTCCCCATATAAGAGCTAATAACATTGAATGTTTTGAAGTAGGATTCTGGTACTCTTACTGCTAAATTTGCAAAGTAGTATAAGAGGCGGGGTAGCATTACCATTTTCGCCAGGGCTAGTCTGCCCGCTATCGATATTGGCAGCGTGATCCAGAATTGAATCTGTGGTCTTAGTGTGGACATGGCTTTCTTTAGGTTCCCCTCTAGTAGGTCTGTCGAGGTGCGATATATCTGGATGTCTAGATAGCGGAATGTGCTTGTAGCCTTTTGTAGTTGTTGTTCTCCAAATGGTATTGCATTATCATCATTTGATTCATGGAAGGTAAATGCTATAGATTTGCCAAAATTAATAGCCAGTCCTGACAATGGTGTGAATTTCTGGAAGATCATTGCTATTGTGTTGGGGGGTTGTCGAAGATCCTTAATATATAATATAATGTCATCTGCCTATAATGAGACTGCATGTTTTGTATTTTCTATGTCTATTCCCCATGTTCCGCTGTCTTGTCTTAAAAGTTGGGCCAGGGATTCTTTTGTCAGGGCAAATAATAAGGGGGACAAAGGACATCCCTGCCTGGTGCCTCTATTTACCCGATCTATGACCTATCTTAACATCTCTACAAGGAGGATGGAATACAGTTTATCTACAAAATAGGAGTAAATACCCTCATTGAATAATATAAAGGACCCACTAGTTCAAGGTCATCTTCCTTCAACTCTCTCAGAAGCTTGAAAACTAGCCCCCCCAGAGGCTCCCTCCTAATTGAGGACCTAAACGACTCAACATCTTTTGTTGCAACCATTGTTATCAGAGCACTGGTGGTCTGCTGATAACACAATTATTTTGTCTGTCCTTGAGCCGCATAGACCTCTACTGCTGATGCAGGAATGTTTGCCTTTCATATACTTGCAATCTACCACCTCTATATCTGCAGTACAGGTAAGCAAAAGCTTTACCAGACAGAAAAAAGGCTAAAGGGGTAAGTTTAAGATTGGCCTGATGTAGGTTACAGTGACAGAGTGCAGCTTTCAGAATACATCAATGCACATTGTTGTATCAACAGGACATCTAGATACATCGTAAGGACGAACTTGGAGGGCTTCATGGCAGACCAAATGTCATCTAGTAAAAACACTGCAGTGCTTATGTCACACCAGTGAAGTTGAACCTTTCTAATAAGAGCCATTACACTCTCTGAAGTTCAAGATAACCAACACAAAGATTTTTTAAACTAGAATTTCCAGCCTTTCCGATTCTGTCAGACAGAAGAGGGGAGAAGGCATTCAAAATTGCATTATCCAAAGGTCTCTATACCACAATATTCTTGTGTGTGGTATACCTTGAGGTAAATTGTGTCCTCCTTGAAATGAGAAATTGTTTTCCTGAAGATTTGTTGCCCATAGACAAAAGAAAAAGTGTTGTCTCACAAATAGCCAGTGTAGGCTGAGAGTCTCATTAAAGGGAAAAACAGACCTGTCTGATAAGGGCTCTGATATCAAATATTCTTTTGACCTCTGCTACAGGAAGTTTAATATTTAGGCCCTTTACCACAGGCTAGCACATTCAATACAATTGAGAACAACAAATAAAGACAGAGAAAGGCAATCTCTTTTAGGGCAGTGTACTGGCTAACAGAAGTCTAAGGCCCTCATTACAACCGTGGCGGTATATGCCGTCTACCGCCATGCTGAAGGCCGCCAACATACCGTGACGGTAATCTGCTACGGGTATTATGACCCACACATAGAAATCAGCCACTATTCAGACACCCACACAAGTCCGCCAGACCACAGGTCAGTGATAAACTGGCGACAGCAAAACCCACACCGTTATGCCAACAGGAATACGGTCACAGTATCACGACACACGAATCACCAAGGCAGTCTTTCAACCGCGGTAAACCATTGGCAGTACACACCGCCGTGCTTGAAATACACACACACTTACAAAACTACACCACATTGGGCAATTCAAACTACACACATCTGACACATATACACCCACCACACCCACACACCCAATCCAATATAAACAACACACCTGCATTACCCACAACACCCTTACAGCAACAAAAAAAAGATTTTGCTAACTGAGAGAGACACAAGGCAGGAGCACCCACTCAATCAGAAGCACAGAACACCATCATCTATACACCATCCACGCACCTCACACCACAACACATCACCCCACACACGCTCACACATCTACTCACACCACAACCATGGCACCCCAAAGACACCCCGGGTTTTCAGAGGAGGAGCTAAGGGTCATGGTGGAGGAAATCATCCGGGTAAAGCCACACCTATTCGGATCACAGGTGCAGCAGACGTCCATTGCTAGGAAGATGGAGCTATGGCAGAGAATCGTGGACAGGGTCAACGCCATGGGACAGCACCCCAGAACAAGGGATGATGTGAGGAAGAGGTGGAACGACCTACGGGGGAAGGTGCGTTCCGTGGTCGCAAGACACCAGTTAGCTGTACAGAGGACTGGCGGTGGACCCCTCCTCCTCCCCCACAACTAACAAAATGGGATTAGCAAGTCTTGGCGATCATGCATCCTGAGGGCCTCGCAGGTGTAGCAGGAGGACTGGACTCTGGTAAGTCAAATCTTTACTATCATAACGCCCCTCTACCAGTATGTCATCACAAACCCCTACCCCTACCCCCACCCCCATCACTCCACCACCTAACACATACCCCACCATCACAACCCACCCATCCCAATACCAAGTCCTGTATGCAACACTAAAGCACTGACCCCGAACGCAGACCTGCATGGACACCCATCACCACAGAATGCCCATCACAGAGACTCATTCAGCCCACAAAATCACCACTCACACAAGGCCAAGCTGACAGGAAATCACAACTATACAGGGAAACACACCCATGCACAAGATGGCACACGCAGATACATAAACACTGCATTTGAAACCCCACAGGACCCATACTCAACGTCACCAGAGAGGATGTGCCAGCTACATTCAGTCCCCTCCCTGAAGAGGCCCACAGTGACGACTGCAGCACTGCACGCCTGGATCAGGATGACCAACCTGGCCCATTAGGGCCCTCTGGACAGTCGGATCCCCAGCCACAGTCCCAAACCACCACAGAGCCTCCCCCATCAGGAAACACCCCCACAGCACCCACCCAGTGGGCCCATGCCACTTTCCCCAGGACACATCAATCAGCAGTGTGTCCACCACTACAGGGACCCCAGGTAACCCCACAAACCCAGGATGATCAGGGACCTGGGGTCAGTGGTAGTGGGCACACGGTTCAGGGGACAAAGGCACAGGACAACAGGGAAACTGGGAGGACGGCTGTACGACAGGGGGAGGACAGGCCCAGGAACCCACTCTCCACGAGGCACTCTCCAACATCCTGGGAGCATACCAACTTTCCCAGGAGACCATGGGCCAGATACTGGCCAAGCTGCAGGAGACCCAGTGGCCGCAGGAGCAACAGTACCTGGGGATAAGGGATGACCTAACAAACACCTACACCATCCAGGTCACCATTGCAGGGGTGCTGGCTGACATGGCCAAGACCATGAGGGAGGCAGTGGCACAACAACGGGCCCCTGATGCTAGCCAAACCGATGAACAGCCTTCCACCTCCGCCGGCGCTAGTGAATAGGAGGCACCGCCACAGGAACAACAGGCCACCTGTACCCCACCCCCTGCAGAAAGAGAACCACCCGCAAACGGTTCCTGCGCTCCAGGTAGAACCCAGAGAACACTGCCAACACCCACGCCAGGAAATAAGACTCTCCTGATTGTCACCCTTCTGTCCCACTCTGTCACCCTGTCCACCTTGAACTGCCATTGCTCCCCTTCCCATGCCCACTTGGACAATGCACCTGTGATACCAAGAGAATGGACTCTACCCTGGACTTTCCTCCACCATCAGCCCAGCCCATTGCACATCCCCCTATACTTATGAGCACTTAAATAAACACCCGTGGAACAAATACAAATCCGAAGTATGTCAAATGATTCACAAATGTATTAGTAAAACTTAATCAAAGCATTGCAATTCAAATGTACAGTGAAATATACTTTGTAATGACCTCTGGATGGGCAGCAGTACACATAGCAGGAGCCACAGTGGGGCACAGGGATCTGAAAATAGAGATGCCAAAGGGTACAGTCAGTGGCCATAGACATAGGGTAAGAGGCTGCCTTGTACAATGTCCAACAGATGACTGAAATGTAAAGTGAAGTTGGGCCATCACATACGGGATGCTGCTATTCCTCAAGATAAAGGCGTCATGCGCAGAGCCAAGGTATTTGGCATTCACATGGGAGATGTACTGGTCTGCCAAACACACCATCTGAGCATTCATAGAGTGATGTTGGGGATATGCCCCAAGTGCATAAAAGTCAGCTTTCACTGTGGCCAAATCCTCAACCTGGGGGAACACGATGTAGCTGCACATGTGTTTCAGCAGTGCTGATAACACTCTTGTCAACAAGTTAGAGAACATTGGCTGAGACATCCCTGATGCCATGGCCACTGTTGTTTGAAAGGAACCACTTGCCAGGAAATGGAGCACTGACAGGACTAGCACTAGAGGGGGGGGGATACCGGTGGGCTGGCGGATAGCTGACATCAGGTCTGGCTCCTATTGGGCACACAGTTCCTGGATTGTGGCACGATCAAGTCTGTAGGTAATGATAATGTGTCTGTCCTCCATTGTGGCAAGATCCACAAGGGGTCTGTACACCAGAGGATGCCACCATCTCATATTCTGCCTCAGCGGTTGAAGCTTATGGAAGAGAACGGTGAGGAGAGGGTCTTATTCCCACAACCTTTGCACTAAGGCTGATTTATTTACTTTACAGAAACAAAAGGTGATTCAGAAAATCAATTGCTGTGCCAATGTCTTCTGTGACGCAGCTAGGTGCCATGGCCTGTGCCCCCCTGAAATGGCGTCCTGGCCAGAGTGCTGCATGTAAGGTGATCAATGTATGTGCGTCAGGGGATGGGAGGGATATGGTGGGCCATGAGTGTGACGGTCCGGATGGGTGACTAATTCCCTTTTCTGCTGTCTTTTCCCAGCAGGTCAATGCCCACGAGAAAAAGGGTATTTGGCGTGCCTTTGCCAAGGAGGTGCGGACCCTGGGGGTCTTTGACAGGCGGAGCACCCAGTGCCGCAAGAAGTGGGAGGACCTGCACCGCTGGGCAAAGAAGGCGGCGGAGGCCCAGCTGGGACTGGCCTCCCAACGAGGAAGGGATGCCCGTCGCACCAAACCCCCCCTGATGTTCCGCAACGTGGCAGTGGCCTATCCGGAGTTGGATGGGCGCGTGAACACATCACAACAGCCACAAGGGGGTGAGTACAGATTCTGACTCCTGCTGTGTGCGTGATAAGAGTTACCTGGGTGGGGGATAGGGGCTATGTGTGCCCTTAGGCCAGGGCGAAAATGGCAGGGTAGGTCCCTTTTTCGGCAGGCTCTGAAGCACACCTACCCCAATAGTGTTAGTGGGCATCTATTACTGGGCAGGGTCATTTGGGTTTCTGGGGTGCAGCTGATGGCGTTAGGCATTGTACCCCATGGGCTGGTGACTATCTTAGTAACTGGTTGGGCATGGCCTAGTGAATAGGGCTGCTCCCTGTGTGTTGTGTACGCCAACGGTAGTGGTGTTGCTGGCACTGACCAAGTGTATCCTCTGTCTCTCCCCCCCCATTTTTGTTTTGTCACCCTGACCTTATGTGCATTAGCATCATCTGGCGGAGGAGCAGGAGGCACCGGCAATGGAGGGAGCTGCATCTCACATGGGTCTGGAGGCCGAATTCACCGAGGGTGAAAGCACCAGTGGTACGGAGGGCGAGGGGAGCACCACGACGGGGAGAGTAGGGGAGACCACAGACAGCGACTCCTCCTCTGATGGAAGCTCCCTGGCGGTGGCGGACACCTCTGTGCCCACCCCATCAACAGGTACAGCCGCCACGCCCCCTGCCAGCACCACCCTCCCAGCAGCCCCTCAGCGTATTTCCCGTGCCTACTCACCCAGGAGGGTGGGCATCTCCTTTGCCCCAGGCACCTCAGTCAGCCCTGCTGCCCTCATTGAGGAGGCTATTGACCTCCTGAGATCCCTCACTGTTGGGCAGTCAACCATTCTGAATTCCATCCAGGGTGTCGAGATGCATTTGCAACAAATAAATGGATACCTGGAGGGCATTCACTCTGGCGTGGCAGCCCAACAGAGAGCATTTCAGGCTCTGGCCTCAGCGCTGATGGCAGCCCTTGTCTCTATGTCTAGCCTCCCCCTCCAACTTCCTCAATCCAATCCCCTCAACCCCAGCCTATCCCAAGCACACCTTCAGACGAGCAATCACCCAAATCAACACACAGAAGTGGCTCAGGCAAACACAAGCACCACACATCATCCCACAGGCATTCACGCAAGCACCATACCCATGCAGACACACCAACATCCACTGCCTCCACCATGTCCCCCTCCTCCTCGTTGTCCACCTCCCTCCCAGTATCCTTTCCACTTACACCTGCATGCACTACATCCTCATCCACTACCCCCATCACCAGCACCCCCATCACTACTCACCCCTCACGAGCAGTCACCACCCTCCCAACCACGCACATGTCCCCTGTGTCCTCTCCCAGTGTGCCTGTGACCCCTCCCCCCAAAGTACACAAACGCATGCACCCACCCACCCAACAGCCATCCACCTCACAACAGCATCCAGCCCATGCACCTTCACCCAAACTCAGCAGACAGACACCTCCTACAACCATTCCCTCTTCCTCCACTCCCAACCCGTCTCCCTCTTCCCGCCCCAGTGTGTCCAAAAAACCTTTCCTGGTAAACATTAGCCTGTTCCCTACCCCTACCCCTCCCCCGTCATTCCCCTCAGGCCAGGGTGTCCAGAACCCAGCTCAGCACCTCGGCCACCAAGTCGCCATCCAATGTGGAACCTGCAACTTCCAGAGGCTCAAAGGGGGCACCCGTCAGGAAAGCCAGTGTGCCACCAACCTCTGCAAAGGACCAAACCATTCCGCCAACTGCCAAGGTGAAGAAAGGGCCAGCATGCAGCATGCAGCAAGAGGAAGGAGCACGACCCACCCAGCAAGTCCTCCTCCAAAACTCCAGCTGACAGAGCCAAGGGCACAACAGCATCTGCCAAGGTGAGGAAGGGGCAGAAAACCGAAGGCAAGGCACTTCAGCCGAGGGAGGATGCAGGAGCAGCCCTGGTGCCCACCAGCAGAACCGCCAGCCCCACCACCTGCACCGCGTGCAGCACCGCCAGCAGCCCCGCCGGAAGCACCGCCACCTGCACCACCGCTGCCACCACTACTGGCAGCAGCAGCAGCATCCCCAGTGGGCAGCCGTACGAGGCTGCAGGAGAAGGGCTGGAGCCTCCCTCCACCACTGGCAGCACCGGCACCTGCACCACAGCCAGCCCCGCCGCAAGCACCACCACCAGCAGCAGCACCAGTGGGAGGCTGCAGGAGACAGGCTGGAGCCTACCACTGGCAGCACCCCCACCCCCACCAGCACCGGCACTACCACCACTTAGCAGCCTTAGGCGCCGCAGGATGGAGTCTAGCCCTGCCTCCATGAACTATCATGCTGCCTGTTCTCTGCAAATCTCGTGCCTCAGACACCCAGATGAGGGAATGTGTACTAGCACACCCCCAAGTACTGCATCACTGAGCACCAAGCCCCCTTAAGAACCAGTGGAGATGTGCATCCACTCACCCTATCCTTGGCAGGATGAAGCACTCTGGGTACAAAGCCCCTTCCAGAACCAGTGGAGATATGCATCCACTCACCCTATCCTTGGCAGGATGAAGCACTCTGGGCACCAAGTCCCCTCCAGAGCCAGTGGAGATATGCATCCACTCACCCTATCCTTGGCAGGATGAAGCACTCTGGGCACAAAGCCCCCTCCAGAACCAGTGGAGATATGCATCCACTCACCCTATCGTTGGCAGGATGAAGCACTCTGGGCACCAAGTCCCTTCCAGAACCAGTGGAAGAATGCATCCACTCTCCCTATCCTTGGCAGGATGAAGCACTCTGGGCACCAAGCCCACTCCAGGACCAGTAGAAGAAGCCATCCACTTGAGAGACTGTGTCATTGCACTCCCCAGGACCAAGCAGTGGGCAAACCACCCAATAGAGAGACTGTGGCTTTGCACTCCCCAGGAACGAGCAGTGGGCAAACCACCCACTTGAGAGACTGTGGCTTTGCCCTCCCCAGGACCAAGCAGTGGGCAAACCACCCACTTGAGAGACTTGAGAGACTGTGGCTTTGCACTCCCCAGGACCAAGCAGTGGCCATGGAGCCCCCACGGGCAGCAGTGCCGTAGTACCATCTTCCGGCTGAGGTGCCCCCCCCTTCCCCATCCCCCTGAGGTTCCTGTGTGTTTTCGACCTGGTGCCCCAGCAGTGTACTCTCCGTACTGAGGCAGGAGTCAAGTGTGGGCTTGCCCCATGATATTTGGCCCAGTGGGCCACGAACATTTGTGAAGGACAATGTACGAACTTCTGTACATATTGTATATTTTTGTAAATTCTGTCTTTCTAAATCTATAGTATATCTGACTATTTCTAAAATATCACTGGTTTGACTCAATTCCTTTTGTCCTTGCATTCTTCCAGAGGGTTACGGGATGTAAATGTAATGATGCTGCATGTGTTTGTGTGTATGGTGTTGTGGGTGAGGGTGGGGGTGTTGCGTGTGTGTGTCACTCTCTTTTTCCTCCCCCCTCCCCTGTGTACTAGGTGCAGTACTCACCGTCGTCGTCGCCGCCATCTTTGATGTTCCTGGTAGATGAGAAGGTAGACCAGCATGGGCAGGACCTGTAGCTCGGGCTCCATGGCATCCTGGTTCTTGTTGAGTGTCGAGAGGTGAGTGGTTTCCCTTCCAAACATTGTTCCGCCGTGTTTTTGATGGTGTTGGTACCGCCCCGGAAAAGCTGGCAGATAGGCGGGTTGTAATGTGGTGGGCGGTACATTGTCTTCCGCTTGTCTTTTGGCGGTGACCGCCGCAGTGTTTGTTGCTACCACCGTGGCAGTCGGAGTGTTAAAGTGGCTGTCTGTTTTGGCGGTTTCCCCGTGGTCATGAGCCCATTTTTTGTTTGTTTTTACCATCAGCCTGTTGGCAGTGTTACCGCCGCTTTAACACAGCCCGCCAGGGTTGTAATGAGGGCCTAAATGTTGAGAAATCATCAGTGCCTATGTGGGAGAATAAATAACTACCTACGAGTCCTCATTATTTCCTTCAAACTGGTAACTAATGAGACGTCCCTCTCACTTTAAATCATAACTTGACTGAAACCTGTAGAAGGCATCTTTATGCAGTACCTTAATTAAAGAGATCCTCATCAAATAAAGCCCTCTTTGTGCCTTGATTTGGATTTTAAGTGGCATCAGAAAGATAAGAGACACAAAGGAGATAGTGTTGCAAGAGGTGACTGTGGTGCTGGTATCTGACAAAAAGTGTATCCCAAAGCAGTGTTTGAAGCAGCTACCAACAACCTATTATGATGTCCAACAACATTGTACCACTGGTCCTATCCAACAGGTTGGTGGCTCAGAGGATAAGCATAACTTTCCTCTCCACCTTCTTCCATGGTGGTTCTTCTGATATTCACTTTTATTCTAAAGCATTTGTCAGCTTAGGGGTCGGACTTCAAATGTTCTTTTTTCATCTGTCTTACTTTTTTTTCCTTCACATTCCTCTAATGAAGGAATACAACATGAGCAAACAAGAGCAATTGAAAACATAAGCACAGAAAAGAACAAACACAAGAAAACAAAAACAAAAAAATACCAAGTAAAAATAAGGTTAGAGAGAAGCAAACTGGGATATATGAACACCATGACTGAGAGGCACAGAGATGGGAATGGCTAGTACAGCAGAACAATAGAACACCAACACTGAGACCAGAACATTCAGACACTGGGGCACAAAAATAAGTTATGGCGAGCTGGACTCAAGACCGGAGAAATAGAAAATGCAATCGAAACAAAAACAATGGGATCCAAATCATAGCATGCTGAAATATAAGCATTGGGACAGGACAATGTGCACACTGCAGAGGAAAGCAAAAACAATGGGTCAGGGGGACATGGATACTGTGGGATCCATTGACAAAAGGCCACCAAGTTGCAGGCAGTAAGATACATATGCACATACAATGTGACAGGTAGAAACAGGTTCTGGGCAGCAAAACACAGAATGCATGGCAGGAAAACACAAACTCTAGGCCGGGAAGGTACGAACAGCTGCAAAGGACAGCACACCCAGATAATGGACATGAACAAAACGAAGTGTCCTGTTCCTGGTTAACATTCCAATCAGTCTGGGGACTCTTTCCAGATCATATAATTACAGCTTTACAAACATAATATAAAGGACGTTTTTCTGGCTGCTATTGAACTCAAAAATAAATTCTATGGTGAACACATAGCTTGAAAGCTGCCACCATCTCACCATTCAACACATATATTTTTTTAAATATGTTTTTATTGTTATAGCGACCAACAAGTAACACAAAAGAAAGATACAGGTGATTACAATATGTTCCAGGGTATAGTACAATAAAGTTTTCCTTGGTTTGCCACATTTACTATTTCCGTGCAGGAGCCTCCCTACCCATGCATACACGGCTACGCGGGAGCCCCCGCGCAAGTAAGCGAAAGGCTGAGGAGGTAGTGTTCATTCGAAGCGCAATGTTAGCACACTAAGTAAGATAGCAATCCAGAGATTGAAAGTACAGACGAAGGACATTATGAAAAGATCAGGGACGGGTCGAGCGAGTGCTGGGGGGAAGGGGGGGTTTGGGGAGAAGGCAGGGGAGGAGACAGAGGGAACGGGGAACATGGCCCACCACTCAAGGTCCAGCGAGCCCGCCCCCGAACCAAAGCCTCGCGACCACACCCGTCGCCCGGGAGCGAGTCAGGGAGAGCCCGGGGGCCAGGTCTGCACTCGGGGAGAGGTCGATGGTGAGGCAGCCCCCGAGAAGAGGGAGCAGCCATGGCAGCGGGACCCGCCAGGGCGTGCAATGTAATCAAGTGCTCCATCCCCCTGAATTAGCTCGCCACTGGTGAACCACTGTGGTTTTTTTCTTTTATTTTTTTGTGTGTTTTTAAGCACCGGTTGTTGCCTGGTAAACAATATATTCAGGGAGGTCGCTCGTCATCTTTGCTTTCTACAGCTATCACGAAGGAATTCCAAGTGTCCAGGCCCTTGACCAGGATCCCTTTGTCCAGGAGGAGCTGCAGCGTTTGCACCTCAGCCTTAGCCTATCGTAGCAGCTCAGCATGCCATTGATCGATACCCCGGTCACCCGGGGCTTTCCAGTGCATGGCTATGAGGCGTCTATACATCACCAGTGCTAGGGCAATACATCTGAGTGTTTCTTTCTGTTTTTTGGGACTCAAACCTATTCCCAGTAGGCATAATTCGGGATTGGGAGATAGTGTGATGTATGTCCACTCGACTAGCAAGGTTATTATGTTGTTCCATGCGTTTCGGATTGGGGGCAGTCCCATGTCATGTGGAAGAAAGTGGCCTCTGTGGTTCCGCATCTGGGGCACGTTTGCAGCGACTGGGGGAACATATGTGTTATGCAGTAGGGTGATAGGTATGTTTGGTGCATGTAATTGAACTGGGTGTAGCGGAAACGAGGGTTATGTGATACTTCATAAACCATTTTCATAGCTTGGCTCCATGTGTGTTGTGATAGGGGTTCTGATAGCACACAATCCCATCTATATTTTGCTTGTTCCTGTCTATGTTCAATGTGAGTGGTGAGGATTTTATATGTTCTCGATACATTTATTGGGGCACCATTCAACATATTAATGGGTGTCATTCTCTAGATTATGTTGCATGCAAGAATTACCACAAATCAGACGTTCATTATGCAGGTTAAAATCTAAGTTTCCATAAATATTTACTTTCAGCTTTCAAACAACTTAACCTCTATGAACTGAACAGGTAATGCTTGCAGCAAACTTACAAATGAACTAAAAAAAGCTAGAGGGATTATAAGGTGAATGGTATGAACAGGTGAAGGGCTAGGTTAGGTATGCGTGTATGTTACAGAATTTATCTCAGAAGAATAGGATTTGACCAGAAAATATAGGCATGAGTAAGGAAACTGAGATTTGGCATCAGGCAAACATAGGTGCAATACTGGTCAAATCCATAAGGAACACAAGAAATAAACAATGAGCACGGAAGCATAATTAGATAAAGCATTAGTTATCACATACATCTGGCTATTCACCAAAAAGTAACAATTTTCTTTCTTGGATGGTTACATCTACTGAAAGGAGTGAACATCAGCATTAGTGTTGCAGTGGATCAAAGTTAAATAATTAAAGTGACAAATCTTTACCTGAGGCAAGCATCACCTTCATAGTTTAGGATGTTTTTCTCCTTGTGTTCATCAACAGGGTTTAAGTTCTCCATTTGGTTTAAACAGTAGAAAATACTATAGTGTATTCTAAAGAAAACAGACATGAGTCAGATCCCGACTTGAGACAATCTTTAATACTATAATTTAATGTTTTGCATTCTTTCATTTGCAACCAAAACAGTTTTGCAAAGGAATAACTGTCTACATACATGTATACATTCACAGTTTTAACCTGCTTAGGAGACATCAATATCAACAATATGTTATATTTGCACTAAAACAAAATCACCCTCTGTAGGAAGTTGGCTCTCTATATACTATGTACACAGTCTGGCATAAAATGACAATAAGCTATTTTAAAAGTGGACAATTAGGGGCCAGATGTATCATTATATCCAATAGCGATTTCCTAATTGCGATTTGTTGTGAATGGCAATTAAGTAATCGCTATTGGAATGTATGAAACTCCAGGAGTTTCGTACTGCGATTCGCAAGGGCTCACAAATGGATCTACCTCATCAATATTCATGAGGTAGGTCGCAATTTGCGAGCCAATGCGAATGGCTACAATCACAGGGATGGTGGCCTGCTGGGCTCAGCAGACCACCATGTCTGTGATTGTTTTTCAATAAAGCAATTTATTTTTTTTGGATTATTTATCATTATTATTATTTATTTTTTAAATGCAGGCCAAAACGGGATGTGTTTAAAAATTAAAAAGTTTCTTTTCATTTTTCTTTAAAAAACGTTTTTGCATGCATTCACAAAGGGGAAGGGGCCCCTTGGGGAACCCTTCCCCTTTGTGAATGGGTTACCACCTATTTAAAGCGGTAACTGCAACTGTTTAGCAACCGCATTCATGGTCACAAAACAATCATACATACCTCTGCGATTCGGTACAAGGAAGGGACGCGCTTGACAGGCCCCTTCCTAATACCGAATCGGTATATAGTCGCAAATCCAATTAGCGATTCGGTAACACGTTACTGAATCACAAATTGGACTTGTTACATACCAAAACGCATTTTTGCGATCGCAAAATAGTTTGATACATCTGGCCCTTCGTGCAAAATTCAACAGTTCCTGGGGGAGGTACGTAAAGGTTAATTTGTCAGGTAAGTAAAGCACTTACAAGTTCAGTCTCCGGGGCATAGGCAGCCCACCGTTGGGGGTTCAAGTTAACCCCAAACACACAGTACCAGCAACACAGGGCAGGTCAGGTGTAGAGGTCAAAGAGGGGCCCAAATAACAGACGCCTATGGAGACTAGGGGTACTCCGGTTCCAGTCTGCTGCGTCCTTGGGGAGCAGACCAGCGGGGGTCCCAAACAGGCACACAAAATACACCCTCAGCGGCACAGGGGCGGCCATGTGTAGTGTGCAAAGAAGGTGTTGGGTTTTGCACTGAAATCAATTGAGGGACCTGGGGGTCACTCTGGCGATGCAGGCAGGGCACAGGGGGCTTCTCAGGCCAGCCCCTGACTGGGCAAAGAGGAGGGCTGCCTGCTGGTCACTCCTGCACCGGTAGTTGGTTCTTCTCAGGCCTGGGGGCTGCGGGTGCAGTGCTTCTTCCAGGCATCGGATTCTTTGATATCGGGCAGTCGCAGTCAGGGGGATCCTTCCCCTTTGTGAATGGGTTACCACCTATTTAAAGTAGGTGGTAACTGCAACTGTTTAGCAACCGCATTCATGGTCACAAAACAATCATACATACCTCTGCGATTCGGTATTAGGAAGGGACGCCCTTGACAGGCCCCTTCCTAATACCGAATCGGTATGTAGTTGCAAATCCAATTAGCGATTCGGTAAAACGTTACTGAATCGCAAATTGGACTTGTTACATACCAAAACGCATTTTTGCGATCGCAAAATAGTTTGATACATCTGGCCCTTAGTGCAAAATTCAACAGTTCCTGGGGGAGGTACGTAAAGTTTAGTTTGTCAGGTAAGTAAAGCACTTACAAGTTCAGTCTCCGGGGCATAGGCAGCCCACGGTTGGGGGTTCAAGTTAACCCCAAACACACAGCACCAGCAACACAGGGCCGGTCAGGTGTAGAGGTCAAAGAGGGGCCCAAATAACATAGACGCCTATGGAGACTAGGGGTGCTCCGGTTCCAGTCTGCTGCGTCCTTGGGGAGCAGACCAGCAGGGGTCCCAAACAGGCACACAAAATACACCCTCAGCGGCACAGGGGCGGCCAGGTTCAGTGTGAAAGAAGGTGTCAGGTTTTGCATTTAAATCAATGGAGGGACCTGGGGGTCACTCTGGCGATGCAGGAAGGGCACAGGGGGCTTCTCGGGCCAGCCCCTGACTGGGCAAAGATGAGGGCTGCCTGCTGGTCACTCCTGCACCGGTAGTTGGTTCTTCTCAGGCCTAGGGGCTGCGGGTGCAGTGCTTCTTCCAGGCATCGGGTTCTTTGATACCGGGCAGTCGCAGTCAGGGGGATCCTCTGGATTCTCTCTGCAGGTGTTGCCGTGGGGGTGCAGGGAGGTAATCTCAGGGTGGACACACCGTGGAAGTCACCTGGGGGGTCCTCGCTGCAGTGTTGGTTTCTCTGGACTAGGGCTGGGGGTGTCGGGTGCAGAGTGTTGGAGACTCACGCTTCAGGAGTGAGGTGGGAGTCCCTTTAAAGATGGTTTCTTCTTGGTTGGTTTGGACAGAGCCGCTGTCCATGGGAGTTTCTGGTCCTTTGGAGTTGCAGGGCAGTCCTCCGAGTCGGCAGAGGTCGCTGGGTCTGCAGGATGCATCGCTGTTGAAGGTTCTTTAAATTAGGAGACAGGCCGGTAGGGCTGGACTCAAACCGTTTGTCGTCTCCTTCTTCTCTGCGGGGTTTTCAGGTCAGCAGGAATCTGATTTTCTGCGTTCAGGGTCGCCCATAAATACTAGTTTTAAGGGTGTGTTTAGGGCTGGTGGGCAGTAGCCAATGGCTACTGTCCCTGAGCGTGGCTACACACTCCTTGTGCCTCCTCCCTTTAGGGACGGGGGCACATTCCTAATACTATTGGGCTAAATCATCCAACGCAATATGGAGGATTTTCTAAGGAAGGGGTCACCTCAGCTCTGGACATCTTAGGGGCTGTCCTGGCTGGAGGGTGACTCCTCCTTGTTTTTCTCATTATCTCCTCCGGACTTGCCGCCAAAAGTGGGGGCGGGTATCTCCACTAGCTGGAGTGCTCTAGGGCATTGTAACATGTTATGTCTGTATTGATGAGGAATACCTTGCAATCAGGTGAGGAAGGAAGGCTTGTAGGGCTAGATAAACAGCTTGCAACTCCAAGTGATAGGAATAGAGATGTTTCGGGCTGAGCGTCCAGTGTTCCTGGACAGGGAGGTCTTGTGAATGCGCTCTCCAGCCCGTGAGGGAGGCATCTGTTATGATTCTCTGCAGAACTGGGTCCAGGAAAGGCCATCCTTTTAGGAGATTTGATGGCCGACCAACACTAGATACTCCAATCAACCCTCAGCCTGAGGCCACTGGCGTGCTAAGCACTCTTGCAAAGGACGCATGTTCAGTCTGGCCTGAGATACTATGTCTATACATAAAGCCACCATACGGAGGAGATGCAGGACTGTCCTTACTGTTATTTGCTGAAGAGGTTAAAACAGGAATAAATGTTTGGAAGGATGGAATCCTGGTGGCATTGGGGTAAGCTATACCTCATTGTGAATCAAGGATTGCTCCTGACTAAGGTTTTATCTGGAGAGGCTGGAGCTTGCGTTTGACTTCACCGATGGTGAAACCTAGTTGATGAAGTAAATTTATGGTGGCTTGAGTGTGTTGGAATCACTGCAAACGAGTAATACTTTTGATGAGCCAATCATCAAAGTATGGAAAAACATTTGTTTTGCTTGTCCAAGTTGGCTGCTACCACTGTGAGACATTTGGTGAAGGCCCCCGGGGACGGTTGTGAACCCAAAGGGTAACAACTTAAATTGGAAATGTTGGTTGTTTATTATGAAACTGAGGTATCAGCAATGTGTTGTGTGCATCTGAATGTGGAAACAGGCATCTTTCAGGTCGAGTGCTCCCATGAAGTCGCCTTGTTCTAGTAGTGGTATGACATCCTGAAGAGTGACCATGTGAAACTGTTCTGAGAGGATGTATTGGTTTAGGGGTCTGAGGTCCAAGACTGGTCTCAACAACCCATCCTTTTTGGGAATAAGGAAGTAGAGTTAATAGACTTCTGTGCCTTGATGGTGGGTTGGCACTGTTCTATGGGCCCCCCCTTTTTTTAAAGTGCCTGTACTTCCTCCTTATGCAACTGTTGATGTTTCAGCAAGAGTTTGCGCTTTCTAGGTGGAACGTTTGGAGGTGTGTAAGTGAGTAGTAGACAATAACCCTGTTGGATAATATCCAACACCCACTAGGTGGTGGTGATGTTCCGTCAGGCGGGGAAAAACATTGTAAGCATCCCCTGACAGGTCTTGGGTGGTCGGGGGGAATGGTGGGCAAGGCCGTGTTGTGGTGGCAGAGGGCTTTGGGAAGCCTGATTTTCCTCTGCCCCTAGATGTATAGCCCCTCTAGGAGCCTCTAATGTAACCGATAGATGAGGTGGTTTGTGCCTGGAGACATTGGTAGGATGTGGCCGTATTCATGGAGGTGGGTTTAGCTGCCTCATGGTAGGGATAACTGTGAAAGAAGCCTCTTTGGGATGATGTAGGCAACGCTACAAACTCTTTAGCTGTTTCGTTTTCTTTTTTTTAATTATTTTTTCAAGCAGGGTGTCCACCTGAGGGCTGAACAAATTTCCTCCATAAAGGGGGAGTGCCAATATTTTCTGTTACACTTCTGGTTTGAAGCCTGGGACCCTGAACCAGGCATGACATCTGAGCAGCATGCTGGAATTAATGCTCCTTGCAGCTGTGTTGGCTGCATCTAGGGTGCAGTGGATTGAGCTGCACTTCAAGGGTCCAGCAGACTCAGCTAGAACTTCTAAGCACTGGGTCCCGGTGCTGCACAACGGCAGGCAGCAGCGATCCGGTGATCTGGGTTACCATTAACTCTCACAGCAGGCTTCTTTAGCTGTCGTGTACCTGTGCTGCGACGTCGGCTAACCCTTGGAATCTCTTTGCTTTTGGTTGGATTTTGGGAATGTCGTCTCCTTGGGCAGGACACAGCAGGCACAGTCCCTCTCGTTTGCTAGCCCACAGGTGCAGCAGGTGCAGTCTACATTGGTGAAGCAGGGCAGCCCTTCTTCCAGTCATGATGTGGGTTCTGAATGCCCTATTTATGTACAGAGAATGTCCTCAGGATATGATGCAGCTGGTAGCCAGTGAGCTACCAGGGTCCCTCCCTCCTGATTTCCATTTCCTGAAAAGTGTGTAATATGGCTGTCCCAGGATGCACCATTCTGCACACTCCTAAGACCGCAAACTCCATCTGTCGGCATCCAGCACTCCCTACCCAAACCAGAATTTTGGCTACCAAAGGAGCTACACACCTCAGGAAAACTGGATTGATAACTGGCTTCCCTTTTCCTGCCCCTAGTCCCAGCCTGTCTACCTAAACAATAGAGCAGCCCCTCTCCGAAGTGTTAGCCATCTGCCCCTCAAAGGCGGCTTCACCTTTGATTCTCACTTTTTGGGTTAACACCTGTGTAGCGTCCTGCATGTGGGAGGTAATACGGTAACAGGATCCAGGTCCTAGAAACACATTTGAACAAAGATGGACACTTAACAGAGTAGAAAAAGATGGAAGGGTATTTTATGTACTCAATATACATGCCCCCAACATTACTGATACAAAATTCTGAAATACAATTAATAATCTGCTTGCAGAGCAACATAGTGATGCTGCGACTGATTGATGGTGACTTCAAACTGGTGTTAGATTTAATTTTAGACCACTTATCTAATTTTAAAGCATGTCCATTGGTGGCAGGAAGCAGATGGTGGAAGCAGGAAGCAGGAATAACATACCCGCCATTACTCTATGTGTGCAACATTCTCTGCTGCTCCTCTTCCTATCATGGTATCTATGAATTATCTGAAAAACTGGTCCCCAACTAAAAAAGAAGATAGGCATTGGTGTTTAATCCTGAATCTTGCAAGAGCCGATACATCGTAAGACTCTACAAGAATCCATTCAAATTGTTTTTGTGACAATCCCAAAGAAGAGTTTCACCCTCAGTTACGATGGGATGCACCTAAAGCAACTATCAAAGGAACCCTGATTGGCATACGTACATGAACAAATAGGGTGGTGACCAATAAGTTAACTATATTACAGAAGGAAATTCAGAAACTAGATATACCATATTCATCAGAAAAGGGTGAATAAATGAGATTCCCTGATAAAAACAAAAAATATACGAATACTATAAAATTATGAGTGATGGGGCGAGCAGCGGGTAACTAACCATAACTCTGTTAACCTCTATGAAAGAAACAAGGCAAGCAAAGCCTTGGTGAGATATCTTAAATACAAGCAAATGAATAACCAGGTCCTTACAATTTGAGACAAAAAAGATGACCTACACTCTGATGCTCAAGAAATTTCAAGAACATTCCTCGAGTTTTATGAAAATAATTAAGTCAATTAAACCTGGAGAGGGTATTCAGTTTCTGAATAACTTAAACCTTCAGAGGGTTGACACAACACAAAAAGAATCAGAATCCCTTGATAAATACATTACATTAGAGGAATTAAGGCCCTTAATTAAAGATCTAAAAGAAGGTAAAGGTTCAGGCCCGAGGGCTGAGAGCACAATTCCATAAAATAATCTGGGATGAACTTAAAGAACCAACTTTGGATTTGTTTCACAAATTTGAAAAGACTGGTGTGATTGTGGACACATCAGCACAGCACGAATAACAAAATGGTTACTTATCGGTAGAAGTAATTTTGCAGCATTAAGATTTTTTTGGATTCACAGGCTGTGCATTCTTCAGCCATCTAGTGGCTGGGTCCGTGAACTCTCCACTATGCAGTAATGTTTTGTGAATGTGTGGAATGATGACCATGTGGCTGACATGTGAATGTCATTTAAAGGAACGTTCGCCAGGAAGGCTAATGTTGTTTCTTTCTTCCATGTTGAGTGTGACCTGGGCTTCGTTTCCAGTTACATGCCAGCTTTTTTGTGACACATTTTGATTGTTTAAGCTATCCACCTTGTGATTGTTTTCTTAGTGACTGTCATCCGTTTGTTCTTGTCTGTGAACGATACAAAAAATTGTGTACCTTTCCTGTGTGGTTTTGTTCTCTACAGGTAATACATTATTGCTCTGAAAGTGTCCAGTGTATGTAGGACTCTTTCGGCTAGTGTCTTTGGTTCTTGAAAGAAGTTAGGTATTTAGACTGCCTGATTTATGTGAAACTGTGATATACCCTGTTGCAGGAAATGTGGGTTGGTTCTCATGACTACACTGTCCTTGTATATTTGCAGGTATGGTTCTTGGATGGTAAGTGCTTGCAGCTCAGTTACCCTGTGTAGCGATATCACTGCTATCAGTAAGGCTGTCTCAAAAGTGACAAATTTTAGAGCTGCCCAGTGGAGTGGTTCAAAAGGGTATTTCATCATTTGTGTTAGCACCACATTTAGGTTCCACATGGGCGTTTGTGCACATCTTGGTGGAGCTAAGCTTTAGGCCCTATCTAGGAATCGTCTGACAACTGGTGCAGCGAAGAATGTGCCCCCTTGTAGAGGCCACTGTCAAGTGGGGTCGGGGGAAAAGTAGTACAGAAATTTCCTGTCTAGTCTATTGAGAGTGCATTCTCCAAAGAGCAGTGGTATAGGTGCCTGGATGCGAAGAACTGGCATTTTGTATTCTCCGGTGTTGCAAACAGGTCTATCTCTGACGTCCCCCACTTTTGGAACACCTACTTGACTACTGTTTGATTCAGTTCCCACTTGTGCAAGACAGAGGCCTGTATGCTGAGCTTGTCCAATTACACATTCTCTATCCATGCTAGATGTATTGCAGTTAGGGTTATCTGTCTCTGGATGGCCCACTTCCACGTCTCTTGCACTTGTTTTAATAGGGTGAGGGATTTTGCCTCCCCGCTTGTTGAAGAAGAATTTTGTTGTGTTGTCTGTCTGAACCTGTATCAATGTTCTACATAGCTGTTTTTGAAGGGATTTTAAGGTTAGGACAAATGTTTTTAGTTTGAGTGGGTTTATGTGCTGTACAGCTTCATCTGGTTTCCGTTCTCTTCTGATGATGAGCTTCCAAAAAGCATGCTAACCCATCTTGTATGACAGGTAACAATGGGGATGGTCACTGTGGGAGTTGGTAGCATGAAGAGCCTTTCTAGTGTTATGTTCTTACCTGTGTTCAGCCATGCCATTTCCTCCTGTATTCTCTGCATGACAACGACTATATCCTCCCAACTCTGTCGCCTGTGACCAGTGGTTCTAGATCCATTCCTGGATCAGCCTCATGTTTAGTCTCACATATGGGATTAACAGAATGCAAGAGATGTTCATCATCCCCAGCAACTTTTCTGCTGTCATCAATGTCAGACAGTGACCCTTGTGGCAGAGATGAGCTTGTTGTATTATTGCTACTACTCTCTTGTCACTGAGAAAAGCTCTCACTAGAGTTGTATTATTTTCTTGCTCCTAGGAGTTTTCCCTTATGCTGTTTAGGTACTTAGAGAAGGAAGCCAACTTTACTAGCCAGTCAGCTAGGTAGGGGCACAGGTGTATTCCTCTTCTTCTTAAATGTGTTGCTATGGCCGCTAAGGACTTCGTGAATCCCCAGGTGCTTATTTTATTCCAAATGGTTGTATTCTGAATTGGCATTCTGTCTTGTCTATTACAAAGAATAGCAACTTCTTGTGTCTGCAGTTCATTGGGATGTGCAGATAGGCGTCCTTTAAGTCTATGGATGCCATGTAATCCACTTCCCTGAGTTGTGGGATTACTTCTTGCAACAGTCATCTTGAATTTTTGTCTTTGAACTTGTGTAGGAAGTGGAGGTCTAATATCAGTCATAGCGATTTGTCTAGTTTTGGGAGCAGGAAGCATGTTGAGTAGTTTTCTTGGTTGAGCTCGTTCAGAGGTAGTTTCTCTACCACCCGTTTCTGTAACAGCTATTTTACCTCCCAGTATAGGAATGGGGTTTCCACCTTCATATGAGTTGTTTTCTTTTGTCTCCGCTTTGGCAAGTATGTTATTAGTTCTATGCAACAGCCATGTTTGATGATGATGTTGAGTATCCATCTGTCTGATGTGCCATCTCTCCATTCCCTAGGGCCTGATTACAACTCTGGAGGAGGTGTTACTCCGTCCCAAATGTGACAGATATACCACTAGCCGTATTACGAGTTCCATAGGATATAATGTACTCGTAATACGGCTGGTGGTATATCCGTCATATTTGGGACGGATTAACACTTTCCTCCAAAGTTGTAATTAGGCCCACAGTCTTCCATACACAGATGTTATGTTTGGTTGGAGGCTGTGGGTTTATGAGTCACTTGTTTGCTAGTTCCATACCTCTAGATGGTTGTCCCCTGCCACTCTTGTGTCCACAAAAGGGCTACCTATGTCGTCCGATAGTGCCATTGATGCGTCAGCACCTGTGCGTGGTTTGCTTATAGAAAAGGCTGGTGTTTGGTTGGAAGTCCAACCCCTTTTCCTGCTGGCCTTATAGGAGTGGTTTCCCTTCTCTGTTGTTCTTTAAACTGTAGGGCTCCTACTGAATTTGAAGTTTCATTGTCCTTTTTCAGTTGTTGCAGTGTGTCCACTGCACTGCCAAAGAGTAGTTTCCCTTTGAACAGCGTATTTAGGATACAGCCAGTACCTCTGTTTTGAAGCCTGAAACCCGCAACCAGGTGTGTCTCCTTAAGGTCATCTCTAACACTAGTTGTCTACTTGCTGTGTGTGTCAACGGTATCCACTGCTGATCTTAAGCAGGTGTTGCCTATATTCTTGCGTTTCACCACAAGAGCTTGTCCTCTCCTGACACTGCTCAGGGAGGTGTTTCAGCAGTTCTCCCAATCTCCCCCACTGCTGGTGTGCATATATTGACAATCATGTACATGTCGCTGACATGTACATGTCCAGATGCAAAGGCCTCTTCTGGGGAGTTGCCCTTGAGCTTCTGCCAGTGTTTTTTTCATGTCCTTGGCATCTTGGAACAGGCCCTGAAACTCTTGGTCTTCTTCATAAAAAATCTCCTGCTCTTTGTCATGTGGATCTGAGGTATCCTCCTCCTATGCACTTTCCAAAGGCCTTGATAGAATATGGAACTACCAGAGGGAGACATCGAGGTCCTTCTTCTTTTTGGAGGATCTCTGCCATCTCTGCTTCGAGCTGTCTTTTTTATTTTTGCTAAATCTCGTACTTGTTCTTAGATGTCGAGTCCGATCGCTGGCATCATTACTTCTGTCGACATTTTGGCTGATAATGTTTCAGCCGACATCTTCCTCTTCTCTCAACTAAAGTCATCACAATTGACCTCCTGTCCCTGGTTTGGGACCCCGAGGGGCTCTTTTGACCTCAACTTGCCTTTGGTCAGCCAGATTTATGCTTTTTTTAGTCAGATGTTCTTGGCTCGATCAACCCTGCCTTTTCAGAGTTGCCTGTCAACCATTTTTTCTGTGTGCTTCTTGTGTTCCTGCTCAACATCAATGACCTTTTCATAACCTGAGCCTTCTTAGTGCTCAGGGCAGAATCAAACGTGTGTGTGTGTGTGTGTGTGTGTTCCGCATCTCCCTCAGGGCAGGGGGACCCCTTGCCCATTAATTTTCTGGCTTCCTCCTGTCAGCTGCCCACGTGTTCCACCTACATTGGTGTTTCTCAGTGGATCCTTCACTGATTATCCTCCTCCTTCAGCTACTTTGTCTTTTCCTTGGAACGTCAGATGATCGATTGCTTTCTTACCTCTTTCTTTTCCATTCAGAGAGCTTTCAGCATTCCTTTAACAACAAAAGCAGAAACACATTGTGAAGATGGCAACAATGCATAGGGGCTTCCGGGGCAGGCGTCGGACATCAGGAGAAGGTTGGACTAGACACCAAAAACAGAAAAGGGACGGAATGATGCAAGGCATGTGAATCCAGAAAAGATTCACACTGCAAAACCGTTATTCTTAAAGAAGGTAAAGAGAGTACACTTTCTAAAAATGTCATACCTATTTCTTTAATAAACTGTATTGCAAAATGTATGCAAAGATTTTGGCACATTGAGACTATTCTTCCATCATTGGCTGGTACTTATCAAGTAGGTTTTATACAGGAAAGAATGGCATGTGATAATGTTAGACTCCTCTGACATGCAATAATCTTGCCGAAAAGAAGATCTCACCTGTGGTGACAATAGCAATTGATGCCGTAAAGGAATTTGATAAAGTGATGTGGTCATTTTTCCATTCTGTACTTAAAGAATTTGACCTAGGAGGAAATTTTATAAAAATGGTAATAGCAATGTGCTCAAATTAAAGTTGGGAACACTATACAAGACTCTTTCGCGCTAAAACAAAGGGACTTATTCCTACTCTGTTTTTATTAGCCATTGAACCCCTATTGGTCTACATGAATATTACCTTTCAGATTGCTGGTTTAAAAAGCAAAGATAAATGCTTCAAAACAGCAGCTCATGCTGATGATGTCTCAGTTATCACAGAACATGCAAACTCTGCCATACTGGCCCTATTGAATCCATCTCTTATTACGACACAGTAGCTGGAAATACCCTAAATAGAGATAAATCTGAAGCTCATCCTTTAAATATTATTTGTAACTGAGCTAGTCTGGCAACAAGATTCTTTAAAGTACTTAGGACTAGAACTTAATGATAACTGAATTTGTACTTCACAACAAGGACCTAGTTATCATGAGGTTTAATCAAATTACTGAAGCATGGTTGCCAAAGTTCTGGCGGTTCTGGGCAGAGCGGAATCAATTAAAATAATCATAACATCAATAATCATTTATCTACTAAGTGTGCTTCCCTTCAGATGGTCTGAATTATTTTTCACTTCCGTAGACGAAATACTCAATAAATTCCTGTAAAATGGGAAAAAAAACGTGAGTTTTGCATAAAAACAAACAAAAAAAAAAGTTGGTTACCCAAGGAGGGGTAAACTTGGCAGATGTCAAAAAAATTCAGACTGGGTTCATATTAAATCAGGGAACACAACGGCTGCAGAATGTTGATTATCCTTCACCACCTTTGAGTCATTTCTTTTGTTGCTTTTTTATTGCATTTTCAAAATGGTATAAGACAATACAAGTAACAACACTGATGCATCTAGTTAAATGTCCAAAAGCCAAGGCAGGAGAATATGTGAACAGTAAAATCGGAGGAGCAGACATTGCCTGCCTGAAAACAGGAAAAGCCAACAATACCTTAGCTGTACCAATATAATGTAAGCAAAAAAAGGCCAACTAGCCCAAGTGTTCACACCCCATCCGCGTCGGAAAACAAAGGAAGAGAAGAGAATAGTCAGAGAAGAAAGGAGGAAAGGAAAAGAAGTGGGAAGACGTCCTCGCAACTATCACAGCAAAACCAAACCAATCAAGCGTAATCACACGGCAATGGAGAGGGAGAGGGTGGAGAGGAGGGGGTGCGGGGAGGTGAGGTGAGGGGGCCACCGAGGCAAACAACGCCAAACACTAGTCCACTACGCAACATGCTGTTGCCCGCGTTCAAGGAAGGTCCGCAAAGGGGACCACACATCCCTTGGACGGGCATTGGGCGGCCTCAACTCCCAATAGGCCGCCAACTGTTCCTGACAGTACACAGCATCCCGCAACCAGTCTCAGCAGCTCGAATAGCAGCACAAGCGTCTCCCACGATATCTTGGGCTGCTTACCCGCCCAAACCAAAGAGATAAGCAAAGACCGGAGCCTCTTCCGGAAGCTGGTAGAGAGCACAAAGGGGATGTTGGCAAACAATTAGAGATATTTAGGGAGAACCACAATCTTTGCAATGGCTATACGGCCAGTCAGCTACAGCGGCAAGGAAAGCCAAGCCACAACCTTATCTTCCAGCCAGCCAATGGCCCTACCATAATTGGCGGACCGAAGCTCATCCAGTTCCCCGCACACCAGGATGCCCAGATACCGGACCGGGCCATCAGCCCAGCGCAAAGGATATCGCAAACAATACTGCACTGTGACAGCCAACAGAGGTAAGACCACAGACTTAGACCAATTGATGACGATCCCAGAGATCTGACCAAAGCGTGCAATATCATCTAGGAGTATATCAAGGTGAATATGTGACACCCGAACATATAAAGCAACTTCATCAGTGAATATAGAAACCAAGACTGGACGTTGTCTATACGCTAAACCTCTGTGGTTATGATGTTGTCGAAGCTGCACCGCCAGTGGTTCCATAGCCACCACAAAGAGCAAGGGCAAATGGGGTCAACCCTGACGGGTACCCCTAGATACCGGGAAAGGATCTGATGTCATCTCATTAACACTCAATCATACCACAGGAGCAGAGTAGAGAAGGCAAATCAATTGGAAAATCTGAGTCTCAAGCCCAATTGCGCCAATAGACCAAACAAATATGACCATTCTAAAGAATCAAACGCCTTTAGTGGTGTCCAAAAATACCACTGCAGCATGGTTCTCAGGGGACACAGACTGTGCAATTGCAAAGAAGGTACGCAGATTATACAAGGTCGAGCGACCTGGCACAAAGCCGGACTGGTCCAGGAGCACCATGGCGGTAAAAGAGGCTGCAGGCTCATGGCCAGTAGCTTCGCTAAAATCCTGTTATCCAGATTTATAAGTGATAATAACAAATATGAATCGCAAGAGCGCGGATCCTAGCCAGGCTTCAGTATAGTAATGATAAGGGCCTCCCTCACCGTCGGCGGCAAAGTTCCGCATTCAAGCGCCTCAGCGTACACTTCTAATAAATGCGGTGCCAGCAAATCCGCATATTCCTTGTAGAAGGCTACCGTGAGCCCATCAAGGCCAGGGGCCTTGTCCCCGGGCAGACTGCAGATAACCTACACAATGTCCTCAATAGAGAAAGGCACATCTAAATACTGCCGGTGCTTATTCTTCAGCCACAATAAACTAATATTGTCAAAATAATCGGAATAGGCCTCCGTAGCCAAGCCGCCTGAGGTGTAATAGAAGGAAGCATAGAACTCTGTCAGCACCCGTCCAACCTCCTCTGCAACAGTTCGAGAGACGCCCGCAGACTCCAGCAGCTCCACAACATAATTCCCAGCCCATTGGCGACGCAGCATTCCTGCCAGTGTCCTACCAGCTCGCTCGCCCTCTCCATACCGTCACGCCATAGCCTCTTTGTCCAGGAAACAAAGTTTGCAGAGCGCCGCCTCCTCATAATCTGACAACTTCTCCCAAAACTCTGCCAGGAAAGCATTTGACATATCAACGTACAGGTGTTTTTCCAGCACAGTCAACTGAGCCTCTAGAGTGGCTAGTTCACAACGTATTGCTCTGCGCACGCCATGCGCATATCCCCCAGATCACCACTTTAAATGCCTCCCACAAGGTACCTGACGTGGCCGAGCCCTTATTAGTCACAAAATACTCCTTTATGGCCAAGTGGACCTCCTCTCTAAAAACAGAGTCCTTCAATGTGTTGCACAGCAGCCTCCAAGAAAAGTCCTGCCGCACACACCCAGGAATCCCAAAACGCAACAAAACCGGGAATGGTCCGACAATGTTTGGGGAAGATGCTCGACAGCCTCCGTTCAGAGCTCCACATCCCTGGTACCAAGCCACCTGTCCAGTCGCAAACAGCTGCTATGGACAGTATTACCACAAGTGCCTTCCCTAAGAGTGCCATGCTTTTCCCTACATAGATCAACCACAGCACTTCCATCATGATACGAGAAAGCCCCCCGCAGCCGCACGTCGGGCCACACCCGTCTCACAATCCGCATCCACATTAAAATCACCACCCCATAGGATCGGCCCCAGCCCCAAGGAGCATATCAATCGCCACACCTCGTCAAAAAACTGTGGGTCATCCACATTAGGACCGTATACTGACAGCAGGCGGAACGGTTTGCCGTGCAAGGTACCCTGAAGAAGAACGTAGCGACCCTGCAGGTCTAGAATCACCCTCTCAGTATGCCACTGCACACCTTTACGAATCACAATGGCAACCCCCCACAGGCGTAGCACTAATACGCAGCCACATGACATTCCCCATTCCAGCCGGCTCGCAGCCTATATTTTGTGGCAGCAGTCAGATGAGTCTCCTGAAGCACACAAATATCAACCGCACGGCGCTGCAAATATGCAGAAAGCAGGCGCATCTTGCGCCAATCATTTAGCCCCGAACATTCCAGGTCGTACAGTTTACATATGCCACCCCTTTAGGAGTCATCACAGTAGGTCCCTCAACTGCTTCTTACCTACCATTGGGCTATAGAACATACAGAACTGCGCAGAGGACAAAGAGAGACAGCAATGTAGAGATAGAAGGAAAGCAGAAAATGTAGTAAGCAGCAAAAAAAACGAGCATCCCCCACCCACACTGACCACCCCAATCGGGCCCGCCCTACAAACCCACCCAAACACATATCCCACAACATAGGAACAAACTCATCCAGTGGGGCGCCGGCATGGTCATCTGTGAACCACCCACAGAGAGATGGGTGGGCAGGAGCACACGCAGCACTGGTTATGTTGCAAGACAGGCCGCACCATAAATGATAACATAGTCTAGAGTCAACTACCCTCCAACCACTGTGCAGAGCTGCTGGTGGCCCACAGCAACAAAACAAGTTCAATCATTATCACTAAGAGTATCAGCACCAGCAGCTTGCAAACAATCCGGAGTCGCCTTTTTAGGAAAAGATTTAGCATATTTGATGGCCAGTTTTGGGTCAGTAAAAAAATGCAACTTGCCCTTATGCTACACTCGCAGTTTGGCAGGATAAATAAGGGAATATTTAGCATCTATCTGGCTCAATGTACGCTTAGCAGGTAGGAACGCCCGGCAGGCCTCCTGTGCCCTAGGAGTGTAGTCTGGGAAAATATTCAGTTCGTTATTATTGTATATCAAAGGACAACGCTCTGTAGCTAATCTCAGTATGGTGCCTCTATCTCTATAGTTCAACAAGCACACAATGACTGAGCGTGCCGGCGTCCCAGGTAGCGGCCTCGGCCCCAAAGATCTGTGGGCTCTCTCCACCACCAACACCTGAGATAGCTCGCCAGAAAAAAGTGCTGACAACATAGTCTCCACATAATGTTCCATGCGCCCCATAGCCGTTGACTCCGGGAGGCCCAGAATACGAATATTACTGCAGCAGTAGCGAGGTTCAAGGTCCTCGTTCTTGTTCCGTATTACCTCCAACACTCATTCCATTTGTAGTAATTTCACCTTGTCTCTGTGCCTACCGTTCTCCAGATCATAAGTACGAGATTCCACCTACTCGAGGCGCGTATCATGGCCATCCACCTGTTCCTTTAAACAATCCATTTGTTCAGGCAGGTGATCTAGCTTGGCATCAATGCTGGCCAAGCTGTGCTTAAGATCCAAGAACACAGCCTTCATCTAAGTCACCGGATTGTCCTCCTCCTGTAGCAAATCCTCCACGGACCGGCTGGCCTGATTGCACTTTTTCCTCCCTTCAAAGGTAAGTGTAGATTGCCTCTGGTCCATCTTTCCCATCGTCTCAGGGAGAGAGGAAATAAAATAAATAAAAGGAAGGAGGCGGGGAGAGAGGGCGACAATAAAAAAATAAAAAAAGGGTTGCAAAAGCACCCCGCAAGGACCCAGCCACCACCCCGCCGCAAAAAAATCCGAGGGTGGGCCCTCAGTTCTCATGCGCACCCTCAGCGAGTGATCACATAGAGATTCCCAGAAGGACCGCAAAAAAGATAGAAACGGGCCAGGCAACTGCCACGTACTTCACCCTCTCCCTCCCCCCCCCCCCCCCCCCCAAAACAACTTCCAGGCAGCAAGGGACCACGGCAACCCCGCAGCCCCATGAGCCGCCGAGCCCACTCACCCTAAACGATTAGGGGAGGAGCACAACATATTGAATCGGGGGCCCCTGTCAGATGGCGTGCGTGCGAACAGCTGCACCACGCCACACGACCGACCTGGCAGCCCCAAGAACAGCCACAAACCCGTTCAGGGGGTGACGCAGCCAACCACTGCTGCCAAACAGGCCACCAAAGCCGGAGAGCACTGCGCGGCTCAATTGACTCAGCCGCCAGGGGCCGGCAAGCATCCTCCGCAGAGCCAGGAGAGGGGGGGGGGGGGGCGACAATCTATTCCCCACCCGTCACCAGGCCCAAAAAGGAAAACCGACTTCGGCAGCCGGTATCAGCCTTCTCCAGGGCGGGGCCCCGCAGCAAGGCCAACCATACAGCCCGCCACCGCACCAGTCACAGCGGCCCGACCCCAGCTGCCGATCCAGCGATGGCACGGAAAGAAGGAGAGGGGTGGGGGGAACAGTCCCCAACCACCACACTGCCCACAAAGCCCTCCAGTCTAGGAGGGAGAAGCACAGTCACGGCCCGTGCGAATGCGCACCAGGCCTATCACTTCTCCAGTAGGCCGCGCAAACTCAGCGCAGCCCACATCGCCGAGCCGGCACCATTTTCTGTTGCCGCGGCTCCTCAAGGCTGACGGCACCTCAATAATGGAGGAATGTTGATTTGGGCAGCGGATCTGACAGGATTAATGTCGGATTAATGCCCCTGCCCTGCAGAGCCTCACATCGTGATAGCCATTTTGCAGGACAGCCAAGCCATGCACCTTTGGGTCATCTTAAAGACAATCCTCATTGAAGACCTATTGTTGTCAGCCACATTTACTATTGATAAAAACAATCCTCTCATAACATTATAGCATGCACAAGAGAAACTCTTGAAAATGAGTTCTGGGTTTTTGAAAATCACCTCTCTTGAAAATCAATTCTGGATTTTTTCAAAATCACCATCTCAAAGTTCAAAGCAGCATCTATTTGGAACAACAGGGTAATCAGGCTAGGCCAGGCTTGCACGTTAGACAACTAGTGGAGCAAGATATGTATATTACAGCTAAGAGACTTAGGTTCGAGAAAAGGGCACAGGTGTTTTGAGAAACTACAACACCTCAAGCAGTGGATAATTCGGATTTCTATGATTTTCTCAAATTAAAAGTGTCTATCTTCAAATTTCTAAATTTCCCTCATAAAGATTCATCCAATGATGCCTTAATAAACAAAATTAAACCGAGAGGACGCGTGTCTTTGAACTACATGCCTCATTAAAACACTCACATTCCCCTCTTAAGAAAATTAAACCGGACAAATGGTCAGCTAATTTGAGTCATAGATAATTAAACACCCACACAAATAAAATTTGGTCACGGAATTAGGCTTCTTTGTTTTCTTTGAAAATGACAACCAATTTTACACAGATTCAGAATAGGACTTTTTGAACACCTGAAATAAAAAAAATAGATGCTAAATGTTGAAGTTGTAAATCAATTTAGGCACCATATGTTCTTCAAGGACCTACTGTTGCACAAGTTTTTGGATAGAACTTACATCTTATTCAAGAAATGTTTAGTATAACACCTTCAAAGACATTCACCATTACATTATTTGGACCTGCTGTATACTGCATGATACATGTTTGTATAAGTTTGATTTACTATTACTAGTTCTCATGTTTACCTTAGTGTACAAAACGATCTTAAGTAACTGAAAAGATTTGGAAAAGACTTCCAGTCAGGCATGGTGGGAACGGTTATGCTACATCAAAGGAGCTGATTGAATCCTGGTGAAACTATATCCCAGAATATCAGGAGACTCCCACATTTGGAGTAAATTGGATGAATATATGGGAAAAAAAGTAAACCTCCATGAAGTCCTGATACCTGTTGTATTAATGTTCCCCCTTTGCTCAACCTGGATACACAAATCACCAGCTGCCTACTATAGAACTTACCTATCATACACCTACAATTTCTAAGTTATAAGGATGGCTTTGATACCTTGTCCTTGTTATCTTTGATTCATTACTTATTACTCATGACTTATCCTTTCTTTTTCTTTGTTTCTTACTGCTAATACTGTTGTCCATTATTCCAGTAGTAATGACATTGGTACCTCATCTTTTCTTCAAATAGAATCTTGATTTGTCTGTATGTATGTCTACATACTTATCCCATGTCAATAAGTAATCAAGAGGTGTTTGGACACTGTTTATTACAAATGATTTTAGAACCAATGTTTAGGCTCTTTCAAGATTTCCAACTATTATAAACCTCATCTCTACAATGAGACCTGTATCTAGATTATATCTTTATTATTTGTTTGTGCACTGTATTCTTCTAAAACACTCAAAATACTTGAACAAAAAAAGTCTTGATGTAATGGGCACAGATCACAAATTGGCCCCATTTAGTTAGTGGTAGGGGGATTCCCTATATAAAGCTGTGCCAAACAACAGAGATAAAACAATAATCCATTTAAACATGAATCATTGCCGTTCTGCTCTTAAGCTAGCTATAAGAAACAACAACCACTAATCTTGGCTAGGCAAATATCTAGCCAAAGATTTACTATTCTATTTATTAGTAAATTCATGGAACCTGGTACTTACTACATTAACCCCTTCACTGCCAGGCCTTTCCCCCCCCCGGGTGCCAGGCCTTTTTTTGGCTTTTTGGGGGAAGGGAGTGCTTAGGCCCTCATAACTTTTTGTCCACATAAGCTATCCACGCCAAAATTGCGTCCTTTTTTTCTAACATCCTTGGGATTCTAGAGGTACCCAGACTTTGAGGGTTCCCCTGAAGGAGACCAAGAAATTAGCCAAAATACAGTGAAAAATGTGTTTTTCTTTAAAAAGAAATGGGGAAAAAGGGCCGCAGAAGGCTTGTGTTTTTTTCCCTGGAAATGGCATCAACAAAGGGTTTGTGGTGCTAAAATCACCAGCTTCACAGCTTTTCAACACAATGTTGGCATTTTACTAGGGCATACCCCATTTTTACGATTTTTTCTGCTTTCAGCCTCCTTCCAGTCAGTGACAGAAATGGGTGTGAAACCAATGCTGGATCCCAGAAACCTAAACATTTCTGAACAGTAGACAAAATTCTGAATTCAGCAATGGGTAATTTGTGTAGATCCTACAAGGGATTCCTACAGAAAATAACAACTGAAATAAAAAAATATTGAAATGGAGGTGAAAAAAACCAGCCATTTCCTCTACGTTTTACTCTAACTTTTTCCTGCAATGTCAGATTTTGTAAAGCAATTTACAGTCACGTCTGCTGGACTCTTCTGGTTGCGGGATATATAGGGCTTGTAGGTTCAGCAAGAACCCTAGGTACCCAGAGCAAATACATATCAGGTAGGCAGCAATTCATTTGCTGAAATATGAAGATTGAAAAATATTCTTTAATAATAGTATTTCCAAATGGGCACAAGTTAAGGTGTTGAGAAGCAGTGGTTATTTGCACATCTCTGAATTCTGGGGTGCCCATACTAGCATGTGAATTACTGGGCATTTCTCAAATAGAAGTCTTTTTTTACACACTGTCTTATATTTGGAAGGGAAAATGTATAGAAAGACAAGAGGCAATAACACTTGTTTTGCTGTTCTATGTTCCCCCAAGTCTCCCGATAAAAATGGTACCTCTCTTGTGTGGGTAGGCCTAGCGCCCGTGACAGGAAATGCCCCAAAACACAAAATGGACACATCACATTTTCCCAAAGAGAACAGAGGTGTTTTTGGTAAAGTGCCTACCTGTGGATTTTAGCTTATAGCTCAGCAGCACCTAGGTAAACCTACCTTAAAAACTAGAGACCTAGGGGAATCCAAGATGGGGTGACGTGTGGGGCTCTCACTAGGTTCTGCTACCCAGAATCCTTTGCAAACCTCAAGATTGGCAAAAAAAACACTTTTTCCTCACATTTCGGTGACAGAAAGTTCTGGAATCTGAGAGGAGCCACAAATTTCCTTCCACCCAGTGTTCCTCCAAGTCTCCTGATAAAAATCGTACCTCACTTGTGTGGGTAGGCCTTGTGCTCCAAAACACTATCAGGACACATCAAAACTACCTGTTTTGGGGGGGGAGGAGGGCACCTGCGTTTTTGGTCCTGGGATCAGCAGTCATTTAGGGAAACCTACCAAACCAGACATTTCTGAAAACTAGACACCTGAGGGAGTCCAGGGAGGTGTGACTTGCGAGGATCCCCCAAAGTTTTCTTACCCAGAATCCTCAGCAAACCTCAAATGTAGCTAAAAAAAATCAAATTTTTCCCACATTTCTGTGTGGCAGCACCGCACCAGGACAAATTTCCTACCACCCAACGTTCCCCTCAGTCTCCTGGAAAAAATTATACCTCACTTGTGTAAGTGGGCCAAGTGCTTGTGACAGGCAAGAGCCAAAAAGATGTAGAAATTGAGGGGGAACCAAAGTGGGTCCAAAAGGGGAGTTAAAAATTGTTTTAAGCTGACAAGTGCAGCAGAATTTTTATCCGTATAGATGAGACAATGCTGGGTGGTAGGAATTTTGTGGATTCCTGCAGATTACGGAAGGTTCCATCACAAAAATGTGGGAAAAATGTGTGCATTCCAGCAAAGTTGCACGTTTGCAGGACATTGTGGGTAAGGGAATGGTGTGGGGTGCATGTGAAGCACACCACCCTGGAATCAACCAGATGTTTAGTTTTCAGATGTGTCTAGGTCTTGTGGATTTTTCTACATGGCAGCGTCCCAAAGTAAAAAAAAAAGTGCAGCCCTCAACATTCCAAGTGGGGCGATTTTGAGAGTTACCAAGCTCTCATGGCCCAAATGTAAAACAAAAACCAAATATAATCAAATGTCCTCTTGCTTGCCATGGGATAAGATGTTTTAGTGTGTAGGGGAGAGCTGAACGACTGTTAGCCCCTTCAGTTCGGGTGGGGGCATAACCAGGCCCATACTGGTTGGTAGCCACCACCCCACTATTTTTTTTTTTATTCACTGGCATCTAGTAGACTTTCTGTCCCCCGGGGTGTGGATCGAGGGTAATTGCCCAATCTGCCCACTGGTGGGCAGAACAACTATGGCCCCATTTATTTGGGGTGGGGTATGGCCATACCCCAACCTCTTATTTTGAAAAAAAAATCTTCCCTAGTCTCTGGTGGGCTTTCTGTCCCCCCTTGGGGACAGATGGGCCTTCCAAAAATAGGCCAATCTGCCCCCAAGGGGGGCAGTTATGGTCAACAGTAATGTGCCCCCATGGGGAGCGACCCTTGCCTAAGGGGCTGCCCCCCAAACAAAACACACACATACCCACACACCAATCCATGGTGTAATGGCCTAAATACGATTTGTCCCCCAGGGGAGCGACCCTTGCCTAAGGGGTCGCTCCCCAAACATAAAAAAATAAAAATAAACAAAAAAACAAATTATCCCTTGTGTCTAGTGGTGTTCTGCCCCCTGGGGGAAGGGGGGTTGGGGGCAGAAATGGCCTAAAAATCATTTCCCCCCCCCCCTGGGGAGCGGCCCTTGCCCAAGGGGCCGCTCCCCTTATGCGCAAGTATGAATAAAATAGGTAATCCCTGGTGTCTAGTGGTTTCTGCCTCCCCCCCCCCCCCCGGGGGCGGATCACAAGGCCGATCTGTCCCCAGGGGGTGCAGAAATGGCTTAATAATAATTTGGCCCCCTGGGAGCGACCCTTGCCTAAGGGGTCGCTCCCCAAACATAAAAAAAGAAATAAAAAAAATAAAAAATTTGCCCTGGTGTCTAGTGGTTTTCTGCCCCCAGGTGGGGGCAGAAATGGCCTAGAAATAATTTGCCCAAGGGGCCACTCCCTTTATTTGAAATATGGAAAAACTAAATTCCCTGGTGTCTAGTGGCCATTTCTGCTGCAATCGGCCTTTCCTTTCCTTTCTTGTCTCTCCCAGTCGGAAGAGAAATGCAAAAGCATTTCTCTTCCGGGATCGCGCTGCAAGCAAGTACGCGATGATGTCATCAGACGTCACTGGGGGGGTGTGGGGGTCGGGGGTGAAAGGGGAAGCGAATCCCATTTCATCCCTGACGGAGGGGTGTGGGCCGGGTGCAGGACGAGCTGGTCTCGTCCCAGGCAACCGGCAACCGTGTACCTGGGCGAGACCAGCTCGCCCCGGGCACCCAAGGGGTTAAGAGAAAAATACATTATCTGATCACCAGTCACGGTTCCCTCTAACAAGGGATGCTGAAGGAAAGGTGATGCATGTGAGTGAGACATTGCTTGACTTGTGTTAATCTGAAGGTATTATTTGACACTACTGACCATGTCATTCAAGTTACAGAGGTGAGATAAATTAAGTATCTTGCTTTCAAATGGATGTTCTTTTGTTATAGGAAAGCCCAACAAGTCGATCTAGGCAATTCACTCTCTACATTTATCCCCATTACATGTGATGTGCTTGTCTTTTTGTCATTTCATAGTTATGTTATCCTCAGGCTCAAGGAAATTGGAATTCATGGTCGTCAGGGTTGGGTTTATGTGGAGGACACCAAAACTGTGCTGTGTTTCCAATGGTGGAATATCAAGATTCTCAGGAACCCAAAGGAGTTTTCAGAGGTGTGCAGAGTTGTAAAGCCAACGTCCTGCTAGTCCAACATGCCCCCCCCCCACATAAGGACTGACAGAATAGGCTAAGTCAAAGAACTCTGACACTCTACAATAGTGTGCTCTCCTTCAACCCCAGATCAATGCAGTAATGTTATTCTACTTAGTTTCAATTTACCCAAACATTTCAGGGAATTTATTGCCTCAAGTACAAACAATTCAGAATAAAGCATCAGAATGATTTTAGGGTTCAAACATAGCATCATATAACAATGCCACACAGGAAACTAGGATGGCTTATTCTTTAGGACTAATTGATGGGATAGTATTGCCTCTGATGTAAAAAATTAGGCAGTTTGTGCGAGTTTGAATCTCATGCCAAAAGATTATGATATACTTAAGTTCTTTTTATTTTAAAAATTACCCTGAAATCTTATTTTCACCATCTGCACAGTCCATTTGTGTGTTTATAGATTGATTTTAGCCCACTGTACGTACTCAGGCATAATTTTCATTACGTTATGCAGACTATAATTCATGATCTCACTTACACTGCTCGAAAAATGGCTGCTGGGGCTGAAACACTTGAATATTTCAAGTATGTACTTATTTTGTTTGTGAAACACTTTGTTTTGTCGTATGTGCACCTCTTTGCTTAGTTCATTTGCACTGCTGGGCTTTTCGATTTGGAGATACTATCAAAGAAGGCGGCCTTCAAGACACCCTGGGTTGAGAGAGTAGATCCAGAGTGAATTAGGCTTTCTGATGTAAGAGTAATCCACAGATTCCCAATAATAGATAAATACATTGCTAGCAACACTCAAGACCTAATAGCTGCCTTCTGCAAATGCATTTATCCCAAATGATTTACAGATCTGTATGAAGCTATAAACAACTTTCTCCTTTCATAAGATCTTCACAGGCACACTAGATGGCAAAGATTACAAAATCAGTTCTAGGCACCTGGATCAGCAAGAATACGAAACAAAACTTGGGGTACTAAGATAAGTATCAACTATAATCGCCATCTGAAATTAGATGGACCAGTGAAAATGTTGTTCCAGCATTTTATCCTATGAACAACATTTTCTCATTTTACCCTGTTCCCATTGTTTACGACTTGGAGCAATCACATATTGATTGGGTACTACTGTGTACTTCTAGTGTCCCAAAGCAAAACATTACTGAATTCTAAGTTGGTGATGAAATTCCTCTCTTGGCCACAAGACAATATAAGTAGCCAGGCAAACCACTTAATCCACAGGGGGATCAAGAAATATAGTTAACCACTCAATATTTTCATCAAGTCAGTGCTTGAAGATGAAAGATAAAAAGGGCATTTAACTGCAGGTAGGGACACAGAACCATTAAAATATAAATTTACAAAACAACGGTCAAAATACTTCGGAAAATAGTTGTATGTGGCAGTATTGTAGGGATCATTTGTAGCTGGGTAGGGCACCCTCCGCTTAAATTAGTTCCCCGGTTTTGTGCCTTTTATAACATACATGTTTTATTTCACATTTTAGCAAAGCCTGATTTTAGCAATTATTTTACATATTTTATCGGCAGCCTTTTCTAGAAAGGCAGAGTACAAGCTGTACGTTTTATCAAGCCACTGTACGACATGTAATATGTACCATCATCCATGGCTGCCATGTTTGGTACATGATATCCCAATTTGTATTGCTAGCTCAGGAGCCAGACTATCCTCAAAACACATCACTACATCAGGCCCTTTCTTGGAACTCTGTATGGTTTATTATATAAACAACACCTAGGCCTAAGGAGTGTAGAGGGCATTCTGGTCATGACCATCCTGGGATGTGTACCACACTGCAGACAGCTTTGCTGATCCTGGCGCTGACTCTTCAGCTTCCCAAGAGGACTGCCATCCAGACAACAAGCAGACACCTGATATTCTGTCCAGGTATGGGGCTGGGGCTACTCCCCTAGGTCGGGCCAAGCATAAGAGTTACAAACACTATGCTCTTAGATCTAGGCATAAGGTTTGGTAGGAATCGCCAGAATCCCTAGGCTTTCTAGACTCACACAAAATAATGGGGTTGTTCATCCTCTTTACGCTGGTTATAATGATGATTACCGTACTATGTTTCATCTGTCTTATTATTGCAGCACATGCTTTTTATAGTAAGATGCAATTGCTTCACTAAATGCATTGAAATCCAGTTTGCATCTTATGTCCTACCTTGGCATGCATGAGTATGTGAGTGAAAGGACTACAGTCTGTTTCCACAACTTCCCTGAGAAGTCAGAGTGGCAGATTTAGGTTGGCACAAATCATCTCTCCCCTGGTTGGGTTGGGTGAGGCACTGCGAGCTATCCAGGAGTTAGGCTTCCAAGTGGTGTAGGGTTGACTCAGTCTCCCACACTCAGTGGTGCTACCACCCCAAACACAGAATCATATTTCCAAAATAGGAACCGCACGATATGGCGCTAACAATGTTAGTTCAGGTACTTAAATCTCCTGAGTAATTCCCTCTTGCATCCCAAAGGTGCCCTACTCACCTTTTATACTGAGATGTCTGTGGTGCTAGGGTAAAATCCCCCTTACCTATATAAGTAGTACCTATGATAGTCAATAGGTTGTTCAAGCTTAAACCTTAAATGGATAGCCTGTTTGGTGTTTCGATCTCTGAATCCTATCTTACATAAACGGCACAACCAGTAGTAATTCCAGTAAATTGAATACTAGCAGTCACACAATATTTATTTGTTAATGGGATTCCTAATGGGGTGGAGGTTGTACTTATGTGGCAGAGGCATGAAATGAGTACAGAACAGAAACTTTCTATTCATGGGTCACTTTTCCTGCAGTCAATACTAACAGAAATACTTTTCATATATACACTGCATCAAATGCATCTGCACAATACAGAGCTTATCAATACTTAGAAAACTTATTAACATATCAAGAAAATCAAAATTGGTTTCAAGGTGCATTCCCACACGTTATTGAGAACGTCAGATTGGATTCCTCAGTAATGATGGGGAGTGGGGGGGTCTCATGGCCAGTTCTAGCAGCCTACGCACCACTTCCAAATATACTAAATTTATAGAAGGAGATCTGAACCCACTAGACTATAGTTTAGTTAGAATATATAGACTTTTCATAAAATTTGTAATGCGAACTCTGAATACTACCCTAGCAAGGGCTGCTCCAGCTGCCCAACAACTGGCAACACCATGGATAAACCTGGTAACTGTGAATGAGATTATGGGTAAGGTTCCCACCAAATGTGAAGAAATTGCATTTTGGATTGCACAGAAAACAAAACAGCTGGAACCAGTATTTACCCATACAGGAACCCAAGTTAAACAGAACTCTCCCAATATCTTTGCCATTTGGGATGGTTCCCTCCATAGATGACTGTGCCATTTGGGGGACAGTATTTGTGACGCCACGAGGACCTGCTGCGTCCCACTTGCGGACCGCGGTCAGATCGGCGGTCCAAGTCCTGGATGGCCGTTACTGTTGCGGGCCACATTTTGAGCCGCGTTTCGGGCCACTGCCTATTTTTCGGTCCACAGCCATCTTTTCTTCTTCCCAGGAGTCTGTGTTTCCTTCCCTGCACGCTTTGTTTTCTCTTATACACCATGGCTATTTTTCCATTCACTCCAATGTGGCTTGTCTCAATTCAAGATGGTGTCTTCGGAACTTCCTGTGTGTGACTTCCTGTTTGCCAGTATATAAGAACAGTTGGTCTTCTGTTCCTTGCGTTGCAAACACTTCTGTTCTGGTGGTACTCCTCGCTCCTGTATCCGGTGATTTTTTGGACTTCTCCTGTTTTTTCTTGTCTGCATTTTTCACTGTTTCCAGTTCATATTACGCTTCTCTTTTTTCTTACCTCTTTTTCAGGAGTTCCTTGCTTCTGAGGTTTTTCCCAGGATTGTGTTTCTTCCTCTGGGACTTCTTCTTGAGGTCACGGTCTGCCTGGTGTTACTCTATTAGCAGCACCATGGCTACTGGAAAGGGTCGCCCTTACCTTGGTCAGTCCAGCACCAGCAAGAGACCAGGTGGTGCCTCGAGATTGACAATCGTGGTAAGAAGCATTCAGATCGCGACAGTATTTGCTGCAGTGTATACCAAACACATGGTACACCAACACTCTTAAACCTTCCAGAGGTGTTAAAACAAATACAAAATGAACATAGGGATGCCCTGTCATGGATTTGGGGATGAAAGTAATGGACAGAAGGAGACTGTGACAGTTTTGCCACAGTCTCCTCAATTATTTAAGGAATATTAAAGGGGAAGCAGCCGCATTGGCAATACACCAGGCTCAAAGGCACTCCACAAACAGATCAGGAGCATGAGCTACTAAAAACTCTCTCTAAAACTTATACTAATATAGGTCGGGATAATCTGAGAGCCAGCCCAAACAAGCCAAAGCTTAAAGGCAATTCTGAGAAGGATACTACCAAGGAAGCACAGGAGAATTCTGAAAAAACACTGGCACAAACAAACATCTAATAAAGACAAAATAAGACAACAAGGAAAATCTTCACAGTCAGAGACCTCAGAGAAATGTTATATCCTAAGAAATCATGAAAATGTAAAAACCCCTAACAGGTATCACTGATACACGCCCTTCTAGTACCTTTCATGCCTCTAAATGAACCAAGAGTGATGGGCGGTCAGAATGCAGAAACGAGTATGTGAAACCAAAGAAGGACTCACAATGCTCATCTGATGTCACAATAACAAAGGAAGAGAATCCTCCACAACATAAACTTCAATTTAAAAAGAAAAGGGTTGCAAGGATTTCGGCTAAGTGTGCCACACATACTGAGAACATTACTGAAGAATAGGACCTGAGCAGTGACTTTGCTAGACAGCACGGCAGAGGTAACACTAGTTTGCCAGAATCTTAAAGAGCTTCTGAATGTGACAGCACCTAACAACTACCTTGAAGTCGAAACTCCAGACAGGCACGTCACCCTACCCCATAGGATTTATAAATTAAAAATTCAAATTGATGGGGACATTATGCGTACAATCAAAGATTGGGAAAGATCAACACTAAGCTATGACATTCTTCTGGCAGAAAAAGACTGGCCACAGGCGTTTGTTAGAGCACTCCCACAAGGAGAAGATGTAATTTTGCCATCTTTTTCAATCCTAGTTCTATTTCCCGTAAAAGAAGCCTACGCTACATAATGGGCTTTGGTACAGGCTCAGTCGCTGTACTGCAAACATGTAGGTTGGGATAGGGATTCTCCTTATCACATTATACCAATACCAATTCGGTCCAGCTCAAAAGTATAACCTCAATACCCAATAAAACATAATGTAAAAGCCATTGTAAGAGAAATTCTCCCACAATTAGAGTACAAGGGAGTAACTGAAGCCTGTGTATCACCCATGAATAACCCTTTGTTTCCCATAGCTAAGCTGGAGCACTCCTACAGAATAGTCTTACAGACATTTAAACACTCACACACGCACATTTGCCATTCAAAATTCACATAGCACAGCTCTTATGAACAACATTGTCCTAAAAAAATACAAAACAATCCTCGATATTTCCAATGGGGTTTTCTGCCAAATTCTAGCACCTGAACGCTGAGATTTAAGTACCTTATTTGCATTAGGTTCTCAGGGTCACTTCTGTGGACTCCCCCAAGGGTATAAGAACAGTCCGGGATTGTTCTCAGCCCCTGTGACATCAATATTGTCCTATGTAGACGACCTCGATACACATCTGGCCAGGGCATTACATTGGGATTTGTCGATCAGGGCTACAAATTCAACTTTAAGAAAACTACGATTGCTTTAGTCAGTATCCTGTTTCTGGGATACGAGCTTTCAAATGAGGGGAAGAGTCTTGCACACCACTTCCTAGAAAAGTGTGCAAAATTACAACCACCTAATCCCATTAAGAAACTACCATCCTGGCTATGATTCTTTAATTTTGGCAGAACAGACATACAGGATGTAAAAGGCTGGCTGCTTATGGTGTACACCTATGGTGTGGCACCCTATACCACGTCCAGGCAACCCTTAGTGATAGTGTATAGGAGTCGAGATAGCAAAAGCTCTCTAGGGGCAGCTGTTTTGAGCAGCTAAAGCATATCTAGGAGGAGAGTAAAGCACTTGAAATACCACAATAGTCAGTCAGTAACCAACCACAAGAAAGAAGCACAACAGGTGTTGCAAAAATAAAGGTTTCTTTATTACAACACTATAGCTAAACTAACATTAGTATATATCTGCCTGAGATATCAACATACTTAAATATACACTTAGTAACAGTCAGGAAAAGCATAAAATGACATTGAGCCCTATTTTTTTTTTTCTGGGGGGTGGGGAGAGAGAGAGTCAAGTTCTATACTAAGAAAGTGGTATAAGAATGGAGGTGCGCAACCAAGGTAGATATGTTAGTATCCCAGGGGCTGAAGACCATGACTTCCAAGTACTAGAAATCTCACAGGCGCCTGCGTGCAGAGCTCTTATCGAGCCGGGAGTCCCATAGGCTAACACAGGACCATTGCAGTTTATGGATTCAGGACTGTACCCAGTGGACCCTGAGGAAATCAGTTGGCACAAAGAAGGTTAGAGAGTGCCCCCACCTGTGGATACCCACAAGACCGGAGTACCTATACCAGGGAGCCCAGGTGCATAGGGGTGAAGTGGTGTCAGAAACCCTTGTTGGAGTCAATGGAAGCCTTAGTAGTCTAGCTGCTGTTGTGACCCGTGGACCAGGCCGGTGAAACCAAAAGATAGAGTCCAGATGAGAACCTGAAAAAGAAAGGGACAGTGTCTAGACCACTCAAAGATGTCCAGGCAGTGCAGGTAGGCAATGCCCACACTCTTAGAGGTGAAGTTCCTGCAGGGCACTAAAAGAAGAAGTCCAGCTGTGGAGTCCAGCGAGATGCAGGAGATCCTTGGAGTCATCCACCAGCTGTCCCACGCTGGTCGTCAGATTACAGAGGGACAGTGGCCAGCAGGACCACCAACAAGCCTTGGCAACTGCAAATCACAGTTGCAAGGAGGTTTGCAGATTTTGGAGGACCAGCAAGGTCTTAGTGACTCAACCCTTGGTGGGAGTCAGCGCAGGCCTTAAGCAGGAAGGAAAGCCAGCCGGAGTTGGAGGAGCCCCCACGAGTGACCCACTGGCAGCAGGCACAAGGAGGCCTCGGCAGCACAACAAAACAGGAGTATCACGTCGCATTTGTTGCAGAGTGGAAGCTGAATCTAGAGTTGCAGTGTGCGGGAGCCTGGGGCTTCTAGGAGCTCAAAGAACTTCTTGGAGGAACAGGCAACAAGCCATGGCAAGAGCAACAGTCTTGGTGCACATGTGTTCCGTTCCAGCGGCTGCAGCAAGGATCCATCGTCTCCCAAATTGGTCAGAAAGCAAGTTGGACATGGAGATGACCACAGAACCACCACCTGTGAGCAGGGTCTTTATGTTGTCCGTGGGACAGCAGGATCCAGTAGCCAGTCATCGTTGTCCTGAGGTGCTTGCAGATGCAGGGGAGTGACTTCTTCACTCCAGGGGGGATTCTTTCTTGTTTCTTGGATGCAGGCAGAGTCCTTGTGACCCTGGAGGGTGCACAGCCATAGATGTTGCAGAAATCTTGCAGGAGCTGGAGAAACAATGTTGCAGTAAGAGCCCTCCAACTGGATACAGTCTTGTTTCAGTTCCAAAAGCAGACCAGCAGCGGTTCTGGAGGACAGGAGCAAAAGATGTCTTGCAGAGAGTTCATTGAAGAGCCTTGCTCGACAAATCTGAGGACTCACACTGGCGGGAGCCCTTAAGTAACCGTAAAAGGGGTTTGCTCACTCCCTGAAGTGACCCACTATCCGAGGCTGTCAGGGACGCCATCAAACCGGCCTAACCAGTCAGATGCTCCCAGGGGCTTACGCACATCTTATTTTCAAGATGGCAGAATCAAGAGGCCACCTGGCAGAGCTCTGTGTACCTCCCTAGGGACGGAGATGGACATGGGTGTGATCACTCCCCTGTCCTTTGTGTGGTTTCATGCCAGAGTGGGAACCAGAGGTACAAATGTGCCCTTCAAAGCAGTCTGGTGGTGCTCAGGATGGTGTCCCTCTGATGTGGGTGGGGGTGTTCCTGGGGATTGGGGTGGGCATCTGGAGGCCCATTCCATGGTGTTTAGCCATGGAAATGGGTCCACAGGTCCCCTAACGCCTGGTCAGACCCAGACATTAAATAATGGCATCAGATAGGCTTAGCGCCATTATTTTATCCCGCCTACTCCGTACGCGCCATTTATGCGCCAGTGTATAAATAAGTAAGTAGGGAGTTAACGTGATATCATGGACGGGAACGCCTACCTTGCATCGAATTAGCGCAACGTAGTTTGCCACATTCACAATATGACACTAACCCCTATATTTTGATGCTAGACTGGTCTACCGTCAAAATATAAATATGGAGTTAGATATGCACCGTTTTAGCGTCAAAAATGTTGACGCTAAAACAGCGCAAGCTGAGTCTAAATATGCACCACAGTGTCTAAGTACAGTGACCAGGGTGTAAAGTAAGCCTTATATCGGTGGTGAAAGGGTGCAAGAACCATTTCATGCAGGTTGCAATGGCAGGCCTGCAGACAGTTTTCATGGACTCCCATGGGTGGCATAATACATGCTGCAGCCCAGTATGCCAACTGTGGGGTGTAAAGTTTACCAGCAACCAAATTTAGAGGAGAGAGCACAGACACTGAGATCCTGATTAGCAGGATCCCCCGTGCACTACTGTCTAAACACACTGTTACCCCCACTTTTTTGCCTGGTGTCAAGGTCAGAAAGATGCTACTTTCCCACACCAGATTATGGACAACGCATAAAACCACTTTATGAGTTAATTTGTCCAGATTTCTCAAGCAAACATTGGACCCGACAACATACACAAATTCTCATGCTTGAAGCAAAACAGTTACACACACTTGAAAACAAAACAAATGTGGTCATTCCAGGTGCCATCGGATTCATGTCACATTTAATAAAGGTGACACAGTACCAATTGCATACAAATCACACTTATGTCCAAATGCAGAAATGCATTTTGAACCAACAGAAAAAACAATGACCGCAGTTCAGATGGCTGTCATGAAGGAGAGACCACTAGCCCAGGGTAAGCGCACTATTGTTGTTACCCCAGTCCTGGCCCTTGAGGCTGTTACCCAGGCCAATGTTACCAATGCAAAAGCATTACATCCACTTTGGATGCAATTGGCTACCTCCTTGACTACCATGGATGTTGATTATGTTTTTAATCCAAAACTACAGACACAAGAATGTATCCAAGATTAACTTGAGTACCCCATGCCCACTAATGTCATGCCTCTTAACCATTACAGATACATTATCTATACTGATGGTTTAGCTCAACCAGCTGTAAGTACCAAACACCAATACTCCGAAGCTTGCACAGCCATCTGTGGAGTTGTGAGGGATGGTGATTCACACCCTCAACAAACTTGCACGCAGTCCTTAGGGGATTGCACAGCATAACTTGCTGTGCTCAAAGCACTGATCTTGGTGCTGGAACATACAAATCCTGAAATCTCCCCACATATTGTGTGCGATTCATATTATTGTGTCCAGTCTTTCAAAGAAAACTTACACTACTTGCACGTTAATGGGTTTAGAGATTCAAAATGAAACACCAAAAAACACAAATCTTTGTGGGGAAGTGGCAAAGCTTAAACAAACTGCCACAGGTTCATGTAATACATACACTGGGCCACTAACTTGTTGGAATACACGTTGTAGGGAATTCACTGGCTGATGAAGCCACAAAATCTGCAGTTGCTACGGCAACTGTTGCTGCAATAACAGGCTCCCATATGAAACTGGATGATGACATATTGGCTGCTGTAAACGGTTTGATTGATGGCAAGCCTTTAGCAAAAGCATACCCAACCAAATATTCCTACCACTTAAGTGCTCAAAACATTCCTTTTGTAACAATATCAGGGGTGGGTGATTGTATGATCCCTAACCAAGATCGTAGGCTAAAACTGATCAAAGCTCATGAGGGTGTGGCTTCTGCCCATGCTTGTGTGGGAGCTACCATTTCCCTTTTACAAAAACGCTACTGGTGGCACGGTCTATACAAACAGGCAAATAATACATCCTTAGTTGTGACATTTGTCAACAAATCAAAGGTTCCACCATCAAGTGCCCACCGCAGACAACCCTCCTGATATCAAACAAGCCTATGCAAAGTGTGTACCCTGCACCACTGCGGCCCCCAAAATTTAGATGGTACCTTCAAATACATTCTATTAGCAGTAGACTCTTGCTCGAGATTCCTTTGGGTGTGACCACAATGATCGTCTGACGCTCGCATATTAAAGATTTGCATGCCTTTATCAGGATATATACAGTTGCCGCTTTCCATTCGGACCAAGGCTCTGCTTTTCCCTCTAGGGCTTACAGGGACGCCATGGGAATGTTGGGAGTAACAGTGCATTTTTCTTCACCACACCATCCTAAGAGAAATTTGGTTGTGGAAATGAAAAACTTAAAGCAATCCTTAACAGCTAAGGTATTAAGCTTGGGTTGTAGTTGGATCCACCACTTGTATAGAGTCCAGAGAGCATTCAATTTTCTGCCTAGAAGAATAAGGCTATACTCCCTATGAAGTCCTGTTCAGCTTCTCTCTATGTATGTCACAGATCCCGACATAGTGGCGGCAGAAATACCTTTTGACATAAATGAACGTGACACTCTCTTGAAGGAATTACAACAGTTCCGAGATGAACATTCTGCAGCACATGCTGCCACTTTGGAAATGAGGGATTTAACAATATTCACAGGATCGATTCTAAAAATTGGGGATTTGGTTGAAGAAAAGATACGTGTGAAGTTTAGCCCATCCTACCAGGTACCGGTTCTTGGTATACACGATACAAGCACTATTAATCTACCACCACTGCCTGGCTCCAGAGACAACCACTTTTGTCTCCATTGATCACATAAAGTTGCATTATGTGGTTGATTCTGCACAGCAGACCACGAGGATTATTGGGTAGTTCCATTGCCTCTATCATCACCATACAGGAGGTACCTCTTCAAGCTGCAAACAATGTTGAAGTTCTTTCCCGAGACTGGACAATGAACTTTTGTTGATTCCAGTATCTGTACAAGCACACAAAACTTCTAAAATGTTAGTCTGCAATTTACAAACGCAACACAATTTGATGGGATTGTCTACGACGAGCCTCCTAGGGATACATGTACCAGACCCCTGGCCTACATGGGGATGGTGTCTCTCTAGACAACAAGCTTCCTTGCTCAGGTATGGGGGATGATGTCTTCCCGGGAGGAACCTGAATGGCGGATTAGGGCTTATTATGCTGTGCTCGAACATAGCGTAGGTAGGAACCACATATAATACGCATAGTGACAGTATGGTGGAACTTTTCCTGTTTTTCACGCCATTACGCACTGACCTCATCAGAGGTCACCTCCCTTTGCGCTGGAAGCAATCCAGTACAATCAAGGAGAAACTGATTAGTTTCTCCTCAGTATATGGGGGGGCAGGGGGAGACAGAGAGGCATGAAAAGGGAAGGAAAAGCTTTTCCTTCCCTTTTCGTGTGTCTTTGAGCATTCCTGCAGAACGATCGCATAGCGATCAAGCTGCAGGAATGCCACTAGACAGCAGGGATTTTTTTTGTGTGGAAATTGTCATGAGGGGAGCGGCCCCTTGGGCATGGGCCGCTCCCAGAGGGAGGCATTTTATTTAAGGCCAATTCTGGAATTTCTGGAATGGTGACGGCTGCACTTTTTGGACTTTGGGACGCGGCCATGTAGAAACATCCACACGACCTAGACCTAGACCAGGGTGGTGTGCTTCACATGCACCTGGCACCATCTTCTAACCCACAATGCCCTGCAAACCTCCAACTTTGCTGGAAATCACACATTTTCCCCACATTTTTGTTCTGGAACCTTCTGGAATCTGCAGGAATCCACAAAATTCCTACCACCCAGCATTGTCTCATCTATACCAATAAAAATTCTGCCCCACTTGTCAGCCTATAAATGTTTTTTGTTTTTTTCCAAACTGCCCTTTTGGACCTGCTTTGGTTCCCCCCCTCGATTTAAACATGTTTTGGGCTCTTCCCTGTCACAGGTACTTGGCCCACTTACACAAGTGAGGTATAATTTTTACCAGGAGACTGAGGGGAACGTTGGGTGGTAGGAAATGTGTCCCAGTGTGATGATTCCACACAGAAATGTGGAAAAAATGTAATTTTTTAGCTTAATTTGAGGTTTGCTGAGGATTCTGGGTAAGAAAACACTGGGGGATCCATGCAAGTCGCACCTCCATGGACTCTCTTGGGTGCCTAGTTTTTAGAAATGTTTAGGTTTGGTAGGTTTCCCTATATGGCTGCTGAGCACAGTACCAAAAACAGAGGTGCCCTCGCAAAAAAACCAGGTCAGTTTTGTATTTGATAATTTTGATGTCCACATAGTGTTTTGAGGCATTTCCTTTCGAGGGCACTAGGGCTACCCACACAAGTGAGGTACCAATTTTATTGGGAGACTTGGGGGAATGCTGGGTGGAAGCAAATTTGTGGCCCCTCTCAGATTCCAGAACTTTCTGTCACCAAAATGTGAGGAAATAGTGTTTTTTTCCCACATTTTGAGGTTTGCACAGGATTCTAGGTAACAGAACCAGGTGAGAGCCCCACAAGTCACACCATCTTGGATTCCCTTAGGTGTCTAGTTTTAAAAAATGCACAGGTTTGGTAGGTTTCCCTAGGTGCCGGCTGAGCTGGAGGCCAAAATCCACAGGTAGGCACTTTCCAAAAAACACGTCCGATTTCAATGTAAAAATGTGATGTGTCCATGTTGCGTTTCCTGTCGTGTGCATTAGGCCTACCCACGGAAGTGAGGTATCATTTTTATCAGGAGACTTGGGGGGAACACTGAATAGCAGAACAAGTGTTATTGCCCCTTGTCTTTCTCTATATTTTTTCCTTCCAAATGTAAGACAGTGTGTAAAAAAGACGACTATTTGAGAAATGCCCTGTAATTCACATGCTAGTATGGGGACCCCGGAATTCAGAGATGTGCAAATAACCACTGCTACTCAACACATTATCTTGTGCCCATTATGGAAATACAAATGTTCCCTTGATACCTATTTTTCACTCTTTATATTCCAGCAAATGAATTACTGTATATGAAAATATATTGGTGAAGCTCATTTATTGGCTCTGGGTACCTAGAGTTCTTGATGAACCTACAAGACCTATATATCCTGCAACCAGAAGAGTACAGTATATCGGTAAATTGCTTTAAAAAAAATCTGACATCACAGGAAAAAGTTAGAGTAAAACGTGGAGAAAAATGGCTGGTTTTTTTCACCTCAATTTCAATATTTAATTTTTTATTTCAGCTGTTATTTTCTGTAGGAAAACTTTGTGGGATCTACACAAATCACCCCTAGCTGAATTCAGAATTTTGTCTACTTTTCAGAAAAGGTTACATTTCCGTGATCCAGCATTGGTTTCACACCCATTTCTGTCAATGACTGGAAGGAGGCTAAAAGCACAAAGTTTAGTGAAAATGGGGTATGTCCCAGTAAAATGCCAAAATTGTGTTGAAAAAAAATGGTTTTCTGATTGAAGTCTGCCTGTTCCAGGAAGCTGGGAAGATGGCGATTTTAGCACCGCAAACCCTTTGCTGATGTCATTTTCAGGGGGAAAAAAACCCACAAACCTTCTTCTGTAGCCCTTTTTTCCCCATTTTTTATTTTTTTTAAACAAACTTTTTGCTGTATTTTGGCTAATTTCTTGGTCTCCTCCAAGGGAACCCACAAACTCTGGGTACCTCTAGAATCCCTAGGAGATTGGGAAATAAATGACGCAAATTTGGTGTGGGTAGCTTATCTAACAAAAAAGTTATGAGGGCCTAAGCGCAAACTGCACCAAATAGCCAAATAAAGGCTTGGCACAGGTCTGGCAGCGAAGGGGTTAAAAATGCCCTGGGAATGGAAGATTGTCAAATACAAGGCATGGAAGCTTTACTTAAAGCATTTATAATTACCTTACAAATTATTTTCTTGAACAACACTGTTTGGCAAAGAATTTGTCTTGGATTAGCAAAAGTAAAAGGAATTAATGTGCTCAGTATTCCATTAGTAGATAAATTTGATGACTGACAAAAGCTAGGAATTTTTCAGAAGACCAGCTCAATGGTATGGTTCACAACGGTACATTTAATTCATCACTTTCAGGTCCTAACAGGTGGTTATTGTGGCCTGTGGATACAAATGGTTGTCATGCATGTTTGTTTTTACCTCCATTCGGGGTTTTAGAGCAAGCCGACCAGACTTTCATTACATCACCAAACACCACTTGGCTATTGTCACCACATATAGAGTGGGTACATTATGTCAGCAACTGTTGCAACACTCAACATTAACAGCTGTAAAAGAACATCATGCACTCCTTTCCGAAGATGTAGAATTCTAAGACTTCTTGTTAGGTCCCCGAAAACCACGTTCCAAAAGATTTCTATATGCAATATATAAAAAATATGGAAGCCTTTACAAACTGAGGCTGAGGCTCATTTTAGGCAAATAGATAGGGAAAAAGTAAAGAAAGCATTAGCTGTTGTCGATAATGGTATAAATACTTTGTCCACTCGCATATACACGTTAAATAACATTGTGTCTCCTGCCATCAACATTATTCAATACAATATGTCAGTTTTATACCATGGGCAAAGTCAGCTTAGGTCTGTTATGCAGCTGAGTTGGACTTTACAAGATCTTAAGGCAAATCGCGTGACCTGGAAGCACATGGACTCCAAGGGAATATTTGCAGCCTTCAACCTTACACATAGACAACAGATTAATATCCAACTAGGGCACACCAACGGTAGTTCGTAATTTTCTTGGTCATTGGAAATAACAGTTCACAGTAAGTATGAGGAGTCAGTTTTGTTTCTATGATGAGAAAAGCAGCTGCTTTCCTCATCATAGAAACAAAACTTTCCATGCTGTCTGGCTTATCATGGTCATTTGATACATTTAGCGATTTGAGAAGGACACCTTTGACAGAATTTGCATATTATTTATCAAAGAGGCACATTCAAGCCCTACACATACAGTAGTACCGTATGATGCATCTCTTTAGACTCATATATTCGGGCCTTGAAAAGGTCTTGTTGACGAAACACGTGTTGGTTGTTGCATCTTTGGACTTATGATGTCATTCTTCTTCATGAACTATTTGAAGGAACAATAAAGAACTGACTCCTCATACTTACTGTGAACTGTTATTTTTTATTATTTTTTATTTAATTTTTAATTTTATGGGCACACAGCAGGGTACATCACTGCCGCATAAATACATGAATACATCAAGATCATAGTTCATACAAGAATCTCCATAATCACTTATTGTGATCTATAACGCTTAAAAGCCAGTACATAGTTCATTAGTTCATTTTTTATCTAGAGCATTCTCAGGATCATGAAGCCATGAGTCCAGGGGTGCCCAAATTCTGGCACCTTTTTTCCTTGCTGCAGCACCTTTTAATTCATACAGACTGTATTCCAAATGATAAATGGATAAGAACCGTGAAAACCATTGATTGAACAGTGGGGGATCTGTATCCCGCCAGTAAGATGCTACACAGTTGCGTAATACAGACATTGCTACAAACAAAAAGGTATATACCTCGATTTTTACACACTGAATGGTCAACCCCCAGCAAAGCCAGTTGAGGTGTTAAATAAACTGCCTGTTTCATAATTTTCTTCAAAATATCAGATATAGCGGCGATCAAGTTTGACAGTTTTACACACTCAAAAAACATATGACAAAGATCTGCTTTCGGGCTGCCACATCGCGGGCAGGTAATACCAACTGTTATTTCAAATGACCAAGAAGATTACGAACTACCGTTGGTGTGCCCTAGTTGGTTATTAATATGTTACAAGGTGTCTTTTGATTTCTCAATTGACACATTTGCATTCTTGGTGGCTGTTTGCTCACTAGTGTTGGCACCCGTCAAAGTACCATTACTTATTGGTAAATACCAGTTGCTGTATTTTACTTTACCAAAATAATCTGGAGGTGCAAACCTACTACACAGCCACCCTCTTTGTTTTGCTTGACATAAACAACAGATAATGTTGAAGAAGAAAGCTAGTTACACCATGCTTCATAAAAAAAAAAACACAAGAAAAGTTGCCTTTTATAGTAGCGGAAACACCATTATCGGTGTGGTTAATACATGGGGTGATATCCCTGCTGATATGCACATTTCAGTTCCCCTCGTGCTTGAATCTTTTTCCAATTGGCAGGATTGAACATTTAGGAGTGAGTTATATTCATGAGGTGTGGGAGTTACCTTTCAATTTCAAATGCACGTGTGGGGTAAAGTTATTTACCCAGTAGACATCTGTTCATGTCAAATAATGCTGTAGATTTACATACTTTGCATAAGTCCGCCATCTAGTGTTGGGTCAGGAGTGTTACAAGTTTCTTCGAAGAATCTTTGAGACACGAGCTCGAATGGCTCCTCTTTTTGGTAAAACTGCGCATGGGCATTGAGTTAGATTGTTGTCCCTCAGGCAGGTGAGGTAAGGAGTGTATAGAGAGTATAGGAAAAGAGATGTCCATGTAATGTATTTACATATTTACAATATTTTTATACAAATGCAACTACAACGGCCACAGGCGTCCGGGGAAGAGGGAGGGCATATGTGAATCTACAGCACTACATGCACAAGCAGATGTCTACTGGGTAAATAACATTTTCTGTTCGATGGCATGTGTGGCTGTAGATAACCATGCTTTGCATAGACTGTACAGCAGTCCCTCCAAGTAAGCGGTGGCTAGCCTGTAGGAGTTGGAGTTGCTTGAAATTTGTTCTGAGCACAGCTTGACCAGCATTGGCTTGATGATGTGCTAAAACATATACACAAAAGTGTTTAGTAAATGTATGTGGTGTAGACCAAGTAGCAGCTTTATATATATCTGCTATTTGGATGTTACTTAAAAATGCCCTGGAAGCATCCTTCTTTCTGGTAGAATGAGCTTTGGGGGTAATAGGTAACAGCCTTTTGGGTTTGACGTACCAAATTTGAACACACTTAACTATCCATCTAGTTATACCATTTTTTGATATTGAGTTGCCTTTATGAGGCATAGAAACAAGCTACAAAATATTGTAGAAACAAGCTACAAAATGTTGTAGATATCTGCGTCTAAGTGCAGGTCATTACCAATGTGTTCAAAAGCAGCAAAGCTCATCTTCGCCTAGTTCTACCTAGTTTTGAATCTGGAGGCACACACTTCATCCATTGCTCACCGTGCACCAGCGCACAATCTAATACACTTGCGTTGAATTGAACACAGCAACTCTACTACACCGATACTGACCATCATTAAATGGGCGGGAGCAAATACTCACCTACCTCTTGAATCTGCATGATATACACAGAGGACACAATTTACATTTTCAATTTTGTATGCTGAATGTTTATACCTTGTTAGAATAAAACAATAAAAATAAGTTTAAGAAAAAAAAAAAAAGGAATTCTGGGGTAAAAAATTGGTTTGGATTTCATAAACTGTTTTGTCCTGTCAAATTAATACGTAAGAGCCCTTTTAACATCTAGTGTGTGAAGAGCTCTCTCTGCAACGGAGTCTAGTTGTGGGAAAGACTGGTAACTCAATTGACTGATTGATGTGGAATTGTGAAACTACTTTTGGAAGGAATTTAGGGTTTGCTCGAAGAACTACTCTGTTCTTGTGTAACTGGAAGAATGTTTCTTCTAAATTTAGAGCCGGGAGTTCACTTACACGTCTTAGGGAAGTAATAGCTACTAAAAAGGCTACCTTCCATGAAAGGAATGGCAACGGGCATGCATGCGTAGGCTCAAAAGGTGGAGCAATGAGCCTAGTTAGTACAACAATAAGGTTCCTGGATGGTGCTGGGGGAACCCTGGGTGGAATGACTCTTAAGACCTTCTATGAAGGCTTTCATAACCGGAATTCTAAATGAAGAGACGTGTTGTCTGTTTTAGGGGTAAACAGCTATGGCTGCTAAATGAAGACAAATGGATGAGTATGCGAAGTTTGAGTTTTGCAAGTGCAACAAACAATGTCTTGGACTGAAGTTTTGAGTGGGTCAATGTGTTTAGGTCGACAGTAGCATACATACAAAACTTTTCCATTTTGCAGCATAACACTGTTTAGTTGTAGGTTTACGTGCCTCTTTAAGCATGTCAATGCATTCTGATGGAAGATTTAAGTAACCAAACTCTATGACTTCAGGAGCCATCTCGCAAGGCTGAGCATATTGGGATCTGGATGTCTGATCTGACCCTGACTTTGAATAAGAAGGTCTGACCTGTTGGGGAGTTTCTCATGAGGAACTACTTACAGATCCAGAACTGTTGTGAACTAAGGCTGACGTGCCCATGTGGAAGCTACAAACATCATTTTGAGTGAAGTTTGTCTCAGTTTGCGAACTAGAGATGGAATGAGTGGGAGATGCGGAAAAGCATAAGGAATATTGCTGACCAGTTTAACAATATAACATTGTCCTTGGTCTGACGGTGTGGGTATCTGGACACAAAGTTTTGGCATTTTGAATTTTCTGCAGTGGCGATGAGATCTATTTGTGGTGTTCCCCACCTTTGAAAGTACTGGTGAAGGACCTGTGGGTGGAGTTCCCATTCATGGACTTGCTGCTGCATCTTGCTGACGAGGTCTGCAAACTTGATGTCCATGCCTAGGAGATAATCTGCCAGTAAGTGAATGAGATGGTGAATTCCCCCACCGTTTCAGCAAGTAATACATGGCTGCCATTTGTCTGTACGGACTAGAATCACATTGTGGGACAGTTGTGGTAGAAAGGCTTTGATTGCTATGAAGACTGCCTGTAATTCCAGGTAGGTGTTGTGAGGAGCTTGTTGAATGGAATCCCATTTGCCTTGTATTGTGAGTTTGTTAAGGTTAGCTCCCAACCTGTCTCTGAAGCGTCTGTAGTGAGAGTAATTTGAGGCACAGGGTCCACCACTGCAGAGAACGGTGAGTCTGGCGGCCCTTCAACACTAGATCTTGGAGATGACCCTGGGATTGAGACCACTGGTGAGACAGACACTGCTGTAAGGGCTACATGTGTAGTCTAGCATGGGGAACGATGGCATTGCAGGATGGCATCATCCCTAGTAGATTTATCACTAATCTCACTGTGTAAGTGTAGTTTTCCTGTAGCTGGGAAAGGAAAGTTTGAAAAGTTTGAATTTGAGCTGGGCTTGGATATGCCAACCCTGAGTGAGTATCCAGAATTGCCCCAGATAAGGCTGTATCTGTAATGGTTGGAGTTGGGATTTGAGAAAGATGATCTGAGTAGGACGCTGACATTGTTGGATGGTAGTGGCTTTGATGACCCAGCCTTCCAAGTAGGGGAAGGCATGGATGTGTTGTCGTCTGTGGTATGCTGTGACTACTTCTAAACTTTGTGAAGTCCCTGGGGGAGGTTGTGACCCCGAATGTTAAGGCTTTGAATTGATAATGTTTCCTGCGGTGTGCTGGATAAATGGGAATGTGAGAGTATGCATCCTTTAGATCTAAAGCTGCCATGAAGTCGCCTTGTTGTAAGAGTGGAATTACATTTTGAAGAGTGACCATGGAAATGTGGAAATGCTCTGAGAGAATGTATAGGTTGAGTGGCCTGAGATCTCAAATAGGTCTCAGTGACCCATCCTTCTTTAATGTGAGGAGGTATAGGGAGTATACTCCTAACCCTTGCTGTGAGAGGGGAACTGGCTCTATAGCCCCTTTGAGAAGAAGGGATTGTACATCTTCTTTCAAAAGAGTAAGATGGTCTTGTGAGATTTTGTGAGTGTGAGGGGGGATGTTTGATGGAGTAGAAGTGAGCTCCAGACAGTAACCATGCTGGATAATTGATCTGTGGTGACATTGGACCATTGTAGGAGGAAATTAACTAGTCTTCCCCTTTTGGAGAAGTGTGAACGTGTGTAAGTAGTCATTGGCGTGTGATGGAGGTAGATCCTGTGGAAGGGATGCCTTTCCTCTACCTTTATTGTCTGCACCTCTATAGGAACCTCTGAAGAAACCTCTATTATAGAACCTGGTGCCATGCTTGCTTTGAGAGGTGGAAGGTTCAGTAGTGGATGGTTTGAGGTCCCCCTGAATTGTGGGTGGCAAAAATTACCCATTCGTGGTGCAGTGAGTAGCACCTGCATAGCCTTTACTGTCTCAAGAGTCCTTTTTGTGTTTATCTATGGTATTGTCGACCCCATTACCAAACAAGTCTTCCCTGTCGAAAGGCATATTAAGAACTGCTTGCTGAATTTCTGGTTTGAAGCCTGAGCATCGAAGCCAAGCATGCCTTCTGATAATATATTATAGATAATAGAGTATTAATACCGCATGCTGCAGTATCTGATGCATTGGTTGTATACCTGATAGAGTTGTTGGAAATGATTTGACCCTCAGAAACTATCTCCTGCCCCCTTTTTTATTGTTCCTCTGGGAGCCTCCATTTCATCCCAGTGGGCCCCGTCGTATCTTGCCAAAAAGTACCTGGGAGTTGGCAATACCCCAATGACTGGCAGCTTGTGAAGTCATCCTATTCCCTGCAGCATCTAGTTTTTTGCTCTCCTTATCAGGGGGAAGTTCATCTCCTGTTGATTGGCTGTTAGCACGTTTCCGTGCTGTGCTGAAAACTATTGAGTCAGGATGGATTTGTGAACAAATATATATAGGGCCTGTCGGTGCCGCCTGATATTTTTTATCTACCCTTGGGGTGATAACTCTTGATCTAACAGGTTCTTTAAAAATGTCAGGAGCATGTCTAAGCATTCCTGGTAGCATAGTCAAAAACTGACAATCTTTGTGAGTGTTAGTGAGCATATCAAAGAGTAAATCCTCTTCAATAGGGCCAGTGTGCATTTGTACTTTGTGATATATAGCTCCCCGTGCTATGACCTGCTCATATGAAGTTGCCTCTTCAAAAGGTAAAGGGCGTACAGGATATAGATCAGGGTCTTTTGGTAAAATGGGATCTGGTTCATATGAATTCCATGAGTCCATATCTTCTGCCATGTTCCCTAAATCATCTCCTTAAGGTGTAGATTAACCTTATAGAGAAAATTGTGGTTCGGTAATAGGTGGAGGAGATAGGGGAGGTGGTGGAGGAGTAGAAGGGAGCATAGGAGAGTGTGGATGAGAAGGCTTAGGTAGAACTGGAGCCCTGTCCTTGAAGACCTTTTTAGGTGGAGAAACAGTGTCCAAGGCCTCTTGAAATGTAGGCTTTCTCTTGCTTGGCACAGGGAGAGAAGCAATTATTCTTCCTGTCCCTTTTTAGATAGAGAGCTGGCGCTGATGAATGTTCATTACTTCTAGGATAGGCTCCACTGGTGAGAATCTTCAGTTCCGAAGTTCTCGGAGTGGAAATCTTGTGTCGAACCAAAGCCATTGGCTCCAAAGCTGAAGTGGAAGGCTTCTTGGTCAGCGCTGAAACACTCAGATTGAAGGGTCGAGTCGATCCAGAGGCTGTGTGGGATGCTGCCAAGCCTTAGATCGATGCTGAAGATAGCTTAATTTTGCGTATTTTCGATGCAGAGCCAGAAGGCGGGGCATCCAAAGGTATCTCTCGGATCGGACCATAGCCCAGAGGCAGTGGCGGTCCGACGACCTGTTTGCAGGTTTTCTTTGAAGTCTTTGTGTGGGAGTTGGGGCTGATGTACTCACTGGTACTGCTGAGGTGAGAGGCTTTGATGTCCAACTCAGAAACTTCCATGGAGAAGGCCTCCTCATGTTCGATTTCCTCTTGGGCGTGCTCTTCCCCGAAAATATCTGGAGTGCCATCTAGTGTCTTCGACGCAATCTCCAACCGACCCGCACTTTGGTCCCAGAGGGTATTTTTGGATCGAAAAGACCAGCAGGCATTGCAGATTTCTTCTTTATGGTCCAGGGAGTGGCACAAATTACACTCCAGGTGTTGGTCGATGTGTGAGAATTTTTAATGACATCGAGGGTAAAACGAAAACTGAGCCTGTTCCATCAGCCCAGCATATCTCGACACCACATGGAGGAGTAGGCCCGAGACAGGCGATGAGCAGGGTCCAGTTGCAGAAATTCTGGTCAACTACGTTAGGTAGAGAAACTGCAATCAAATTACAATACTGTTGCTGAAAGAAAGACGGAAAAAAGAAGTTTGGAGTAGACCAAGCCAAGGAATACTGGAGCGAGAGGAAAACATGTCTGAACCAGACAGTGGAGAGAAAACAATCTAACAAAGGACTCCATGCCCATGTGCAGTATCAGGAGGAGTCACTCTATCTCGTGACTCGAAAAGATTCTTTGAATAAAAACAACTTGTAACACTCTGGACCGAACACTTGATGCCAGACTTATGCAAAGCATGTGTAGCTACAGCTACACATGCCATCGAACATGTACATTTCCCTCCCATGCAAGAGATTAAAGTAGAAAATTTGTGGTCTCACATTGCTCCTTCCAATATCAATTTCGACAACCTGAGCAGACTAAAAGTGCTATTGTTTAAAAAAAAAAAAAAAAAAAAACACACATGGTGCTCACATCTGCCCGTGAGGCATGTGACCTGCAAGTGGCAAGGGTGTCAGCTGAGATACAGACCCTTTTAAACACAAACTTTCCAAGGTACTTTGGGGAGTTGGTAAGTCACTTTATTAACGCATCTAACACTGCAGGGATTGTACTCTTTTTTTAAGGCTGTTGAATCTGGATTTGTAAGCGCATACCAGACCGTTTTTGAAGTAGTACCATCAGCCATTGTCCTAGCATTAATTGGCAGTATCTTGCTGTTGCTAATTTTGATTCGCTATGGCTGTCCCATCTTGCCCAAACAGAGTGATGGAGCTCCCACCAGCCCCACTGTGTAGAGAATGCATGATGAAGTGCTTTGGAGTATTACTGTTGGAAGAACTGGAAAAAGGACTGGTCATTGTCATTTCAACCAGTGCTCTGCTGTGCTCGGCCTGTCTTCCATTGCTTTTAGTGCCCTTTCGAGAATGCTATAGAAGTGTGTCTTGTTCGACAACATGTACTTTCAATGGACATGAATCTGATGATGTTCGCTTCATTGAGGTTGTAGTTGCTCTGTGATGCTTTTGCCTTATTTGAGCCATCCTTAATAGCTCAGGTTGCTTCAGCTCCCTCTACCCCAGCATCTGCCATTACACAGAATGCTGCTTCCTCGGCTGAGGCTACTGATCGTGTGTGCTCCTTTGGCCTTTTGGATGGGACTCTGGTGGTTATAGCGCCTGCTGAAGTGGGGTCTCTCTTGGATTCCATCTCCATGGATGGGTTTGAGAACCTCATGTGGGATTCCAATTACTTTTAATTGGCGCTGTTTATCTAAAAGGAACTGTTTAAATTTGTCCATGTCCTCTGGATTGTTCCGCTTATTGACCTGGACATTTTTATAATTTTTATACTTTTATAGATTACAGGGTTTATATTATATTTGAGTGTAAGTTGTTTTTATTGGCAGTCTAGAATCTGCACTCCTAATCTGGCAAGGGGAGGGTGTTGTGGGGATAATTTTTAGTATCAGCTGCCTCTACTAGGAAGCTTCATGTTTTAGCAAGCCATTCTACAACGTGTAATCTGTACCTGTGTCCAAGGCTGCCATGTATGGGACATGATATGCCAATTTATATAGCCAGCTGTATCCTTGAGACACATCACTACGTCAGGCACCTTCCCTAAACTCTGTATGGTTTATCATTTAAACACATAGGCCTAAGGAGGGTAGAGTGCACTCTGGTCATGACCATCTGAGATACGTTCCACACTCAAAATAAGCTTTTCTGATCCTGGTGTTAACTCTTCAGCTTCCTGAGAGGACTGCCATCTAGACAACAGGCAGAACCCTGATATTCTATTCAGGTATGGCTCTGGGGCTACTCCCTTATGTCGGGCCAGGCAGAAGGGTTACAATGACTATGCTCCCAGATATAGACACAGGGTTTGGTAGGAATCTCTAGAATTCCTAGGCTTTCACAGTAAATGGTGGGGTTGTTTGTCTTCTTTACGTTGGTTGTAATGATGATTACTGTACTATGTCCCATCTGCCTTATCATTATAGCACATGCTTTTTATACTAGGATGCAACTGCTTTAATAAATGCGTTGAAATTGAGTTTGCATCTCGTGTGAGTAACTGAATGAAATGGATATGCTCTGTTTCCATGACTTCCCTGGGGAGTCAGAGTGTTTGGTTCAGGGTGCCACTAATCACTTCTCCCCTGATAGGGTTGGGTGAGGCACTGTGAGCTTGCCAGGAGTTAGGCTACTGCTCGAATAACCAGGTCTTGAGGCGTTTCCTGAAGGTCAGGAGATCCTGGGTCTGTTGTAGGTGGACGGGGAGGGAGTTCCAGGTCTTGGCAGCGAGGTGGGAAAAGGATCTGCCACCGGCTGCAGTTTGATGGATGCGGGGAACAGTGGCGAGGGCGAGGTTGGCGGAGCGGAGTTGGCGGATAGGAGCGTAGAAGGTGAGTTGCACGTTGAAGTATGCAGGGCTTGCGTTGTGGAGAGCTTTGAGGATTTTGAAGGTTATCCTCTTGTTGATGGGAAGCCTGTGTAGATCTCTGAGGTGGGCTGAGATGTGGTGGTGGCATGGGATGTTGAGGATGATGTGTTCGGAGGCGTTCTGTATACGTTGCAGTTTCTTCTGGAGCTTGGCCATGGTTCCCGCGTACAGCGTGTTGCCGTAGTCCAGTCTGCTGCTGACGAGGGAGTGGGTGACCGTCCTTCTGGTTTCGATGGGGATTCATCTGAAGGTCTTACGAAGCATGCAGAGGGTGTTGAAGCAAGAAGATGAGACTGTGTTGACTTGCTGGATCATGGTGAGCGATGAGTCTAGTCTATTGTGGGTTCTAGGTGACCTTGATTAGGTGAGGTGTAACACACTTCATAGGTGCACTTTAGCTTCTCATGCAGACAGGTAAGTGCTTTGACTTGCGTAATGTCATTGCAGCAAGGCTTTGTGCAGGATTCACAGACTTAGGCATAGTCTGGAGGGTGAGGAGCAAGGCACGAAAGGTTCCACCCATAACGAGATGCCTTTTCTGGTACAGATGTAGACACCTCTACAGTATCCAGGTTATCTACTAATTTCCTTGTTCAACCAAGGTAGGAAGCCAGATCAGGAAGGAGTCCGCCGCACAATAAAAAGAAGGAGCCTCAAATTCAGAGAGGTGACATTTAAATGGGTTGTCCCAACAGGCAGATTCACTATAGGAGTAATGGTATAAAGCACTGTACTCCTGGACTATCAATGTGCTACCATCACACATCACCTCAGAATAGGGTTACAATGTGATTCAATTACACTCATCAACAGAGCTCCTATGGTGAATAATAAAGGGAAAAGATGGAAAACCTTTTCAATTGTACCTTTACCACCAACACAAACTTGAGTACCATTGGAAGTGACCACAGTGAAGAACATATGTAAGGAAATGCCTCCTTGGCATGGTTACCCCCTGACTTTTTGCCTTTGCTGATGCTAAGTTATGATTTGAAAGTGTGCTGGGACCCTGCTAACTAGGCCCCAGCACCAGTGTTCTTTCCCTAAACTGTACCTTTGTCTCCACAATTGGCACAACCCTGGCACTCAGGAAAGTCCCTTGTAACTGGTACCCCTGGTACCAAGGGCCCTGATGCCAGGGAAGGTCCCTAAGAGCCGCAGCATGTTTTATGCCACCCTGGGGACCCCTCACTCAGCACATGCACACTGCCTCACAGCTTGTGTGTGCTGGTGGGGAGAAAATGACTAAGTCGACATGGCACTCTCCTCAGAGTGCCATACCCACCTCACACTGCCTGTGGCATAGGTAAGTCACCCCTCTAGCAGCCCTTACAGCCCTAAGGCAGAATGCACTATACCACAGGTGAGAGCATATGTGCATGAGCACTGTGCCCTACAGTGTCTAAGCAAAACCTTAGACATTGTAAGTGCAGGGTAGCCTTAAGAGTATATGGTCTGGGACTTTGTCAAACACAAACTCCACAGTTCCATAATGGCTACCCTGAAAACTGGGAAGTTTGGTATCAAACTTCTCAGCACAATCAATGCACACTGATGCCAGTGTGTACTTTATTGTAACATACACCCAGGGCTGAATACCAACCCGACTTCCAGTGTAGGCTGACTAGTTTCTGCCAGCCTGCCACACACCAGACATGTTGCTGGCCACATGGGGAGAGTGCCTTTGTCACTCTGTGGCCAGGAACAAAGCCTTTACTGGGTGGAGGTGGTTTCTCACCTCCCCCTGCAGGAACTGTAACACCTGGCGGTGAGCCTCAAAGGCTCACCCCTTTTGTTACAGCACCACAGGGCATTCCAGCTAGTGGAGATGCCCACCCCTCCGGCCACTGCCCCCACTTTTGGCGGCAAGGCTGGAGGAGATAATTACAAAAACAAGGAGGAGCCACCCACCAGTCAGGACAGCCCCTAAGGTGTCCTGAGCTGAGGTGACTCCTGCTTTTAGAAATCCTCCATCTTGAGAGTGGAGGATTCCCCCAATAGGATTAGGGATGTGCCCCTCCCTCCCCACAGGGAGGCGGCACAAAGAGGATGTAGCCACCCTCCAGGACAGTAGCCATTGGCTACTGCCTTCCCAGGCCTAAAAACACCCCTAAATCTAGTATTTAGGGGCACCCCAGAACCTAGGAAACTAGATTCCTGCAACCTTAACAAAGAAAAAGGACTGCTGACCTGAAGCCCTGCAGAGAAGACGGAGACGACAACTGCCTTGGCCCCAGCCGTACCGGCCTGTCTCCCAACTTCGAAGAAAACTGCAACAACGACGCATCCAACAGGGACCAGCGACCCAAAACACATAGGCGCCTATGGAGAACAGGGAACAAATTGAAATATGGACGGTTGACCTTCCGGTGGACAGCACTGTTCCCCTAAAGGTATAATTTTTTTTTTTTTTATAGGAAAAAAACATACACGCTGTAAGTCTGAAAGGGTGGATTCAAACCCTGCCTTGGGACGGCAGAAGACACCAAAGGCTGTTGATTTATGCCTCTGAGCTACATCACCATACCCTACCGACATCCCCGAAGACAAGGTGGGAACTTGCAAAGGCATCAAATGGGCCTGCAAACAGAGAAAAACAAGGTGTAATATAGAACCTTAGGAAAAGATGGGGAAAAAACCTTTTGTAGAAGACAAATAGGAAGAGGGTGTCCATGGTAGGAATCACAAAACAAGTTAGGAAAAAACATGGCTCTGTGAGGAGTTCAAGAACATATCTCTACTTTGTAAGGACAAGGAGGAAAAAGTAGCAAATAGCTTACACCAAAAAGCTCAAAACAGCAAATGTCAAACATCATCTCTAACTAACAGGAACGAGAAGCAACCTGCCTAGGGCAAACTAAGGTAGAGTACAACCAAAACGAGAACCACAATACGTGGTAGAAAAACACCAAAATGTGGCGGAAGTGAGCCACTGCTTGGGAATAACAAATGATAAATAGGCAAATGGTTATGCCTCAGAAGGAGAGCTGCTGCTCTACACGGACAGACACCGCGGAAAGTTAAACAGTATGGAAAGGGTGGGGTTCGAACTCACCCCAAAGCATTCATAGCACATAGTCAGAGCTAACAGTCAACCCATCCTTAGAAGGGCGTAAAGCACCATAAGTACAAGTGCAAAAAAACAAACATGGATGTAGGGATAAACTAAGAATAGGAGTATACTCTGGGAGTGAACCCGAACCAGACGGCTGCAAGAAGTGCCGGCAACTCGTAACATGAAAGGATGGGTACGAAACAGAACCCACAACTGGCAGGAACTTGGAAGAACAAAAAGACTCACAACAGAGTAGGGAAGAAGATCATTCTCCACAATGAGAATTACAAACGGTGCAAGGCAGAATCTCCACGCGCATTAAAAAGGTTTTGCCATCATATGGCATGCCAAGTAGATTATCCCGTACAGGAGCAGAAAAATTAGAAGGCAACAATTAAGCCCTAGGATGTATGGCAACAGACGCAACCATGAGCCGACCCACTGTATCGGTCGTATCCATGCCAGTGCAAACTGTGATCCGAGCAGCCTGCTGACCATCTCTGATCAAAGGCGTCAGGGCAGTATGTGCATCCTCAAGGAGAGATGACAATAAGTTCTCTACGGAGTCCCACAGAGCATGGGAGAAGCAAGCAAACACATGGAGGTGTTAGTGGAGCGAAGGGCAGCACTAGAGGAAGCGAAAATGCGCCTGCCAGCAGCATCCAGCTGTCTGGCTTCTCAGTGCAGCAGAGCAGAAGGAATCTGCGCCACGTCAGTAATGCCCAAAGCAGTCTGTACCACAAAACTCCTAGGAGTAGGGTGGTGGCTCCTCCTGTGCCAGCCGGTGCCTGTGGGTCCACAGAAGGACCAAAGGCAGGCTGGTTCAAGACACTGAGGAGATGTCCTAAAGAGACTCGCAATAAGGCAGAAGAGATTCAGTGGACAACTTATCCAGATGAAAATCCAATACCTGTTCTGCAGATAACTGCACCAGTGGAAGTTGGGGGTGTAAAACAGCCGCCACCCGTCTCAACATGTCTGCGAAGGCAGTACTGGTTTCCGTTGCCAATCCAGGTAACAATAGCAGACTGGACGTTGGCGATAAGTCCAGGCCACTTACAGTGGCTAAGTCAAGCATCCAATCAGAGGAGGAACCCGGGAGAGGACCCGTAAAAGGAGCATGAGGATGTGCAGGGGGCTCAGAAGATGGATCCAGCCAAGTAGCCACATCGAATTTGAACGGCGCCGCTCTCGCCATCTGCCGACTCCGAGGAAATCAAAATAGGAGTGGCGAACGGAGTCGAGGGGCGTTGAAACAATTGGATCAGGCGACGGTCGCAAGAGGCCACGCACCAGTGCCGATCCTACTCTGGAGTCAGGGTCGAGAGGCTGAACGGGCGCAGAGGTGGAGACTGCCAGCGAGGACCCCGTCAAAGCACTCGCCACCTTCTTAGGGTCCAAAGGAGCTCGAGAGGGAGGAGAGGACCCAAAAACGGAATGCAGGTGTGTGTAGTAGACCCACATTTAGTCCAGAGTCGCCCCGGCGCGGGATACAGCTGAAGGGAAGGAGTGAAGTTGAGCACGGACTCCACTGGAGGAGTTCGCGAGGGCAGTGACGCTGAAAGGCGTGACAGCACTCAGGTAGACATACCTGGAGACATCCGATAGACCACCGGACATCGAAGGAACCATACACGAACGACTTCTGGAACGCTCTAGGGATCACGAGGAAGAAGATGGACTCCGACGGTGCCGGGAAGACAATTTACCCGCCCGCGCCGCCTGGAAGATTCATATGACGCTCCTTCAAGGACTTGGGCTTCAGACGATGGGAGGGACACCACAAGCACACCGAATGGGGGTCTGTGACCGACATTTGCCGGGCAAGGACCCACGGGACTCAAAACTCTGAAAGCATATACAACATGTTTTTTGAAAAATTACCAGAAAAAAAATCGGGGAAAGGCCAAAAGGGCCTGAGGTACGACAACACTGGATCTGGGTTGCTGAGCAGAAAAGAAGAAACTGGCATCAGCGTGTCAGAGGAGGGAATATATGTACTTTGTTGACGTCACGTCCAGGGATGACATCGCTGCGGAGTCGCTCAACACCCTCTACTGACGCGCAGAGGTACTGCAGAGGAAACATTTCCTGATCCAGTCTGACGCCTGGGGGAGAATTCTAGAATTCTAAGATAAGGAATCTGTCGCTAGTTGTCTCTATCAGAAATAGCCAACAAGTGTTTAGTCTTAAGTAAGACTTTTTCAGGGTCGATTGAAACATCCTGCAGTTCTCTGTGTACAGAAACTTATCATTGTCCAATAGAGTGATGCAGTTTAGTTTGTATGGAAACAACTGAATCGTTCCAAATTTTCAGAACAAAGGATTGGAAACAATCAAATATCTGCAGTCATCAGTACAAACCATGTGACCCATATCTTGTTAGAGAAATACCTCAAACCCCCTTGATAAGGAGTGATTTCCCAGAGGATACTATCTACCTCCGGGCTGAGCCACCGGTCGTCAGGGCACTGCTCCACAATAACAAAAACATGCAGAAAGAAATAGGTTTCAGCTGTTGAAGGAAGCAGAAGTACATTTTTTCTGCCAAAAATGCAGTAAATTAATAGACCCACAGACCACTGCAAGGATCACAATAGCTATTATGATAACGATCTTAGCCCTGGGATCTATTATCATGTGTAACTTTCACCAGTGTAGGGTATTTTGCCAGAAACAAAATTAACAGCTTTTAAAGTACAGCCATCTGTGTACATCTTTGGATGAGGCAACAAATCATCCTCCCGAATGTTTTGTAATGTTCTAATGTGTAATGCTCTAATCCTATTGTTTTTCAAAGCAACCTCCATCGGCATGGAAGATCCGTGCATACGTTATAAGTCAGCACCAAAGAAGTTGGATGTATATTCTTCAGGCCGACTGCACCCATTTTTCATAATGCCTTTAGGACGCTGACATAAATTAGCCACTTTTGGTATTTTCTGTACTTTAAAACATATTTATTTCCTAACTCTGTTACAGACACCTTTGGAATTAAGTGGCCACCTGTAATGAAGTCTTATTGTCATCATGGACTCTTTACAGGCAGGGATAACAAACTGGATATCTATCAATAAATACAGTGAATTACATGAGCAAAATATGGAAACCATGTCCTCCATCGTCTTTGTAAAAATGATAATTAACGGGGGTGCAAAGTTACTTTTTTAAAATTTATTCAAATTACTCTGACTACGCAATCACTGCATTAAAAGTTCCAGATTTGTATATCACGCTCTTGTTCTCTATAAACTTTGTAGGGGAGGTGAAAACAATGAGAGGAAGGGAGGCTTCTCTTAAGAATCAAATCAACTTGTTTGTGTAGAACGGTGTGCAGTCACACTTAAAAATATGACTGTGAAGATGGGGTTGATGCTTTGTGAGTTGTTTATCAACATCCAAAGGAAGTCAATTCTACCCATGTTTATGGCTGTGCCCCAGGGGACTGAGAATGTAAGTTAAAGCTCCTGAGCTTGCCTAAGCACAAGACGGTACATTTTTGCAGAGCAGTGAATCTACAGCAGAGTCTCACAACAATAAAAACAGATCAGTGGCATTCTGAACGTAAAAGAAACCAAATGTTTGGAATGACCATATAATGGAAAACAGTTGAGAAAGTCCTAAATATAAATGTAATCTTTGCAATTTTTTCCCAGAAATGTCTTTACTGCACCAAGAGAGTACATAAATGAGCTGGTCATATTAGAAAGAGATACTAAAAAAAACTATAAAGAGACACAAGTAAAAAAAAAAATTTGTTCTCTTCTTACCTGTTTGAAATCTTAATGCCATTTTCTCTCATTGCAAATAGCAAAACAGCCATGCGATATAAAGCTTCAGTTACATCCCCAACAGTGAGTGTGGAGCTTGGCCTAGTCAGATACGACATAAACATCTGTATATCATCAACACCATCGGAAAGGAGAACAATGACTGCCATTACAGCCCAAATATTCATAGTCTGTGAAAAGAAGAAGCAAGCAGCATCTGGTAAATTAAATGATGAAGCATAACAGAAATGATAATTTATTTTCACACTTTGTTCGATTGTTACACATATTCCTATAATCTAAAAAATTTCCTCAGTTAGCTAAGCTGCTTGAAAGTAAAGTAATGTCAATGTTACTGAACATGTATCGAAACATTACCGACAACAAAAACTTAACAAGGCCAACTCAGTACTCAATCAAATCAGCTACACTCAGATGGATCCTACTGACACCGGTTATCGGCAGTGTTACAAAATGGCATCAAAGGTGGCAGTCTCTTCATGGCGGAAAAATGTAAATGCATTTCATCCAAAAGGTATAGCTTGGTTTTTTCTACCAGTTAGTTCCCACTTACCTTCTAAACTCTGTATTCCCCACTTAACTCATGAAACATCAATACCAACAGTTTGGGAATGCCTTATTTGTATACAGTCTTGGATCAATCCTGAAGGAGAGGATTACACTTGAAAAAGGAGATTAAAAAGCTGTACAAATGTATAACAAATGGTCACACTGGTATGTATCTCTCTCTCTATATATATATATACATATACATATATATATATACATACACAAATACATATACATATATATATCCTCAAAGAATCCAAGGAGCACTCTCCGATGTTTGGTTTCATTATTTTATTCCAAGCCCTTGCATCAAACAGAAATATGGAGAGACTGAAGTCCGTTCTCTTTGGTGACTACACAACTAATTGGAGTAAACTATTTATGGATGCGTGTTTTTACTTTGTAGGAGCGTCACTTTGTAACCAGCATTTGAAAAAGGAAATGTCCGAAACGTGTCATGCTTGGCGATTGGAATAAAATAATGAAACCCAACCCGGAGAGTGCCCCTTGGTTTCTTTGAGGAGAGGCATTTGCTCTGTATATTTTACTTGCATGCCACTTGCACGAAGGAGGCACCCATCATAACAGAGTTCGGCAGTTTAAGTGGTGTTTGGAGGACTATATATACATATATACATAAAATCTTAGTAAAATACCTGATACAAGCTAATAGTTAATTCATGTAGTTTGTTTCAGAAAGCCCAAACTCTGCCGAAATGGGCTTCAAAGACATGTTCAGAGGATCCCGGTGATAAAGTATGAAATGCTGCAGGAAGCTGGCCTGGTTTGTGGTGGATACCTATGGTACTTACACCTTATTCCAGGTATCCCCCTCTCAGTGAAGTGTAGGCAGTGTCTAGAAGCCAGGCTCTCTAGAGGTAGCTGTGGATGAGTAGCCAAGGCTTATCAAGGAGACATGCAAATACCACTACAGTCATACAGTACTTATACAAAACCCTATAGGGGGTAAGAAAATACATTATATATACAGTGTATATATGGAAAATGTCACTTACCCAGTGTACATCTGTTCGTGGCATTAGTCGCTGCAGATTCACATGCTGTGCACATCCCGCCATCTGGTGTTGGGCTCGGAGTGTTACAAGTTGTTTTTCTTCGAAGAAGTCTTTTCGAGTCACGAGATCGAGGGACTCCTCCCATTTCGGCTCCATTGCGCATGGGCGTCGACTCCATCTTAGATTGTTTTTCCCCGCAGAGGGTGAGGTAGGAGTTGTGTATACTAGTAATAGTGCCCATGCAATGGAGTGAATACGTATGTACATAATGTAGTTTAAAGTAATATATTTACAAATGTTCAAGATCAAATTCTAAACGGCTACAGGCTCCCGGGGAGGCGGGTGGGCGCATGTGAATCTGCAGCGACTAATGCCACGAACAGATGTACACTGGGTAAGTGACATTTTCCGTTCGATGGCATGTGTAGCTGCAGATACACATGCTGTGCATAGACTAGTAAGCAGTTATCTCCCCAAATGCGGTGGTTCAGCCTGTAGGAGTTGAAGTTGTTTGAAACAATGTTCGTAGTACTGCTTGACCTACTGTGGCTTGTTGTGCCGTTAACACATCTACACAGTAGTGTTTGGTAAATGTATGAGGCGTAGACCATGTAGCTGCCTTACATATTTCGGTCATTGGAATATTACCTAGAAAGGCCATGGTAGCACCTTTCTTTCTAGTTGAGTGTGCTTTTGGTGTAATCGGCAGTTCTCTTTTTGCTTTAAGATAGCAGCTTTGAATACACTTAACTATCCATCTAGCAATGCCTTGTTTAGAAATTGGATTTCCTGTATGAGGTTTTTGGAAAGCAATAAATAATTGTTTTGTTTTCCGAATTAGTTTTGTTCTGTCAATGTAGTACATTAACGCTCTTTTGATGTCTAATGTATGTAGTGCTCTCTCAGCTACCGAGTCTGGCTTTGGGAAGAACACTGGTAATTCCACTGTTTGATTCAAGTGGAATGGTGTAATAACTATTGGTAAAAATTTAGGATTTGTCCGTAGAACTACTTTATGCTTGTGTATTTGAATAAATGGTTCTTGTATGGTAAACGCTTGAATCTCACTCACTCTTCTTAGAGATGTGATGGCAATTAAAAATGCAACTTTCCATGTTAAGTATTGCATTTCACAAGAGTGCATGGGCTCAAAAGGTGGACCCATGAGTCGTGTTAAGACAATGTTGAGGTTCCATGAAGGAACTGGTGGTGTTCTTGGTGGTATAATTCTCTTTAGGCCTTCCATAAATGCTTTTATGACTGGAATCCTAAATAGTGAAGTTGAGTACGTAATTTGCAGGTAAGCTGAAATTGGGGTAAGATGTATTTTTATGGATGAAAAAGCTAGCTTTGACTTTTGCAAATGTAACAAGTATCCTACGATGTCTTTGGCAGATGCGTGTAAGGGTTGAATTTGATTATTATGGCAGTAATAAACAAATCTTTTCCACTTATTTGGATAGCAATGTCTAGTGGTAGGTTTTCTAGCTTGTTTTATGACCTCCATACATTCTTGTGTAAGGTCTAGGTGTCCGAATTCTAGGCCTTCAGGAGCCAAATGGCTAGATTCAGCGATGCTGGATTTGGATGTGTGATTTGTTGTTTGTGTTGTGTTAACAGATCTGGTCTGTTTGGTAGTTTGACATGAGGTACTACTGAGAGGTCTAGTAGTGTTGTGTACCACGGTTGTCTTGCCCATGTTGGCGCTATTAGTATGAGTTTGAGTTTGTTTTGACTCAATTTGTTTACAAGATATGGAAGGAGTGGGAGAGGGGGAAAAGCGTAAGCAAATATCCCTGACCAGCTCATTCATAATGCATTGCCCTGAGACTGATCTTGTGGGAACCTGGATGCGAGGTTTTGGCATTTTGCGTTTTCTTTTGTTGCAAATAGATCTATTTGTGGTGTTCCCCACTTCTGAAAGTAAGTGTTTAGTACTTGTGGGTGTATCTCCCATTCGTGGATCTGTTGGTGATCCCGAGAGAGTTTGTCTGCTAACTGGTTCTGAATTCCTGGAATAAATTGTGCTATTAGGCGAATGTGGTTGTGAATCGCCCAATGCCATATTTTCTGTGCCAGGAGACACAACTGTGTTGAGTGTGTCCCTCCCTGTTTGTTTAGGTAATACATGGTTGTCATGTTGTCTGTTTTGACAAGAATGTGTTTGTGGCTTATTATGGGTTGAAATGCTTTCAGCGCTAGAAATACTGCTAATAGTTCTAAGTGATTTATGTGAAACTGTTTTTGCTGATTGTCCCATTGTCCCTGGATGCTGTGTTGATTGAGGTGTTCTCCCCACCCTATCATGGAGGCATCTGTTATCATCACGTATTGTGGCACTGGGTCTTGGAAAGGACGCCCTTGGTTTAAATTTATACTGTTCCACCATTGAAGCGAGGTGTATGTTTGGCGGTCTATCAACACCAGATCTAGAAGATGACCCTGTGCTTGTGACCATTGTGACGCTAGGCACTGTTGTAAGGGCCTCATGTGTAACCTTGCGTTTGGGACAATGGCTATGCATGAGGACATTATGCCTAGTAGTTTCATCACCATTTTGACTTGTATCTTTTGTTTTGGATACATGGCCTGTATTACATTGTGAAAAGCCTGAACCCTTTGTGGACTTGGAGTGGCAATCCCTTTTGCTGTGTTGATTGTCACCCCTAAGTATTGCTGTGTTTGACACGGCAGAAGGTGTGACTTTGTGTAGTTGATTGAGAAACCTAACTTGTGTAGGGTTTCTATGACGTACTTTGTGTGTTGTGAACACTGCTGTAGCGTGCTGGTCTTGATTAACCAATCGTCTAGGTACGGGAATACATGTATTTGCTGCCTTCTGATATGTGCAGCTACTACTGCCAGGCATTTTGTAAAAACTCTTGGCACAGTTGATATTCCGAATGGCAACACCTTGAATTGGTAATGTACCCCTTGGAATACAAACCTTAAGTACTTTCTGTGTGAAGAATGTATCGGTATATGGAAATATGCATCCTTTAAGTCTAGTGTTGTCATGTAGTCTTGTTGTTTGAGCAGTGGGATTACGTCGTGTAATGTCACCATGTGAAAGTGATCTGATTTGATGTAAGTATTTAATGTTCTGAGATCTAGAATAGGTCTTAGACTTTTGTCTTTTTGGGGTATGAGAAAATACAGAGAGTAAACTCCTGGCCCCTTTTGTTGGTTTGGTACTAATTCTATTGCTTCTTTCAGTAGCAAAGCCTGAACTTCTAGTCCTAGAAGATCTATATGTTGTTTCGACATATTGTGTGTTTTTGGTGGGACGTTTGGAGGGAATTTGAGAAATTCTATGCAATAACCATGTTGGATAATTGCTAGGACCCAAGTGTCTGTTGTTATTTCTTCCCAATGTTTGTAAAACTTGGTTAGTCTCCCCCCACAGGTGTTGTGTGTTGGGGATTTGTGACTTGGAAGTCACTGTTTGGTTTGAGGAGTTTTGGGACTTTGGAACTTTCCTCTATTCTTTTGAAATTGTCCCCCTCTAAATTGTCCCCGAAAACCTCCCCGCTGATACTGGCTCTGGTAAGTGGGTCTTGTTTGTGAGGTTGTGGGTTTTATGCTTTGTCTTTGAAACCCCCCTCGAAACTGTGTCTTTCTAAATGTGCCTCTGCTCTATGTCTCCTTATTGTTACTGCTGTGTTGACAGTTCTAGCAGCTGTATCTGCAGCATCTATTGCTGACCGTATCTGATTGTTGGAGATACTCTGTCCTTCTTCTACAACTTGCTGCGCTCGCTTTTGGAACTCCTAGGGCAAATGTTCTATAAAAAGTGTTGCATTTCGTCCCAATGGGCCCTATCGTATCTGGCCAGCAAAGCCTGTGAATTTGCAATACGCCACTGGTTTGCTGCCTGCGCTGCTACCCTTTTGCCTGCTGCGTCGAATTTTCGACTTTCTTTATCTGGAGGTGGTGCATCTCCTGAAGTATGTGAGTTCGCTCTCTTGTGCGCTGCCCCTACTACAACTGAGTCCGGTGTTAGTTGTTGTGTGATGTAAACGGGGTCTGTTGGTGGAGGTTATATATTTTTTCTCCACTCTTGGAGTAATGGCCCTTCCTTTTACAGGCTCCTCAAACACTTGTTTGGAGTGTTTTAACATTCCGGGGAGCATGGGGAGACTCTGATATTGGCTGTGTGTGGACGACAGTGTGTTAAAAAGGAAGTCGTCTTCAATAGGCTCTGTATGCAGTCTGACATTATGAAATGCCGCTGCTCTCGACACCACCTGTGCGTATGCTGTACTATCCTCCGGTGGCGACGGTCTAGCTGGATAACATTCTGGACTATTATCTGACACTGGTGCGTCATAAAGGTCCCATGCGTCAGTGTCATCTTGACTCATTGTTGTATGCGTTGGTGATTGCATCATTGGTGGAGTGGCTACTGGTGATGGTTGCGGAGAGCGTTGTGGAGATGGTGGCGGGGTTACTTGTTTAGCCACCTTTGCTTGTGGCTGCTTGTCTTTTTCTTGGAAGGCAAGTTTGCGTTTCATTCTAATTGGAGGGAGAGTACTGATCTTCCCTGTTTCTTTTTGGATATGGAGCCTCCTTTGTGTGTAGTCCGGCTCTATTGCCTCCAATTCCTGTCCAAATCTATGCGTCTTCATTTGTGTGGACAGTCCTTGTTCCTCAGTGTAGGAACTTGTTTTCGGTTCCGAGGCCGGATGTTTCGGTATCTAAACCTTTTCGGCTGCTCTTTTCGGTTCCGACGAAACCTTTTTTACTTTCGGCGTCGTGGTCTCTCGGTGCGTACCCATTTCGGTGCCGCTTTCTCGGTGCCGAATCTGCTCGGAGCCACTATCTCGGGTCCGAGATTGCTGCGTGGCAGTATCTCGACCGGAGTCGGATGACTTCGTCACCAGCGTGCCCTTTTTCAGTGCCGATGATCGGTCACCTATTTTTTGGGTTAAGCCATGGCCTGTTGGCGGTGGCGTCCCCTGGGCTTTAGTAGTTTTTTCTTGAGTTTTTTGTTTCGACGTCTTACTCGCGGTTTTCGGCGTTTCCTCGGGATCGACCTCATCGGAGTCCGATTCGTGGACGGAGAATGCTTCTTCATCCTCCTTGAAACGCCCTGTTCCTGTCCTGTTGGTAGTTTGACATGAGGTACTACTGACAGGTCTAGTAGTGTTGTGTACCAAGGTTGCCTTTGCCCATGTTGGTGCTATTAGTATGAGTTGGAGTTTGTTTTGACTCAACTTGTTTACTAGATATGGAAGGAGTGGGAAAGGGGGAAAAGCGTACGCAAATATCCCTGACCAGTTCATCCATAGCGCATTGCCCTGAGACTGATGTTGTGGGTACCTGGATGCGAAGTTTTGGCATTTTGAGTTTTCCTTTGTTGCAAATAGATCTATTTGTGGTGTTCCCCAAATTTGAAAGTAAGTGTTCAGTATTTGGGGGTGAATTTCCCATTCGTGGATTTGTTGGTGATCCCGAGAGAGATTGTCTGCTAACTGATTCTGAATTCCTGGAATAAATTGTGCTATTAGGCGAATGTGGTTGTGAATCGCCCAATGCCATATTTTCTGTGTTAGGAGACACAACTGTGTTGAGTGTGTCCCTCCTTGTTTGTTTAGGTAATACATTGTTGCCATGTTGTCTGTTTTGACAAGAATGTATTTGTGGGTTATCATGGGTTGAAATGCTTTCAGCGCTAGAAATACCGCTAACAGTTCTAGGTGATTTATGTGAAACTGTTTTTGCTGTATGTCCCATTGTCCTTGGATGCTGTGTTGATTGAAGTGTGCTCCCCACCCTGTCATGGAAGCATCTGTTGTTATCACATATTGTGGCACTGGGTCTTGGAAAGGCCGCCCTTGGTTTAAATTTATACTGTTCCACCATTGAAGCGAGATGTATGTTTGGCGGTCTATCAACACCAGATCTAGAAGCTGACCCTGTGCTTGTGACCATTGTGATGCTAGGCACTGTTGTAAGGGCCGCATGTGTAACCTTGCATTTGGGACAATGGCTATGCATGAGGACATCATGCCTAGTAGTTTCATTATCATTTTGACTTGTACTCTTTGTTTTGGATACAAGGCCTGTATTACATTGTGAAATGTTTGTACTCTTTGTGGACTTGGAGTAGCAATCCCTTTTGCTGTGTTGATTGTTGCTCCTAAGTATTGCTGTGTTTGACACGGCTGCAGGTGTGACTTTGCGTAGTTGATTGAGAAACCTAGTTTGTGTAGGATTTCTATGACATATTTTGTGTGTTTTGAACACCGTTTTAGCGTATTGGTTTTGATTAACCAATCGTCTAGGTATGGGAACACATGTATTTGCTGCCTTCTGATATGTGCAGCTACTACTGCTAGGCATTTTGTAAAAACTCTTGGCACAGTTGTTATTCCGAATGGCAACACTTTGAATTGGTAATGTATCCCTTGGAATACAAACCTTAGGTACTTTCTGTGTGAAGGATGTATTGGTATATGGAAATATGCATCCTTTAGGTCTAGTGTTGTCATGTAGTCTTGTTGTTTGAGCAGTGGGATTACGTCTTGTAGAGTAACCATGTGAAAGTGGTCTGATTTGATGTAGGTGTTTAATGTTCTGAGATCTAGTATAGGTCTCAGGCTCTTGTCTTTTTTGGGTATCAGGAAGTACAGTGAGTAAACTCCTATGTTTAATTGTTCTTTTGGTACTAATTCTACATATATACAATGCCTGAACTTCTAGTCCTAGAAGATCTATATGTTGTTTTGACATACTGTGTGTTTTCGGTGGGACGTTTGGAGGGAATTTGAGAAATTCTATGCAATAACCATGCTGGATAATTGCTAAGACCCAAGTGTCTGTTCTTATTTCCTCCCAATGTTTGTAAAACTTGGTTAGTCTCCCCCCCCACAGGTGTTAAGTGTTGGGGATTTGTGACCTTGAAGTCACTGTTTGTTTTGAGGAGTTTTGGGACTTTGGAACTTTCCTCTGTTTCTTTGAAACTGTCCTCCTCTATATTGTCCCCGAAAACCTCCCCGCTGATACTGGCTCTGGTAAGTGGGCTTTGTTTGTGAGGTTGTGGCTTCTGTGGTCTGCCCTCGAAACCCCCCTCGAAATTGTGTCTTTCGAAATGTGCCTCTGCTCTGCGGGGAGTAGAGTGCGCCCATGGCTTTGGCCGTGTCAGTGTCTTTTTTACGTTTTTCTATTGCAGTGTCCACCTCCGGCCCAAACAACTGCTGTCCGTTGAATGGCATATTTAGCACAGCTTGCTGTATCTCTGGTTTAAATCCTGATGTACGCAGCTATGCATGTCTCCTTATTGTTACTGCTGTGTTGACAGTTCTAGCAGCTGTGTCTGCAGCATCCATTGCTGATCGAATTTGATTATTGGAGATATTTTGTCCCTCTTCTACCACTTGCTGCGCTCTTTTTTGGAACTCCTTTGGTAAATGTTCAATAAGGTGTTGGATCTCCTCCCAATGGGCCCTATCATATCTGGCTAACAAAGCTTGCGAATTTGCAATACGCCACTGGTTTGCTGCCTGTGCCGCCACCCTTTTGCCTGCTGCGTCGAATTTTCTACTCTCTTTATCTGGAGGTGGCGCGTCTCCTGAAGTATGAGAGTTGGCTCTTTTGCGCGCTGCTCCAACTACAACAGAGTCTGGTGATAGCTGTTGTGTGATGTACACTGGGTCTGTTGGTGGCGGTTTATATTTTTTAGCTACACTTGGAGTAATGGCTCTCCCTTTGACAGGGTCCTCAAACACTTGTTTGGAGTGTTTTAGCATTCCGGGCAACATCGGCAGACTTTGATATTGACTGTGCGTAGACGACAGTGTATTAAAAAGGAAGTCGTCTTCAATGGGTTCTGAGTGAAGGCTGACATTGTGAAATGCTGCTGCTCTTGATACCACTTGAACGTAGCCTGTACTATCCTCTGGTGGCGACGATCTCGCTGGATAGCATTGAGGACTATTATCTGACACTGGTGCGTCGTAAAGGTCCCATAGTCAGGGTCATCTTGACTCATCCCCGTATGAGTTGGGGATTGCATCATTGGTGGAGTGGCTACCGGTGATGGTTGTGGAGAGTGATGTGGGGATGGTGGTGGTGTTACTTGTTTAGCCACTTTTGCTTGTGGCTGTTTGTCCTTGTCTTGGAAGGCAAGTTTTTGTTTCATTCAGATTGGAGGAAGAGTGCTGATCTTCCCTGTATCTTTTTGAATAAAGAGCCGCCTTTGCGTGTGATCTGGCTCTATTGTCTCTAATTCTTGTTCAAATCTGTGTGTCTTCATTTGTGAGGACAGTCCTTGTTCCTCTGAATAGTAACTTCTTTTCGGTTCGGAGGCCGGATGTTTCGGTACCGAAACCTTTTCGGCTGCTTTTTTTGACTCCGACGAAATCTTTTTTACTTTCGGCGTAGTGCCCTCTCGGTGCCAACCCATTTCGGTGCCGCTGTCTCGATGCCGAATCTTTTCGGAGCCACTCTCTCGGGCCCGAGATTGCTGTGTGCCTGTATCTCGACCGGAGTCGGATGACTTCGACACCAGCTCGCCCTTTTTCGGTGCCGATGGACGGTCACCTATTTTTTGGGTTAAGCCATGGCCTGTTGGCGGTGGCGTCCCCTGGGCTTTAGCAGTCTTTTCGTGAGTTCTTTGTTTCGACGTCTTACGGTTTTCGGCGTTTCTTCGGGATCGATCTCCTCCGAGTCCGAATCCTGGATGGAGAATGTTTCTTCCTCCTCCTCGAAACGCCCTTGTCCTGTCGGCGCCGACGCCATTTGCAGTCTTCTTGCTCTTCGGTCCCTGAGTGTCTTCCTGGACCGAAACGCTCGACAGGCCTCACAAGTATCCTCCTTGTGTTCTGGTGACAAACACAAGTTACAGACCAGGTGTTGATCTGTATATGGATACTTGTTATGGCATTTTGGACAGAAGCGGAATGGGGTCCGTTCCATCAGCCTTGAAGAGACATGTGGCCGGGCCGACCAGGCCCCGACGGGGATCGAAAAAAAACCCGAAGGGCCAAAGGAGCTCTTCTTAATTCAGTGTCGATCTGTTGTAACTAACGCGATACCGAACGCAAACAATACCGACGATTTTCAGAGATTCTAACTAACCTTCCGAACCGAAACACGGAGCGAAAAGGAACACGTCCGAACCCGATGGCGGAAAAAAAACAATCTAAGATGGAGTCGACGCCCATGCGCAATGGAGTCGAAATGGGAGGAGTCCCTCGGTCTTGTGACTCGAAAAGACTTCTTCGAAGAAAAAAAACTTGTAACACTCCGAGCCCAACACCAGATGGCGGGATGTGCACAGCATGTGTATCTGCAGCTACACATGCCATTGAACATACATATATATATATATATATATATATATATATACATATATATATACACATATATACACACATACATATATACATGTATTTAAGGTAACATGTTTGGAGGCATTTTGCTATCCATCTTGCTAAACCTTGTTTTGAAATGGAGTAACCAGTATGAGGTTTTTGAAAAGCTACAAATAGCCGTTTAGATTTCCTGAATGGTTTTGTTCTATCTATGTAGTACATTAGAGCTTTTTTTAATGTCTAATGTATGTAGAGCTCTTTCTGCCACAGAATCTGGCTGTGGGAAGAAGACTGGTAGTTCCACTGTTTGATTGATATGAAAAGGTGATACTACTTTAGGAAGAAATTTAGGGTTAGTTCGTAGTACGACTTTATGTTTGTGTACTTGTATGAACGGTTCTTCAATAATGAAAGCTTGAATTTCACTAACTCTTCGCAATGATGTAATTGCGACTAGGAAGGCAACTTCCCATGTTAAGAATTGCATTTGACATGAGTGCATAGGTTCAAATGGTGGGCCCAATGGTTGCATAAGCACTATGTTTAAATTCCACGAAGGAACTGGAGGTGTTCTGGGTGGAATGATGCGTTTTAAGCCTTCCATGAAGGCTTTGATAACAGGTACTCTAAATAAAGAGCTGTGCTGTATATTTAGCAAATATGCGGAAATTGCACAGAGATGTGTTTTTGTGGAAGAGAATGCTAAATTTGATTTTTGTAAATGAAGTAAATAGCATACAATATCTTGTGTTGATGCTAAAAGAGGGGCAATTTGTTTAGATTGACAGTAATATACAAATCGATTCCATTTGTTGGCATAGCCCTGTCTGGTAGTGGGTTTTCTTGCTTGCTTAATTACTTCCATACATTCAGTTGATAGTTGTAAATACCCAAATTCTATGACCTCAGGAGCCAAATTGCTAGATTGAGTGTGTTGGGATTTGGGTGCCTTATTTGCCCTTTGTTTTGTGTCAACAGATCTGGTGAGTTTGGAGTGTGGTACTACTGACAGGTCTAGTAGTGTTGTGTACCACGGCTGACGTGCCCACATTCACGCTATGAGTATCAGATTGAGAGTGTTTTGATGCAATTTGTTGATTAGAAATGGAATGAGTGGGAGAGGGGGGAAAAGCGTAAGCAAATATCCCTGACCAATTGATCCACAGAGCATTGCCCTTGTATAGGATGTGGGTATCTGGAAGTAAAGTTTTGGCATTTTGCGTTTTTGCTGGCGGCGAACAGATCTTTGTCTGGTGTTCCCCATTGTACAAAGTATTTTTGAAGTACTTGAGGGTGAATCTCCCACTCGTGTGTCTGTTGATGATTTCTGCTGAGAACATCCGCTAATTGGATGTGTATCCCTGGAATGTATTGTGCTACCAGGTAAATTTGGTTGTGCATTGACAATTTCCAAATTTTTTGAGTTAGGAGGGAGAGTTGGGACGAATGTGTCCCTCCTTGTTTGTTTAGGTAATACATGGTGGTCATGGTGTCTGTTTTGATCAGGACATTTTTGTGAATAAGGAGAGGCTGAAAAGCTTTGAGTGCTAGGGAGACAGATAACAGCTCTAAGCGATTTATGTGTAGCTGTTTGTGTTGGGCACCCCATTGTCCTTGAAGGTTGTGATTGTTGAGGGTGAGCTCCCCAGCCAATCATTGATGCATCTGTTGTAATTATGGTCTGAGGCACAGGGTCTTGAAATGGCCGCCCTTTGTTTAGATTTGTGGAATTCCACTACTGAAGGGACATGTATGTTTGGTGGTCTATCAACACTAGATCTTGAAGTTAACCCTGTGCTTGTGACCTTTGTTGTGCAAGGCACTGTTGCAAGGGCTGCATGTTTAGTCTTGCATGTGGAACAATTGCAATACATGATGCCATCATACCTAATACTTTCATGACAAATTTGACAGTGTACTGTTGACCTGTCTGTATTTGTGCCAATATATTGGAATGCTTGTATTCTCTGCGTATTTGGACTTGCAAGCGCTTTTTGAATATTTAGTATTGCCCCTAGATACTGTTGTATTTGCGCAGGTTGTAGTTGTGACTTTTGGTAGTTTGAGAACCCTAGCGTGTGCAGGGTTTGTATTACATAATGCGCATGGTTTTGACACTGCGTATGATTGCTTGATTTTATTAGCCAATCGTCTAGATATGGAAAGACATGTATGTGTTGTCTTCTTAGGTAGGCTGCGACTACCGCTAGGCACTTTGTGAATACCCTTGGAGCTGTTGCTATTCCAAAGAGTAACACCTTGAACTGATAGTGCTTTCCTTGAATGACAAACCTGAGATATTTTCTGTGCACAGGATGGATGGGTATATGAAAATATGCATCTTTGAGGTCTAATGTTGCCATGAAATCGTGTAGCTGAAGTAGTGGTATAACATCCTTTTGAAAGTGTTCTGACAGGATGTAAAAATTGAGGGTTCTGAGATCTAATATTGGCCTTAAGGTGCCATCCTTTTTGGGAATGAGGAAATACAGTGAGTAAACTCCCGTCCCTACTTGATTTTGTGGCACAGCTTCTATTGCTTGTTTGAGTAATAGAGATTTTACTTCTTCCTGTAACAGAATGATAGTGTCTGTGGATAGCCTGTGTAGTTTTGGTGGAATGTTTAGTGGAGTTTGTATCAATTCAAGGCAATAGCCATTGGGGATAATTGATAATACCCAGTTGTCTGTGGTAATGTTTAGCCAATTGTTGTGGAACCTTTGCAGTCTTCCCCCCAAAGGGGAAGTGTGGGTTCGAAAGGAATGGCACAAGTCACTGCTTACTTTGTTGTGAGGCTTGTTTTGGTATTTGATATTTTGCCCTGCCTCTGGGGTACTGGCCTCTATAAGTGCTTTTGAAACCACCTCGTGGGTTTTGAGGTTGGTAAGCCGGCTTTGGCTGTGATGTGGATGCCTCCGCAGTTTGGGCTCTAAATCCACCTCTAAACTGGGGTTTACAAAAGGATCAGCTGTATTGTGTGGTGTATAGTGCAGCCATGGCTTTTGCAGTGTCTGAATACTTCTGCATTTTTTCTATAGCAGTGTCGACCTCTGGGCCGAAAAGCTGTTTTTGGTTGAATGGCATATTCAACACTGCCTGTTGGATTTCAGGTTTGAATCCTGAGGCCCTAAGCCATGCATGTCTCCTTATGGTTACAGCAGTGTTGATGGTTCTGGCTGCAGTATCTGCAGAGTCTAGGGCCGACCTAATTTGATTGTTAGTGATGGCTTGCCCTTCCTCCACTATCTGCTGTGCCTTCTTTTGCTGTTCTTTGGGGAGATGCTGGATTATATCTTTCATCTCGTCCCAGTGGGCCCTGTCATATCTAGCCAACAACCCCTGTGAGTTGGCTATTCTCCATTGGTTGGCTGCCTGAGATGCCACCCTCTTCCCTGCAGCATCAAACTTCCTACTCTCTTTGTCTGGTGGGGGTGCATTACCTGACGACTGTGAGTTTGCCCTCTTCCTGGCAGCGCTTACCACTACTGAGTCTGGAGGTAGTTGTTGGGTAATATAGACAGGATCGGAAGGAGGTGGCTTATATTTCTTCTCCACTCTAGGAGTAATTATTCTTGCCTTTAAAGGCTCGCTAAATATCTGGTCAGCATGTTTTATCATGCCGGGGAGCATAGGGAGCGACTGATATGTTGCATGCGTGGAAGAGAGTGAATTAAATAAGAAATCATCCTCTAATGGCTCAGTATGCATGGTGACATTATGATATGTTGCCGCTCTAGCTATCACTTGAGTGTAGCCTGTACTATCATCTGTTGGTGAAGGCTAAGAGGGATAGCAATCTGGGTGATTGTCTGGAATGGGGTCTGGATCATAAAGATCCCATGGATCCACATGCTGCAAATCAAATGAGTGTGATGGTGACTGCATAGGTGTAGGACTGGTAGGAGGAGAGATATGTAGATGTGGAGAGGGAGGAGGAGACTGATGAGGAGAAAATTGAGGAGGTGGAGGTCTCCCCTTTGTTTTTGGCACTTTAGCTGGAGACTGTGCAGTGTCCAAATCCTCCAGAAAGGCTAATTTCCTCTTTGGTTTTGGAGGAGGTGCAGTTAAAATTCTGCCAGTTTCTTTATGGATATGAATCCTGGCTTGCCTTTCATCCATTGCTTCCAAGATTGGTTGCATTTGTGAGTCCTCCTCAGTAGATTTTTGGCTTTCTCTAAGTGCTTTTGAAAGTCCATGCTCCTCAGTATAACTAGTTTTTTTCGGCTCCAAAGCTGGCTTCTTCGGTATTGAAAAAGACAGGGTTGAGGATGGTCTCGGCTCAGAAAATGATTTCTGAGATTTAGACTCGGAAGAGCGGTGTTTGCTCAGTTCGGAGACGGAGTTTCGGCTGAGTCCAATGGCTTCAGATGGGTGGCCTTCTTCGGTGCTGAGCTGGTGGGTTGGTCACCAAGCGTTTTCTTTCGGGTCAAGCCATGGCCTTCTAAGGCCATATGTTTGGGCTTAGATGACACAGGGGCAGGCGTACTCACGTGCTGTCCTGCCGTGACCGGTCTGTCCTCCTCAGACTCTTGGTCGGAGTCAGATCCTCCAACGGAAACTGCGGTCTGCATGATTTCTTCCTCTTCGATGTCGAGATGTTCGGTGCTTTTTGATGCCATCTCGAGTCTTCGTGCTCTTCTGTCCCAGAGTGTCTTTTTCGACCGGAAGGATCTGCAGGCCTAGCAAATTTTCTTCCTGATGGTCAGGGGAAAGGCAGAGATTACAGACGAGGTGTTGGTCCGTATAAGGGAATTTAGCGTGGCACAGAGGACAGAATCGGAATGGAGTCCGATCCATTAGGCTTCAACGCGGTCGGCCCGACCGGGCCCAAGTTAAGCGCACGCCCCGAAGGGCAAGTAAAGATGTTTGTTTCGACGGCACGGAAGTGTTGATCGAAGGTGTAACGCGATCAAAACAATACGGACGAGAAATGAAGAGTTTTCAAGCTTTTCCGAATCGAACTATCGGAGCGAAAGGAAACACGTCCGAACCCGATGGCGGAAAGAAAACAATCTAACATGGAGTTGATGCCCATGCGCAATGGAACCGAAGAGGAGGAGTCACTGGATCCTGTGACTCGAAAACGCTTCTTCGAAGAAAAACAACTTGTAACACTCCGAGCCCAACACTAGATGGCAGACGTATGCATATCATGTGTATCTGCAGCTACACATGCCATCGAACATATACATATACATACACTAATAAACAGTAAGAGGCATAAAAAGGTTAGAAAACAGTGTAAAATAGCAATATGCAATAGTAGCTTCAAGGGGAGCCCAAACCATATACTAAGAAAGTGGAATGCCAATACACGGCCTAGGTAAGTAAATCATGAAGGGGGAGCTGGGAGTAATAAGAAACCACACAGGTAAATAATGCAGTCCCCCCTCACCCCCCCAGCAACCAGGAATGCAGGAGTAAAACACTGGATTTCCCCAAAACCACCCCAAAGGATGAAAAGAAGAAAAAGAAGACACCCAGAACAGCCTGCGAGGAACCAGCAGTGGAGAACCAAAGATGGAGACCTGTGGAGAGAGAGAGGACCAAGTCCATAAGTGTCTGTGGAGTCCCGGGGGAGAAGGAGATACTACCCACACAGAGGTACCTTTTGGAGTTGGTCAACGAAGAAGCAAGACCGTTAAGCACTGCAGCACAGAAGCTGGAGAAGAGTTCCTGATGCGTGCAAAATGTGTCCCACGCTGGAAGCTGGATTGCAGAAGTGTGTCGGTGAAGGATTTCCACCAACAAGCCTTGGCAAAGGCAAACTTGCACTTGTAGGAAAAGAGGTGCTGCTGGGGACCAGTCCAGCAGGACTTTACCCAGGAGGGGGACTCACAGGGGACCCTCCGAGTTGCAGAAGGCCCACAGGAGCAGAGGCAACACCCACAGGTGTCCCACAGGGCAGGGACACAGAAGTCACAGAAGCACTCCACGCAGCACCACAGAAGCTGCTCCCACGTCGCCGGAGGACCAAGCAGAGGTCCAGAAGTTGCAGGAGGGAGTGCTGGGGGCAGGAGCTACACGTCGCCTGAAGTTCCCCTTGGAGGTGAAGCAACAAGCCTTGGCAACTGCAAAGGATGCGGTGCACGGTGGTACTGTCTTGAGTGGAAAGGACTTGCCACCACCAAAGTGTGACAGTTGGTAGAGAGGACCAAGGGAGACTCTCTGAACCACCACCCGTGATGCAGGACCACGCCACTCAGGATGAGGGGGGGGGGATCCAAGTAGCCGGTCGTCAATGCAGCAAGGTACCTGTAGTTACAGGGGAGTGATGCCTACACCCCAAGGGAGATTCCTTATTCTTCTTGTGCAGGCTTAAGAGTTGCAGTGTTCCTAGGATGCACAGCCGGGGAAATGTTGCAAAGCTGTCAGGAGTTCCGGAAACAATGTTGCAGATGAGTCTTCCTCGTGGATCTGCAGCTTGTAGGTTCCCAGAGGGTCCAGTCGCAGTTCCTGAGGCCAGAAGTCCAAGCATAGGCTGCAGAGGAGTCCTGCTGGAGTCTTGCAAGCCGAATCTGAGGACCCACCCCAGAAAAAGACCCTATATAGCCCAAAGGGGGGGCTTGGTCACCTAAACAAGTAACTAGCTATGCAGAGGGTGCCTCTGACATCACTTGCCTGACCCGGCCACTCAGATGCTCCCAGAGTTCTCTGCTAACCTTGGAATCAAGATAGAAGAACCCAGGGACCCTCTGGAGGAGCTCTAGGCACCATCCCTGGGGTGGTGACAGACAGGGAAGTGGTCACTCCCCTTTCCATTGTCCAGTTTCACACCAGAGTAAGGAGTGGGGGTCCCTGAACCGGTGTGGACTGGTTTATGCATGGATGGCACCAAATGTGCCCTTCAAAGCAAAACCAGTGGCTTGGGGAGGCTACCACTCCCAAGCCAGTCACACCTATTTTCAAAGGGAGAGGGTGTTACCTCCTCTCCCAAAGGAAATCCTTTGTTCTGCCTTCTTGGGCTTGATTGGATCAAGCAGTAGGAGGGCAGAAACCTGTCTGAGGGGTGGCAGCAGCTTGGGCTGCCCGGCAAACCCTGTAAGACTGGGGGTAGCAATGCTGGGGGTCCTCTAAGGAGCCCCCAGAGTGCATGGGAGCATACTTCCAATACTTGCACCAGTATTGGGGTACGATTCGAACATTTTTGATACCAAACATGTCCAGATTCGGAGTTACCATTATGTAGCTGGACATAGGTAGTGACCTATGTTCAGTACACATATAAAATGGCATCCCCGCACTCACGAAGTCCAGTAAAACGGGGCTGGAGTTCGTGGGGCACCTCTGCTAGTGCAGAGGTGCCCTCACACACAGGTACCTGCACTCTGCCCTCTGGGCTGAGAGGGCCTACCATAGAGGTGACTTACAGTGAACTGTAGTGAAACCGGGTGCGTACAATGGTAGGCCTGCAGAACCCTTTCCATGGGCTCCCTATGGGTGACAGAATAACTGCTGCAGCCCAGAGGGATCCCTGGAGCCCCAATACCCTTGGTAACTAAGTACCATATACTAGGGACTTACATGGGGAACCACTATGCCAAGTGTGGGGATAAAACGTTACCACACCCAAATTTAGAGGACAGAGCACAGTCACAGGGGTCCTGGTTAGCAGGATCCCAGTGAACACAGTCAAACACACTGACAAACAAGCCAAAAGTGGGGGTAACCAAGCTAGAAAGAGGCTACTTTCCTACAGATGCCCAATCTGGTCAGGACGTCTACATGGACGAAGTTGACAACCCCTGGGCCACCATGAAGTAAGTGCCACTGGGCAGAACCAGTCGTCAACCCCTATATGCCAGGTGGAGGACATTGTGAGGTTAGAGCTGCTAAACTTCCTGTAGAACCAGTCGCCACCCGGGTAGGCCAGGTGAGGGTCACTGTGGAGCAAGGGCTGTTCTCCATGTGCAGAACCAGTTGGGGACCTCTATATGACAGGTGGGGGCCATCATGAAGAAAGTGCCATTGCTCTTGTGCAGTGCCAGTCAGCTACACCCATACAACAGGGCTGTTGGGATACCAGCCAGAACAACACTAGCACGGCAACATTAAAAGACTGAGGTTATTATTTGGAGCGTTGCCTCTAAGCTTTGTGCGTTCCAATAAAGTATTGCATTTTTCATAAAAACAAGTATTTGGCTGGACAATCACCAGTTACTATTTGCACTTTGAGTCTTGTACCTACGTGTATGCCTCACACCTACTTCCCACTTGAAAGTCCTTGGACTGCTTAACCCATGTTACCACTGAGAGTCAAGTGCTGAAAGGGTAGTATTTTACCCAGTTACTCAGTACCCCACAGTAGGTTGGCCCACAGTACACCACAAGCAAAACGGCCCTCAGGTTTCATGACTCAGTCCCCTTTTTTTTTTTTTTTTTTTTTTTTTAATAGTCTCTGACCTCCTGCTTTTTTCTTGCTTGCCTGGCGTTTGGAATCAGATATTTCTCCCTGGCCCCTTCAGTGACATTTTCCTCCTAGTCACTTCACAATCCCAGGCCTCTCATGAATGGAGAGTACCTTGCCTATGCATTGTATAGTGCACTCGTCTTTGCCTTTCCCTCACCCTCAGCCTCTTTGATGTAAATACTGCATAGGCTCTGCAATACTTGCTCCTATGTTTGATGGGTAGGCAAAGGTTGCATATCAGGTGTTGATCTTTCTACGCAATTTTGTGATGACAATTTGGGCAGCACTGCAATGGGGGTCTTCTCCATCGAGGCAATCCGCCCCTCCCTCCCCAGTTGTTTTTCCTCAAAAACATTCCTTCCAGACAATTCCACTTTTTTCTCGATCCCTACGGTATTTCTCCTCCAGTGTTCTTCAGATTCTGTAGATATTTTGGCAAACTTTGACAAACTCCTTGGAAGTTTTCCCTCCCCGTGTTGGAGAGCCTTCAGCCAAGCATCCAGACCCAACAGCAGAAAAAAAGAATCTGAAAATTCAGAGGAGGGGCTATGACGTCAGAGGAAGCACTAAATGATCCGTCAACACAGAACAACAGCAACAAAAAACAAAGGAAGGACTGAAAAAGGACTAAAAAGTTGGAGAATTCCAGACCCAGACACTATATGGCAGAATAATGCACAGCATGTCAATCCAAAAAAGATTCACACTGCAAAAGAGATGAACCACAGTCTTGACAAGTGCAGAGAAGCATCTCAACGGCTTTTTTAGGGCATTGCTCATTCAAGATATGTTTTAGGATCTTGACCTCTAGTATTTGAAATCTAGCCTAACTGGCAATTATTTCTATTTAATCTTTCAGATACAGGTTCTCACCTAAATGAAAGCCATGGGATTTGGACGAGGTAGATAGTTTGAGGGTTATGTAATCTTCCATTAAGACATAAACCCAAGTATATTTCTCATCGCGGTTTTTTCCCCTGGGGTGAGGATGACAAATTTAGGTGGTCATTACAACATTGGCGGTAAAAGGAGCTTACCGCCGTGCAGAAGACCGCCAACACACCGCCACGGCCACGGAATTCCGCCACAGCTATTATGACCCACATCTCGGAATCCGCCAAAAGTCAGACACCCACACAAGTCCGCCACACCTTCAGGAATATCTTGTGGGCCGTGAGCGAACGGCACAGCTCTTGGGCTTCGTGAAAGAGTGTTATAGATTTGGTTCCTCCTTGCTTGATGTGTTGTCCGTATGGACCAGTACTGAAGATCCTCATATTCTTAGGAGAAAATCTTGCAGGGTGACAAAAATAGCTTTCTGTTCCAGGCTCTTTATGTGCATATTCTCTTGATATGTTGACCACTTTCCTTGCATCTGTAGGTCCTATAAGTGGCCTCCCCTGCCATCCATTGAAGCATCTGTTGTGATAAAGTCGGGAACCAATGGCAGAAACATGAGGCCTTGTAATAAATGAGGCCTGTGAGACTACCACATTAGCATGTCTGACATCTTTGGGCTTATGGATATACATTCCTCAAAGAAGCCTCGCAATTGGATCCTTTAGAGCTGTGGTTCTTCTTGTAATTGTCTCATTTTGAGGTGTGTGAATGGGACTAGGTGGATTGTGAAAGATCATCCCCAGGAGCTACTTGATCAGTCTCACTGAAACACACTTTTTCTTGATATTTTGCGAGCCAAGTCTGCTAGCCTTATTTGACTTTCCTGGGAGAGGTAAGCTTTGTACTGAATTGTACCTAGAGAGGCTCCAAGAAAGCCCATCTTTTGATTGGGAGTGGTTGAGGACTTTCGCTGGTTCACGGTGAGACCCAGTTTGAGAAATACCGATAGGCAGGCTTTCGTAACTTTGACAGCTTGCTTTGGAGTTGAAAGTTTTAGCAGCCAGTCATCTAGGTAAGAGAATAACTGATGACCTTGTTTTCTACAAGCGGCTGTCATCGGAGTCGAGCACTTGGTATATATGTAGGGGATGATTCAAGGCCACATGGAAGGACTGTGAATTGGTAATGGGTACCAGTATGGTGAAACAGAGGCATTTGCATGCTTGGGATGGATGGGGATATGGAAATATGCATGTTCTAGGTGTGGAGATGTCCTTTAGTCCCTGCTGTTCAATAGGTGAAAGATGCCAGCGATAGTAATCATCCAAAAGGTCTGCTTGCGGAGGAACTTGTTTAACTTCCTGAGATTTAGAATAGGTCTCCATTCCCCTGATTTCCTGCGTATAAGGAAAAAGGAGAATAGAATATTTTTCCCTTCGGAGGTAGTGGAGCTCTCTCTATTGCTCCCTTGGCATGCATTATTAGGGCTTCTTTTCCTAATAAGAAAAGACGTGGGGGGGTGCGATCCCCGTGGTGGATTGTTCAGTGGGCTCTCCATAAATTCCAAGGTATGGCCATAGTTGACAAAGTCCAATTCCCATTTGTCTGATGTGATGCTCTCCCAATGATGGAGGTGATTGGAGATGTTTGCATCAACGGTTGAGGATAAAGTGGCGCAGCTGGTACCTGGATAAGATCATTGCTTGCTCCCTGTCTCTCAGCTCTGATGTGACGGTTTTTTGGCGTGGTCCTTGTTTAGAGAAACCTGCTGTAGATGGTTGGCGGTATATTAGCTGTTGGTACGTCTACCTGTACAGGGGCTGATAGGACTGATACTGCTGGGATCACTGGAATCCGCCTCTGTAGGTGGCAACTTCCTGTTCTGCAGGGTTCCAAAGGATTTGGCAGTGTCAACGTCAGTGTCCATCTTACTGGCAAGGAGAGCTTCATCAATGTGCTTGCCAAACAGTGTGTCTCCATCATAAGCCATAGCCACTATTTTAGATTGCACTTCAGGTCTGAATGAAGTTGTCTTAAGTCATCCCTGGGGTCTTAAGACAGCTGCGCCTGCAAGTTGCAGGAATCCTGCGGCGGCAGTGTCCATAGCGCAGTCAATTTCCGAGGTGGTGCACTCGCCTTCCTCCAAGTTCTTTCTGGCTTCAGGTCTTTTGTCTTCTAGGATGAAGGTCAATAATGCAACTGATATCTGACCATATTTGTCAGCCATAGCGGCCTAGAAAAGACAATGAGTTGGCCACCCTATCAGTGATGGTAGACATGGTAGAGAACCTTTTACTAATATTGTCTAAGCGGCGCCCGTCTCTCTCTGGTGGTATAGATATCGACGTGGATGGGTTTTTTGATCTTCATTAATCCCCTTGAGAAACGGAATCTGGTTTGGAGAGTCCTATCAGACATGCAGGAGAATCCTATAGGGCTCTATATTTTGTATTAATACAAGGTAGGAGACACACCATTGTAACAGGTTTCTTTATAATCTTCATACTCTCCTGCCAGATGTAATCGATGATGGGTATAGACTGGACTGACTTTCTTGTTTGGTCTTTGAAATCATAAAGAAACCAGTCGGACTGCTTAACTGATACTGGGAGGTGGAACCTGGATGCCGCTCTTTCCATTAAATTGGGAAATCCTCCGATGTCCTCAGGAGGCAAATCAACAGGTTGCTGTGGAGGTAGAGATGGTGTGGGTATGATATAATCAACCCAATCATCAAGTAGGGGTTGAGGCTAAGGAATCTCACCTTCCTCTCTGTCGTCATCATATGACGATGGGTCGTCCCCTGGTGGTGGTGCTATATGGGATGGAGATGTCATCCTGGGAGTGTAGGGATGACTGTTGGAGTTGGGAGAATCAGGTTGTGGTGGTGCACTGGTCTTTCTTCTGGCGGTTGTGGAAAATGCATCCTATAGTCAGAAAGCATAGCCGGAAGAGCCTAGACTAAGGAGTGAGGCATAAAGAAGTCATCCTGCATATGTGGAGGGTTAGGATAATATCTGCAATGTTCAGAATGTCTTTTAGCAGAAGGAGGAGGATAACAATCCTTCCCTTCCTCATAATAGTCATCCTCTTCGTACTGGCATTCGATGTGAAGCTCAGAGGGGCTGTAAGCTGGTCCGAAAGTGCCGTTGTCCTCAAAATCTTCAATATCCAACAAGTGACATGGAATTAGAGGTGATATGTGGGTGGACGAAAGAGTTCCTGGTTGTAATAATGTCTTGGTGATCTATGTTATCCAGATCTTTGTCGTCAGTGAGATTGACAATGTCGCCATCAGAGTTTTATAAGTATGCTGACTTGATGTTGAGTTCCTCGTTGTCTGGATCATAGTCAACATCATCAACAGGGTTGTCGGGCGACAGAATCGACGGAACCACGGTGGACAGGGATGTCGTCAATGGGGTTGATGCCTTCATCGATGGAGGAGGTGGGGTCGTCATTAATAGGAGCTTTGGCGTACTCTTCGTCGCCTCCACTAACTTTATTGATGAGATGGGGCATTACTGGAAGCTGTCGTCATTGTTTTTGCATTCGACGGTCTTGATGACAAGATAGCTGTGACAGACATTGACGATCTTGCAGTCGACAATGATGGTGTCGTCAAAGGAGCCTTAAAGGTAGATTTATGCCTTGCTGTGAACATGTCCGAGGAGGGTGCATGAAGGAGATTTTTATTGCTGTTGGAAGGAGTAGGGGGTGTAGATACGGGTGTCTCTGAGGACAATTGTTTTTGTTTTTCCTTTTTCTTGAGTCCTTCGCCTGGTGATAAGTTTTAAGGGATTTTCCGCTCTCCCTAGAAGTTCCATCCTGAGACCTGTCCCTCTTGTGAGATCTAGAGTGGGGTATCAATGTCCTCTTCCGAAGATGTTCTCTGGGCTTTAGCTGTTTGAAGCCAGAAAAGCAGCCTCCCGCTCTGTCTTTCAAGGTTATTGTGGAGAAAGTGCAGCATATTTCCCACTCTTTTGCCTTGTGCTCTGGGTAAGGGCAGTAAATGCAATTTCATGTGGGTCACCCACATGCACCGTTGTCTTACTAAAGGTCTTGCAGGGACAGAAAAGGCCTTTAGAATCGGACAGTGCAGAAAAAATAAGCATGCAATATCTTCTTGAAGAAAAACTGAGCAGAGCTCGGAGAGACTCCCTTCATACACAACGTGCAGTAAAAATCTGAGGGATTCTGCCCTCTCATGGGAGTGCTCTAGAGGGTGACTGAAAAAAAAATGACATAGATAGGTTATTAAAATGAAGGCCTAGTGCCATTAACATACTGCCTTACCATGGTAACACAGGACTTCCACTTCGACGACGAGGAATGATTCAAGCATGTGAATCTATGAAAAATCCAATACTGGATAAATATATCTATATATTAAAAAAACAGGGATGACATGGTTAGTCTCACATTTTAAATGTACAAAACCATAGGAATTCAGCTTTTATAGCAAGAGTTATTTCAAGTAACTATAACTCGTCCCTAAAGGAACTATAACTCACGCCCCACCATGCACAGTTATCTCATCAATAATTTTACTGAAAATGTTACAGTAACATTATCAATGGAGTTCTAACAATGTTGTGAGGGCTGTAACATCAGTGCATGGCGAGGCCACAAGTTATAATTATAGTTACCTTAGGGCACAAGTTATAGTTACTTGAGTCAACTAACTATAACTGGTGAAATTCTATGGTTTCGTACATTTAAAACGTGAGCCTAACTATAACGTCCATGTAACCTTTGGTTTTTAAGTGAATGAATATGTAATGTAGAAATATAATGCAAACAATGTTTCCCTTACTATCCACTGGTGAAAAATTGCAAAAAAAAAATCCAAAACCGCCAGTCATTGCTTACCGCAGAGCTCCCAATTTACAATAGCTTATTGTCCCGAGACGGCTGCCAGCATTTGGATTTCCTTTAATTTCCCCTAAACTACTGAATGGATTTACATCAAATAACAAAAGGCGTAATCTGTGCACCGGAAGCTACAATTCTGCCAAATTTGGTGTAATTCCGTCCAGCGGTTCGGGCTGTAGGTGTGTTCAAAACTCCTATGCGAATTAACCTGTGAAACGCACTATTTTTACCCCCCTTCTTCTTGGCCCCGGCTTGACCGATCATCCTGAAGTTTCCCATGCACGACAAGAATCACACGCACACTTTAAAAAAAAAAAATTGTGAAGATTTGTCAAACAACGCCAAAGATATAGGCAAGTCAAAAAATGCTTTTCATATGGAAACATGGCCCTAACTATACCTCCTGGCGACCGACAGTAAGTAATATTAATATATATGTTAATGGCCCAGTTGAAGGCTTTTGCCGAAAAGCGCAGGCCAGGTCTCTTTATGTGGCACCCCACACGTTATAATTATGGAATAAAGAAAATCCTTTTAAGAGCAAGTTTGTGTACCGGATTGTGACGTTTTTCTGGATTCACCTGGAGGTGAAGGTTGTGTATTTGGGCAGGAGTCCTTAGAGTTTCTCACATACACACACACACACACACACACATATATATATAGAAAATGTCCCTTACCCAGTGTACATCTGTTCGTGGCATGAGACGCTGCAGATTCACATGCTGTGCATTATCCTGCCATCTAGTGTTGGGCTCGGAGTGTTACAAGTTGTTTTTCTTCGAAGAAGTCTTTTCGAGTCACAAGATCGAGGGACTCCTACCCTTTCGGCTCCATTACGCATGGCCGTCGACTCCATCTTAGATTGTTTTCCCCGCAGATGGCGAGGTAGGAGTTGTGTATATAGTAATAGTGCCCATGCAATGGAGCAAGTATGTATGCACATAATGTGTCTAAAAGTGATATATTTTTACAAATTTACAAATGTACAAGTTTATTTTTATCAACTTATAACGGCTAATGGCTCCCGGGGAGGTGGGAGGGCGCATGTGAATCTGCAGCGTCTCATGCCACGAACAGATGTACACTGGGTAAGTGACATTTTCCGTTCGATGGCATGTGTAGCTGCAGATACACATGCTGTGCATTCACTAGTAAGCAGTTATCTCCCCAAAAAGCGGTGGTTTAGCCTGTAGGAGTTGAAGTTGTTTGAAATAATGTTCGTAATACTGCCTGTCCTACTGTGGCTTGTTGTGTTGTTAACACATCCACACAGTAATGTTTTTTGAATGTATGAGGCGTAGACCATGTGGCTGCCTTACAGATTTCTGTCATTGGTATATTTCCTAGAAAGGCCATGGTGGTGCCTTTCTTTCTAGTGGAGTGTGCCTTTGGTGTAATAGGCAGTTCTCTCTTTGCTTTAACATAGCAGGTTTGAATACACTTAACTATCCATCTGGCAATGCCTTGTTTGGATATTGGATTTCCTGCATGAGGTTTTTGAAAAGCTACAAACAATTGTTTTGTTTTGCGAAATTGTTTGGTTCTATCAATGTAATACATTAGTGCCCTTTTGATGTCTAATGTATGTAATGCTCTTTCAGCTACAGAGTCTGGTTGTGGAAAAAAATACTGGGAGTTCCACAGTTGATTTAAGTGGAACGGTGATATAACTTTTGGTAAAAATTTGGGATTTGTGCGTAGAACCACTTTATGTTTGTGTATTTGTATAAATGGTTCCTGTATGGTAAATGCTTGTATTTCACTTACTCTTCTAAGAGATGTTATAGCTATTAGGAAGGCTACTTTCCATGTTAAGTATTGCATCCCACAAGAGTGCATGGGTTCAAATGGTGGACACATGAGTCGTGTTAATACAATATTGAGATTCCATGAAGGTACTCGTGGTGTCCTTGGGGGAATGATTCTTTTTAGCCCCTCCATAAATGCTTTTATGACTGGGATTCTATAGAGTGATGTTGAATGTGTGAGACGCGTTGCACCGGACGGACGAGGCGCTCCCCACCTTACCTACAGGGTCACCTTTGAAGGCTTATCAGGGCCTTTACCCTTATTTCTTTATTTCCTATCACTGGACTACCAAGCAATTGAAGGAACTAGACGCAGTGCCTACTACCTACCTTCCTTTACATCATTTTGCTGCTACCTCTTCCCAGGCCTTACAGGCCCAGCCTTGATAAAGTCACTTGTGTGACGAAACACGTGTTGGCTGTTTTCTGCAAGACGATACTTACCTACGACAAAACTGGTCTAGGAATAAAGACACTATCCAACACCAACTGGGAATCAACGTCTTTCTTTTTGCTTCTGGATTCGTACTACCGGAGATTTTCTTCTCCTTTCACATCATTGGACTCTCTTATCTCTGTGTGCCTTGGTCTTTTTGCTATTTTGATGTCTAATGTATGTAATGCTCTTTCAGCTACAGAGTCTGGTTGTGGAAAAAAATACTGGGAGTTCCACAGTTTGATTTAAGTGGAACGGTGATATAACTTTTGGTAAAAATTTGGGATTTGTGCGTAGAACCACTTTATGTTTGTGTATTTGTATAAATGGTTCCTGTTTGGTAAATGCTTGTATTTCACTTACTCTTCTAAGAGATGTTATAGCTATTAGGAAGGCTACTTTCCATGTTAAGTATTGCATCCCACAAGAGTGCATGGGTTCAAATGGTGGACACATGAGTCGTGTTAATACAATATTGAGATTCCATGAAGGTACTCGTGGTGTCCTTGGGGGAATGATTCTTTTTAGCCCCTCCATAAATGCTTTTATGACTGGGATTCTATAGAGTGATGTTGAATGTGTGATTTGCAGGTAGGAAGAAATTGCTGCGAGATGTATTTTAATGGATGAAAAAGCTAGCTTAGATTTTGTAAAGTGTAATAAGCAGCTTACAATGTTTTTTGTTGACGCATGTAGTGGTTGAATTTGATTATTATGACAGTAATAAACAAATCTTTTCCATTTATTTGCGTAGCAATGTCTTGTAGTAGGTTTCCTAGCTTGTTTAATGACCTCCATACATTCTTGTGTAAGGTCTAGATGTCCAAATTCTAAGACTTCAGGAGCCAGATTGCTAGATTGAGCGATGCTGGATTCAGGTGTCTGATCTGTTGTTTGTGTTGAGTTAACAGGTCTGGTCTGTTTGGTAGTTTGACATGAGGTACTACTGACAGGTCTAGTAGTGTTGTGTACCATGGTTGGCGAGCCCAAGTCGGTGCTACTAGTATTAGTTTGAGTTTGTTTTGACTCAATTTGTTTACTAGATACTGAAGGAGTGGGAGAGGGGGAAAAGCGTAAGCAAATATCCCTGACCAATTCATCCATAACGCATTGCTCTTGGATTGAGGGTGTGGGTACCTGGATGTGAAGTTTTGGCATTTTGAGTTTGCTTTTGTTGCGAATAGGTCTATTTGTGGTGTTCCCCAGTTTTGGAAGTAAGTTTGCAGTATCTGGGGATGAATTTCCCATTTGTGGGTCTGTTGGGGATCTTGACTGAGATTGTCGGCCAACTGGTTTTGAATTCCTGGGATGTACTGTGCTATTAGGTGAATGTGATTGTGAAACGCCCAATGTCAAATCTTCTGTGCTAAGAGACACAGCTGTGATGAGTGTGTCCCTCCCTGTTTGTTTAGGTAATACATTGTTGTCATGTTGTCTGTTTTGACAAGAATGTGTTTGTAGGCGATTATCGGTTGAAATGCTTTCAATGCTAGAAAAACACTGCTAGTAGTTCTAGTTGATTTATATGAAGTTGTTTTTGTTGAGAGTCCCATTGTCCCTGGATGCTGTGTTGGTTGAGGTGTGCTCCCCACCTTACCATGGAAGCATCTGTTGTGATCACGTATTGAGGCACAGGGTCCTGGAAAGGCCGCCCTTGGTTTAAATTTATAGGATTCCACCATTGAAGCGAGGAGTGTGTTTGGCGGTCTATCAACACTAGATCTTGAAGTTGACCCTGTGCTTGTGTCCATGGTGTTGCTAGGCACTGTTGTAAGGGTCGCTTGTGTAATCTTGCGTTTGGGACAATGGCGATGCATGAAGACATCATGCCTAAAAGTTTCATCACTAACTTTACTTGATACTCTTGGTTTGGGTGCATGCTTTGTATTACGTTTTGGAATGCTTGTACCCTTTGTGGATTTGGAGTGGCAATCCCTTTTTCTGTGTTGATTGTTGCTCCTAAGTATTGTTGTATTTGACACGGTTGTAAGTGTGATTTTAGGTAGTTTATTGAGAACCCTAGCTTGTGAAGGGTTTCTATGACGTATTTTGTGTGTTGAAGACACTGTTTCTGAGTGCTGGTTTTTATTAACCAATCGTCTAGATATGGGAATACGTGTATGTGCTGTCTTCTGATATGTGAGGCTACTACTGTAAGTCATTTTGTAAATACCCTTGGTGCTGTTGTTATCCCGAATGGTAACACTTTGAATTGGTAATGTACTCCTTGGATTACAAACCTTAAGTATTTCCTGTGTGAAGGATGTATGGGTATATGGAAGTAAGCATCCTTGAGGTTTAATGTTGACATGTAGTCTTGTTGTTTGAGCAGGGGAATCACGTCTTGAAGTGTCACCATGTGAAAGTGATCTGATTTGATGTAAAGATTTAGTGTTCTGAGATGTAAGATGGGTCTCAGTGTTTTGTCCTTTTTTGGTATTAGAAAATACAGGGAATAAACACCTGTTCCTTTCTGATGGTTGGGTACTAGTTCTATTGCCTCTTTCTGTAATAACGCTTGGGCTTCTAGTTGTAATAGATCCAAGTGCTGTTTGGACATGTTGTGTGCTATTGGAGGCACATTTGGTGGTAATTGTAGGAATTCTATGCAATAACCATGTTGGATAATGGCTAGGACCCACGAGTCCGTAGTTATGTCTTCCCAATTTTTGTAATAATCTGGGAGTCTCCCCCCCACTGGTGTTATGTGTTGGGGATTTGTGACATTGAAATCACTGTTTAGTTTGTGGGGTTTTTGGGTTTTGGAATTTCCCTCTTGTTTTAGGGAACTGTCCACCTCTATATTGTCCCCGAAAGCCTCCTCTTTGGTATTGACCCTGGTATATGGGTCTGGCCTGTGAGGTTGAATGCTCTATGCTTTGGGCTCGAAACCCCCCTCTAAAGTGTGGCTTCCTAAAGGTGCCTCTGCTCTGTGGGGAGTAGAGCGCGCCCATGGCTTTGGCCGTGTCCGTGTCTTTCTTTAGCTTTTCTATAGCTGTATCCACCTCCGGCCCAAACAACTGTTGTCCATTAAAAGGCATATTATGCACAGCCGGCTGGATCTCTGGCTTAAATCCGGAGGTGCGTAGCCATGCGTGTCTCCGAATAGTGACCGCAGTGTTTATTGTTCTGGCGGCTGTGTCCGCTGCGTCCATAGCCGATCGTAACTGGTTGTTGGGAGATACTTTGGCCCTCCTCCACCACTTGTTGTGCACGCTTTTGAAACTCTTTGGGAAGATGTTCAATGAAATGCTGCATTTCGTCCCAACGAGCCCTGTCATATCTTGCCAATACAGCCTGTGAATTGGCAATGCGCCATTGATTGGCTGCCTGTGCTGCAACCCTTTTCCCTGCTGCATCAGACTTTAGACTTTCTTTGTCGGGTGGTGGTGCATCTCCAGAAGTCTGTGAGTTTGCCCTTTTCCTGGCTGCCCCTACTACCAGCGAGTCAGGTGTTAGTTGTTGCGTGATGTACACAGGGTCCGTAGGGGGAGGTTTGTACTTCTTCTCCACCCTACGTGTAATGGCTCTGCCTTTGACGGGGTCTTGAAACACCTGTTTCGCGTGTTTTAACATGCCTGGTAACATCAGAAGACTCTGGTATTGGCTATGTGTTGATGACAGGGTATTGAATAAAAAGTCATTCTCTATAGGTTCTGCATGCAGTGCTACATTGTGAAAAGTAGCTGCTCTGGACACCACCTGCATGTAAGCAGTACTGTCTTCTGGTGGTGATGGTCTTGCCGGGTAGCAATCCGGACTATTGTCAGATACTGGTGGATCATATAGATCCCATGCATCTGGGTCATCCTGGCTCATCCCTGTGTGCATTGGTGATTGCATCATTGGGGGTGTTGCAATTGGTGACAGTTGCGGTGAGTGCTGTGGCGATGGCTGTGGCGAAAAACGTGGTGGAGTTTTTTCTTTAGCCACTTTTTGCTTTTGGCTGTTTTTCTGTTTCTTGGAAAGCGAGTTTCCGTTTCATTTTAATTGGGGGAAGAGTTCTTATTTTCCCTGTGTCCTTCTGAATATGGAGCCTTCTTTGTGTATAGTCTGGCTCTCCCATCTCTACTTCTTGTCCAAATTTATGGCCTTGTAGCTGTGATGCAAGGCCTTGTTCTTCGGAATAGGAGCTCTGTTTCGGCTCCGAGGCTGGGTGTTTCAGCACCAAAACCTTTTCAGCAGTCTTTTTCGGCTCCGAAGCCACCTTTTTCGGTTTTGGGGTGCCGATATCTCGGTGTCGAGTTTGGTCGGAGCCAGTATCTCGGTGCCGAGTATACTCTGTGCCGGTATCTCGACCGGAGTCGGATGTCTTCGACACGTGTGTGCCCTTTTTCGGTGCCAATGGTTGGTCACCGTGCTTACGGGTTAAGCCATGGCCTGCCGGCGGTGGCGTCCCTTGGGCTTTTGTTATTTTGGTGCGAGTTTTGGCCGGGGCAGTTTTACTCACGGTTTGTTGCCTCGCCGGCTGCTCACTTTCGGCCTCGTCCGAGTCCGAATCAGGAATGGAGAAAGTCCCCTCTTCTTCGACGTTGTGGTGTCTTGCCGGCGTCGACGCCATTTGAAGCCTTCGAGTTCTCCGGTCCCGTAGCGTCTTCTTCGACCGAAATGCCTGACAGGCCTCGCAGGTATCCTCTTTGTGTTCGGGGGACAAACACAAATTACAGACCAAATGCTGGTCTGTATAAGGATACTTATTGTGGCATTCGGGGCAGAAGCGGAATGGGGTCCGTTCCATGAGCCCTGAAGATACACGCGGTCGGGCCGACCAGGCCCCGCCGGGGAATGGAAGCCCCGAAGGGCTACCGGAGCTCTTCTTTTCTTCGGTGTCGATCTGCTATTACTAACCCGATACCGAACGCTAACAATACCGTCAAATTTTCCAAGATTTAACTAACTTTCCGAACCGAAACATGGAGCGAAGAGGAACACGTCCGAACCCGATGGCGGAAAGAAAACAATGGAAAGAAAACAATCTAAGATGGAGTCGACGCCCATGTGCAATGGAGCCGAAAGGGGAGGAGTCCCTCGATCTCGTGACTCGAAAAGACTTCTTCGAAGAAAAACAACTTGTAACACTCCGAGCCCAACACTAGATGGCAGGATAATGCACAGCATGTGTATCTGCAGCTACACATGCCATCGAATATATAAATATATATATATATATATATATATATATATATATATATATATATATATATGGAAAATGTCACTTACCAAGTGTACATCTGTTCGTGGCATGTAGTGCTGCAGTTTCACATGCTGTACATAGATCGCCATCTAGTGTTAAGCTCGGAATGTTACAGGTTGTTTTTCTTTGAAGACGTCTTTTTTTCGAGTCATAGGATCGAGTGACTCCTCCTTTCGGTGATAGTGCACATGGGCATCAACTCAATTGTTAGCTTGTTTTCCGCAGAAGGGTATAGGAAGGAGTGATAGAGTGAAAGAATGTAAATGTACAACTATATGTAATAAGTAAATAAGATGTTGATGGAAATATAAATATATATACATATGTACAAATAAGAACTGCAACGACTACAGGCTTCCAGGGAGGAGGTAGGAAGCATGTGAATCTGCAGCACTACATGCCACGAACAGATGTACACTGGGTAAGTGACATTTTCCGTTCGGTGGCATGTGTAGCTGCAGATACACGTGCTGTGCATAGACTACAAAGCAGTAATCTCCCCAAAAAGTGGTGGTTTAGCCTCTAGGAGTTGAAGTTGTCTGAAATAATGTTCTTAATACAGCCTGTCCTACTGTGGCTTGTTGTGTTGCTAACACGTCTACACAGTAATGCTTAGTAAATGTATGAGGCGAAGACCAAGTGGCTGCCTCACAAATTTCTGTCATTGGTATATTCCCAAGAAAAGCCATTGTGGCACCTTTCTTTCTAGTGGAATGTGCTCTTGGTGTAATAGGTAATTCTCTTTTTGCTTTATTGTAGCAAGTGTGAATGCATTTAACTATCCATCTGGCAATGCCTTGTTTGGATATAGGGTTACCTGCATGAGGTTTTCGGAAAGCTACAATTGTTTTGTTTTACGAAATTGTTTCGTTCTCTCAATGTAATACATTAGTACTCTTTTTATGTCTAATGTATGCAAGGCCCTTTCAGCTACTGAGTCTGGTTGTGGAAAGAAGACTGGGAGTTTCACAGTTTGGTTTAGATGGAATGGTGCTATGACCTTTGGTAAACATTTTGGATTTGTACGGAGAACCACTTTATGTTTATGTATTTGTATAAAGGGTTCTTGAATAGTAAATGCTTGTATTTCACTCATTCTTCTAAGTGATGTGATAGCTATTAGAAAGGCTACTTTCCAAGTCAGATATTGGATTTGACAAGAACGCATGGGTTTGAATGGTGGGCCCATGAGTCGTGTTAATACAATATTAAGTTTCCACGAAGGTACTGGTGGTGTCCTTGGGGGTATGATTCTTTTTAGTCCCTCCATACATGCTTTAATGACTGGGATTCTAAAAAGTGATGTTGTATGTGTAATTTGCAGAGAGCCAGATATTGCAGTGAGATGGATTTTAATGGAGGAGAATGCTAGATTAGACTTTTGTAAGTGTAATAAATAGGTTACAATGTCCTTTGTTTCTATGACGTATTGTGTATGAAATTGACAATGTTGTTAAGCGTTTGCTTTTATTAGCCAGTCGTCCAAATATGGGAATACGTGCATGTGCTGTCTTCTTATGTGAGCGGCTACTACTGCTAGGTATTTCGTGAATACTCTGGGGGCTGTTGTTATTCCGAACGGTAGCACTTTGAATTGATAGTGTTTGCCTTGCATTACAAACCTTAGGTATTTTCTGTGAGAAGGATGGATGGGTATGTGGAAATACGCATCCTTGAGATCCAATGTTGTCATGTATTCCTCCTTTTTTAGTAAGGGATCTACGTCTTGAAGTGTTACCATGTGGAAATGATCTGATTTGATGAAGAGATTTAAGATAGGTCTTAACATTTAGTCCTTTTTTGGAATTAGGAAATATAGTGAGTAGACACCTGTTCCTTTTTGGTGATTGGGTACAAGCTCTATTGCCTATTTTTGTAGCAATGCTTGGACCTCTATTTGTAATAGGTCTAAGTGTTGCTGAGACAGTCTGTGCGTTTTGGGTGCCACATCTGGAGGGAATGTTGTGAATTCTATGCACTAACCATGTTGGATAATTGATAGGACCCATGTGTCTGTGGTAATGTGTCCAGTTTTGGTAGTATGTGGTTAGCCTTCCCCCTACTGGTGACAAGTGTTGGGGTGTTGTGACATTGAAGTCACTGCTTGGTCTGACTTGGTTTGGGTGGTTGGAATTTTCCCCTTCCTTTTGGGAATTGTCCTCTATACGAACCACAAAACCCTCCCCTTTGGTATTGTGATTGATAGGTGGGTCTGGTTTGAGAGGTGGAAGGTTCAGATGTTTGTTGCCAAAACCCCCTCTGAATTGTGGTTTCCTAAATGTGCCTCTGACTTGTGGGTAATAGAGCGCACCCATGGCTTTGGCCGTGTCCGTGTCTTTTTTAATTTTTTCAATGGCTGTATCGACTTTCTGCCCAAACAACTGTTGTTGATTAAACGGCATATTTAACACCGCTTGTTGAATCTCTGGTTTGAATCCAGAACTTCGCAGCCATGCATGTCTGCGAATGGTTACAGCAGTGTTGACAGTCCGTGCTGCCGTGTCTGCCGAGTCTAGTGCGGACCTTATCTGGTTGTTAGATATGGCCTGTCTTTCTTCCACTACTTGCTGGGCACGTTTTTGGTGTTCCTTGGCCAAGTGCTGTATGATGTCTTGCATCTCGTCCCAGTGTGCCCTATCGTAGCGTGCAAGTAGGGCTTGTGAATTCGCAATTCGCCATTGATTGGCTGCTTGTGATGCCACTCGCTTGCCTGCAGCGTCGAATTTCCGACTTTCTTTGTCAGGTGGTGGAGCATCTCCTGGTGATTGAGAGTTTGCTCTTTTCCTTGCTGCCCCTACAACCACTGAGTCCGGTGTGAGCTGCTGTGTTATGAACACTGGATCTGTTGGGGGTGGTTTGTACTTTTTTTCAACTCTAGGCGTTATAGCTCTTCCCTTTACAGGCTCCTGGAAGACCTGTTGAGCATGCTTGAGCATGCCCGGGAGCATTGGCAAATTTTGATAGGATGCGTGGGTTGATGCCAGAGTGTTAAAAAAGGAGGTCATCCTCCACTGGCTCAGTGTGCATTGCTACGTTGTGGAACGTAGCTGCCCTGGATAGTACCTGCGTGTATGCAGTACTGTCTTCTGGTGGTGACGGCTTGGTTGGGTAACATTCTGGGCTGTTATCCGATACTGGTGGATCATATAAATCCCTTGCATCAGCATCATCCTGGGTCATCCCAGTATGTGTGGGTGACTGCATTATAGGTGTTCCCACTGGTGACAACTGTGGTGAGTGCAGTGGGGATGGCTGTGGTGAGACCATTGGTGGTGGTGATTTGTCTCTGACCACTTTGGCCTTTGGTTGCATTTCTGTTTCCTGAAATGCAAGCTTCCTTTTCGATTTGAGTGGAGGTAAAATCTGATTCTTGCCAGTCTCTTTTTGGATATGTAACCTCTCTTGTGTATGGTCAGGTTCTTCCATACCTAACTCTTGCTCAAATCGATGTCTTTCCTTGAGTTGCATGGAAAGTCCTTGCTCTTCTGTATAAGAGCTTCTTTTCGGCTCCGAGGCCGCTTTTTTCGGTACCGAAGTTTCTGCTGTTATAGTCTTTTTCGGTTCCGATTAAATTTTTGGGGTTTTGTCGATTCGATCACTCGGTGTCGAAATCGTTCGGTGCCGGATTCTCGACCGGAGTTGGAAGTCTTCGGCAACTCCTTGGCCTTTTTCGGTGCCGATGTTTGGTCACCTTCCTTTCGGTGGGTTGAGCCACGGCCTGCTGGCGGTGGCATTCCCATGGCCTTAAGTGTTTTTGTATCACCCCGAGTTTGGGTCGGGCCAGGTTTACTCACGATTTGTTGCACCGTCGAGGGTCGTTCACTTTCAGATTCATCCGAGACCGTCTCTTGGATGGAGATACTTTCCTCCTCTTCGACTGCGAGCTGTTCTTTCGGTTTCGACGCCATTTGCAGTCTTCTTGCGCGTCGATCTTTTAAGGTCTTTTTCTATCAAAATGCTCGGGAAGCTTCACAAGTATCCTCTCTGTGTTCGGGTGACAAACACAGATTACAGACCCGGTGCTGGTCTGTATAAGGATACTTTGCGTGACACTTAGGACAGAAACGGAAGGGGGTCCGGTCCATTAGTCTGGGACGACGGAGGTGGTCTGGCCGACCAGGCCTCGGTGAAGAGTGGAAGCCCCGAAGGGCCGCCGAAGCGGTCTTAATGTCGGTGCTGATACACTAAAACTAACCCGGTACCAAGCGATAACAATACCGTCGAATTTTCGATACTTTACCTAACTTTCCCGATTCGAAATACGGAGCGAAGAGGAACACGTCCGAACTTGATGGCGGAAAGAAAACAATCTAAGATGGTGTCGACGCCCATGCGCAATGGAGCCGAAAGGGAGGAGTCACTCGGTCCCGTGACTGGAAAAGACTTCTTCGAAGAAAAACAACTTGTAACACTTTGAGCCCAACACTAGATGGCAGGATAATGCACAGCATGTGTATCTGCAGCTACACATGCCACCGAACATATATATATATATATATATATATATATATATATATACACACACACATACATACACACACACATTTGTGATCAGGGTGGTTCAGAGCAAGTCAGGTTTATGACTGATTGAATGCAATCAATTAAACCATGTCCACAACATATCATACTTCTAATCAGTCGCAGCAGAACAACCATCATTATACCAACATTAGATACGCCCAGAAAAGCAAGTTTATTCAAGTTCAGAGCCTTGCATAGCAGATGAATGTAATGGGACCTGACCTGATCAGGTCAAATATGTAATTGGAGTATGACCCAACAAAGAAAAAAAGGAGCCAATATTATCAGGCTATTCCACATACAACACATTTATGTGAAATACATATAGGTAGATAACACACACGTATACAGATCTATAAGTACGATTTCTGGGTAGCAATGAAATAAGTATTATTCCATTTAAAGCTAGGAATTTGTGCTTGAAACAAAACTGAATTACTAAGTTAATTTTCTGCATATGCCTTTAAGGAGAATCCTTGACCACAGCACTACACAGAAAAATCCTCTTGAAAATATTCTAATCTATGTAGACTAAAGCCAATCTCCCAATGTAACAGAAAGTGACATTAAGTTACTTGATCTATCAGCAAAACAAAACTAGACTAACTTTCAACCCCAGCTTTCCAGAACGCCAACTGAGATGCAACAAAGATACTTTCAGTTGAAAATGTGTGCTATTACTTCACGTACCCCTAACGGAGTGATCATGTCAGGAAGCATCTTAGACATGCAAGCTTCTGCCTTGAAATACAGATGATGATTCTTCAAACAGGTCAGAACTGCTTCAGGATTCATTCTTCTGAGGCACTTAATGCTGGAAATACATCTATAGAAGACACAAAGAAACATATGTTACAGCTTCTTTCAGATTTTAAGTCTGGGTGTTGACAGCAGAGCTGTTAAGGAATATGTTACTTACCATGTAAGCATTTGGTCGTGCCTTGTAGTACTGTAGTTACTCCTGCCATCTAGTGTTGGGTTTGGATGTGTGCAAGTTGTGATTCTTTAAAGAAGTCTTTTGAGTCATGGGTGTAGGAAGCTGGGTTCTGGTTGCAGTAGCCACCCCCACCACTTTTTGCTGGTTTTTGATGCAACTCTGACGTAAGTGGACTGGGTTCCTGCTACCCTGATTCCAGTGATGCATTTATTAATACATGTACCCAGAAGCCAGCTCAGAGGTGCCCCCTGAAAACTTACCAACTGTTGGTGTGATGACTGACTAGTTCTAGCCAGACTGCCACAAACAGACAGGTTCCTGAACCCCCAAGGGTGAGAGCCTTTGCTCTCGGGCGGTCAGGAGCAAAGCATGCTCTGGGAGGGGTGTTACACACCCATCCCAACAGGATGGCATGTAAATCTGCATTCCAAGGCAGTGGGCTTCAAAGGAGCCCACCGCTTTTGGAATGCAGATCTGGCTTCTCTCAGAGATGCTGACTTCCTGCCCAAGGGCCCTTTGGCAACTGGACAGACAGGAAAATGAGCTATGTAGGAGGCATGTTGCACTCACAGGCTGGACACACCTCTAGGGTTGACCAGCCAGAAGTTAACACAGCCTCAGAAACTACACCATCCTGTGTGTGTGGTGCAATTAGGAATTCTAGGACAGTGTGGTGCCCACTCCCTAAAGGAAGTAGTCATCTAGGGGGCACAGTGACCCCAGAGGTAAGTAGCCCATCGGCTACTACCCCTCACTCCCCTTGATGCCCCCCAAATTGAGTATTACCAGGAAATCAGATCTTCGATGGACACAAAAGAAAGAGTGGACAAAGAAGCCTACTTACCCGAGAACAGAGGAGCAAAACAGACTTGGCGCCAACTCTGCCAGCCTGTCTGCTGCACCCAACACTTGAGGAGCAAGTGGCCTGTTCTGTCACTGTACAGCTTCCAAAGCGGTGAGTTGCCATTGCTTCACCAAATCACCAAGAAGAACTCCCTTGGATCAGAAGAGCTGCTTCACTGCATCTGCAGGCAAACAAAGAATAACTGTCATGGCCCGCCCAGGACTGCCAAACCCAAGGCCGTACAGCGCCACTGCACCCAAGTATCCTAGCCCGAGCTGAAGTGAGCCAACGGTGTCAGTGGGGTTTCCAGGCCCTCCAGAGACAAAGCACACCTTGAGGTTGCCCACTGTGGACTTCCTGACGCCATCCGCAGCCTCCCTCTGCAGACTCCCCCTCTACCGCGACAACCTCCAGAGAAAGAAACCCGACGGTCCACTCTGGACCCAGACATCCCAAACCGAGGAGAAGAGGACCACTGGTGTCCCAAGATCCCTAAGACTTGTGAGATCTGAGTCCACATGTTGGTTCAGTCAGACTGGACTCCCAAGCCCATGCTTGCAGCCTCTCTCTGCAGGCCCCCTCCACTGCAACCACCACCAGTGATGGAAACCAGACGGTCCAAGGCACCTCTGCATCCAGACACCCCAGAGCGAGGAGAACAGGATCACTGGTGTCCCTACATCCCGAGCATCTAAACTTGAGTCCCTTTGATGGTTCACCCAGACCCGACTCTCAGTCCCCCTCTGCAGCATCTTTGTGACTGGACTGATCCCCGTTGACTTACATGGGGCCTCCAACACTGAACTGCACCATTGTACCAGAGCCGCCAGAAGTGACATGTTGGTGTGGCTCAGGGCCCAGCCGTGTACTCACCTTAAGTACAGAAGATTGGTCCTGTAAGTTGCTCTGACGTATCTGGTTGCCATGTATGGTTGCTCTCCCATAAAGTAATGCTGCAGCTACAGAAAAATTAACTGTCTCCGTTTGCGAACTTTAAAAATTATTATCTCAAAAAGTACTCACCTGATCCCGGTGATGTTGGTATTTAAATTTATTTATAAGTATGTGTTATTTTTAAAATTGGTGTTGGATTTCTTTATTAAGCGTGTGTCTCACATATTGCCTATGTGTGTGCATTACATGCTTAGCACTACCCTCTGGTGTGCCTACCTCCTCGCCCACTCTACCACAAAAGAGCAATTGAGGTGTAATTTGTGCCTCTGTAATTCCTCTGGGGTTTGCACAGCATACCTCTTTTTGGTCCTCTATATAAAGAGCCAGCTTCCTACAATGAGGTAGAGTGACTCCTTCTCTTGGTGATAGTGCGCATGGGCATCAACTCCATTGTTATACTGCTTTGCTGCAAGCGGGTGAGAATGGAGTTTAGAGTAAGTGTAAGTAATGAGATGCCCAGGGAATATAAAGTGAAAAACTACAACAAGCACAAGTCTCCGGGGAATTTGAACTTACAGCTCTTTATGTGCTGCGAACAGATGTTTACAGGGTAGGTAACATATTCTATTCGAGGTAAGTGTGGCTGTAGATACACATGCTTTACACAGACTGCACAGCAGTCCTCCTCAGAAGCGGTGGCTAACCTGTGGGTGTTGAAGTTGTCTGAAAAAGTGTACGTAGCACCGCCTGACCAACATCGGTTTGTTGGCATAAGAAGATCTACACAATAATGTTTAGTGAATGATGTGTGATATAGGCCTTGTAGTTACTGTGCATATATGTCAGCTATTGGAATGTTTCCTAGGTAAGCCATGGACGCTACTTTCTTCCTAGTAGAGTGTGCTCCAGGAGGTGTAGATAGAGTTCCTTTAGCATCAGCAAAACATGTTTGAATACACTTAACTATTCATCTGGCTATACCCGATTTGGGTATAGGCTTTCCTTTATGGGGTGGGGAGAACATAAGGGCCCTTTAGAACACCTAATGTTTGGAGAGCCTTCTCCGAAATAGAATCTGGTTTTGGGGGAAAAAAACTTGATTGGTTGAGGTGAACATGAGAGACAATTTCAGGAAGAAATTTGGAATTGGTGCAGAGAACCATACTGTCTCTATAAAGTTGGAAGAAAGGTTCTTCCAAGGTTAAAGCCTGGAGCTCACTAACATGTTTAAGTGAGGCAACAGCAATAAAAAATGACACCTTCCAAAAGAGGTACTGAAGCGAGCACATATGCAGGGGCTCAAATTGAGGGCCCATAATTCGTGTAAGAACAATGTTAAAGTTCCATGAGGGTGCAGGTAGAATCTCTGGTGGAATAAATCTTTTGAGCTCCTCCATGAAGGCTTTAATGACTGGTATTTTGAATAAAGAGACGTGTTGTCTATATTATAATTAGGCAGTCATTGCAGCAAAATGTAATCTTATGGATGTGAATGCCAGGCACTTTTTTGTAAATAAAGCAAGTAGCAGACAATGTCTTCTTTCTACTATGGCTTTGAAAGGATCAATATGTTTTGAATGACAATAATAGACAAACCTTTCCCCTTTTGCCACGAGCATGCTCGGATGGTAGGCTTCTTTAAGAATGGTCATAAACTCAGGTGGTAGTCTGAGGTAACCAAACTCTAGAACCTCATGAGCCAGGTTGCCATGTTTAGAAAACTGAGATCTGGGTGTCTGATTTCTCCATGGTTCTGAGTGGGGACAGCCTGGTGGGGAGCTTCTTGTGGGGAAACAGAGAGAGGTCCAGTAAGGTTGTGAACTAGCGGTGATAGGCCAAAGTGGGAGCCGCTAGTATCATTGAGAGAGATGTGTGTCTGAGCTTCCCAACCAGAAACGGAAGGCAATGGAGAGAAGGAAAAGCGTAGGCAAATATCCCTGACCAACTCATCCATAGTGCTTTGCCCTTGGATAGTGGGTGTGGAAACCTGGAGGAGAAGTTTGAGCATTTTGCGAAAAGGTCTATTTGAGGGACCCCTTCCCCCATCTATGGAAGTATGGGAGGAGGAATTGTGGGTGAAGTTCCCCCTCATGGACTTTTTTGCTGCATCCTGTTGAGGAAGTCTGCAAAATCATTGTCTGTGCCAATGAGGTATTCCTCTAACACATGATTATTGTGATGTAGAGTCCATCTCCATATGGACTGTGATAAACGAGATAATTGTGGAGACAGTGTCCCACCCCCTACTTTTGTAAATAGTATATGGCAGTCATATTCGATCAGATGTAGAACTCGGCAGATGCGTTACTCAGTCACAACGGTTACAGATATCCCCTCCACCAAAATCTAAATCCCACAGAATATAATGGGATTTAGATTTTGACGGACAGGATATCAGTCGCTGTTGTGAAGGAGTAAACCATTCGCCAAGTTTCTAATCAGGTTCACTGTCTGGTCAGATTAGGTAAGGTGAGGTAGGACTGCTTTTAACGCTAGTTGTACAGCTTGAAGCTCTAGATAGTTGATGTGGAGACCCCAGTGCTTTGTGTCGCAGAGACCCTGCATTGTGAGATCCTTCAAATGTGCGCCCCAACCCGTGAGTGATGAGTCAGTTCTGACAGTAATGTGGGTGCAGGAAGCTGGCTCTTTATATAGTGGGCTAAAATGAGTTGCACTGTGCAAAGAGTCCAAGCAATTCCCAGAGGTATCACAGAGGCACAAGTGACATCCCAAATGCTCTCTTTCTGGGTAGTGTGGTCAGATAGGCATATCAGGGGGTAGTGCTAAGCATGTAAGACACACATTCATACTGTAAATGAGACATACACTCAATTAAGAAATCCAACATCAATTTATGAAAAATAGCACATACTTTTATATAAATGTAGACATCAAGATCACCAGTCAGGTGAGTACTTTTCAAGACAGGATTTTTTACAGTTTTTAAGTTGACACTTTGTCCACTTTTTGGGGTGGTAATAATGTTATCCAACGGGGAAAAAACACGTACTGCATTCAGGTACTTCATAGAGTCTTATGGGACTGTTCTCCAGAACTTAAGGTGAGTATGGAGCAGGGTCCAATGCAGCACCAACAGGTCACCTCAGAAGGCTCTGGTGCGTCCAGGTGCAGAGGTGTGTTACAGCATTAGGTGTCCTATTCATTTTAATCGGACACGGTCCAGTTGGAAAGTTGCAGCAAGTTGGGACTGGAAGGCCAGTCTGGGGGAAGCCACTGGGGGGCTCGACCTTTGAGGTCCTTGGGCACATGGGGACACTGTTGGTCCACTTCCCCGCAGGCTTTGATGCTCGGGTGAAGTGGTTTCTTTTGGTGTTGAGCCCGGTGCTGAAGTTCCTCGTGGTTGCAGGAGGGCCTGCAGTAACAGTCTGCAGGCGTGGACTTGGGGTCCAGTCGACCAAGCCAACAAGTGGGCTCAGATCTCACGAGGCTGGGAGATGCCAGGACACCCTTGGTTCTCTTCTCCTTGGCCTCGGGTGAATGGATGCCTGGGTGCCCTGAGGCATTGGGTTGCCTGCAAACAGGCTGCAGACACCGTCTCAAAGTCCACAGTGGGCGACCTTTGGGGTGGGCTAAGTCTCTGGAAGCCCTAGGGACCATGCTGATCCATTAGCCCACTTCAGCACAGGTTAGGCGGTTTGGGTGCAGTGGCGACGTCCGACATCGGGTTTTTGGTGGTCTTGGCCCTCACAGTTTTTTCTTGGGTGCCTGCGGATGCAGGGGAGCAGCTCCTATACTCCTTCTTTTTAGCGATTTGCGAACCACTGGCAGCTCTCCCAGTTTCTTGGAGGCTGCAGCGACACAGCAGAAGGACAGGTCAACTGCTCCTGAGGGTCGGGTGCAATAGGCAGGCCGGCATGGTTGGTGCCAAGTCAGTTGTGCTCCTCAGTTCTCAGGTTCAGAAGGCTTCTTGGCCACTCCTTTTGTGTCCAGCAAAGAACTAAGGATCTGGTATCAGGGGGGTTTCTAGCTACTCAATTTAGGTGGCACTAAAGGGAGTGAAGAGTAGTAGCCAATGGGCTAACTACCCTTGGGGTCACTACAACACCTAGATGACCGCTTCTGGTGGGAAGTTGGCATCACCCTGTCCAAAGGTCATAAATTCAATCACACACAAAGGTGGCAGAATTTCCTAAGTGTTGTCCACTTCGGGCTGGCCACCCTAGGAGTGTGCCTAGCCCAGAAATGCAAAAAGAACAGATGATGGACAGAATACTGAACAATCACAAGATCTAGGTTTAATCCATCATTTTTTTGCCCACCACGCCACCCCAGTTTGGACCCAGCCATATGCAAATCATTCTTGACCCTGTTCCCCCAGGGGAACAGTTGAGCCCAAAACTGCCAAGCCAGGCCCTCCCTGGACTGGAAGCAAGCTTCCTGGGAACGGTTTCAGGGTAATACTCTTCATCAGCCAGGCTAACTTGAATCCAGTGGCACATTGAGCACGGGACCCATGTCTGGGCATACCCTTCCGACTTAGGGTGACAAAAGCAAACAGAACAGATGATGGTTAGAATGTTGAACAATGCAAACATTCACCCTCAGTCACAAGGATCTGGGTTTAATCCATTGTTTTGTTGCCCACCACGCCATCCAAGTTTGGACCCAGCCATATGCAAATCAGTCTGTAAGCGTTACAGAAGTCCATCTACAAGTAAGAGCAGGGGAAGGATACCAAGTCTATACTTAATATAAAGATTTATGGTGCTTGAGGGTGTCACTTTATCCATGTTATCTGCTAAGAAAGGGGATAGATGAATAACCTAGATGGATAGATGTTTATCATCAAGAAACTGATCAATTAAACCACTCGGCCTGGAATGTGTAAAACAACTGGTCCTCCCAAAAATCAAAAATTTACTTCCACGTAATTCTGATGAACTCTTGGTAATGGTTTCAGGACAAACCCACATTTCATCCAAGTTCAGTTAACTGAGCCAACATTTCACAAAAAGGTGCTAATAAGTAGTACAGGCTCTGTTCAAGTCCAAAACTTCCCTTGAGCACTGCAACATGATTCAAGCTCATCTGTTACTCATTTGTGTACCCACTACATGATTGGTCTCAACACAATTGGATTATTTACCTGGTTTATGCATACATCTAAAAAGGTGGTAACCTAAGGACACTAGAGGGAAGGCTAAAAGCTGATCTAAATACCTTGTTTTCAGCGACATGTAGCATTAACATGTTGCCACATCCACAAATATCAGCATCGTAAAGTGCCACTCGTAGGCACTGAGAGCAAGACAGATTTGTAATATGGGTGAAACAGATCTAGATATAGTTGATATAAACACCTTGAGTAATGCTGAAACTCTATGGCGGTCATTACAACCTCGGTGGTCTTTTCAAAAGACCACCGAGGCCACGGGAGGCAGAATACCGCCATTGCCGGTGGTATTTCTGTCTCCCTATTATGACATTTCCGATGGGCCAGCGGACGGTAACAGTGTTACCGTCCGCTGGCCCAGCGGAAATGTCACATCAACATTGCAGCCGGCTCGTAATAGAGCCAGCGGCAATGCTGATGTGCAGCGGGTGCAGTAGCACCCATCGCACATTTCACTGCCTGAAATTCGGGCAGTAAAATGCGCGACGGGGCTATGCCTGGGAGCCCCTGCACTGCCCATGCCAAGTGCATGGGCAGTGCAGGGGCCACCAGGGGTACCCCAAGTCCCTGTACCGCCATGGACAGGCCGGCGGTCGGGGACTCATAATCCCCAGGGCAGCGGTGTTTGCATCGATGCCCGGGGGATTATGACAGCCAGGCGGAATCCTGGCGGGAAAATGGAGGGGCCGGCAGTATGGCCGTGGCAATTCCGCCACGGTCATAATTGCTGGCGGAACACCGCCAGCCTGTTGGCGGTGTTACTGCCAACATACCGCCGGCCGCCAGGGTCATAATGACCCCCTATATGTCAGGGACTTGTGACATTTGCTAGCCTACAGGGCCCGGCAGACGGAATCGGATATCCTCAGCACTAGATAATCTAAGTTTTTCACGTTATCTAAAACAATTCCATTTAATAAGAATTCACCTCTAAAAGATCTATTGTGGCTAAAAGTCATACACTTAATTTTACGATCATTTATTTCAAGACCATGCTCATTACAAAAAAATAGCAAATTTATTAAACATTGTTTTAAGGCCCGCTGGGGTTCTGGAAATTAGCTGAGTGTCATCAGCATACACTAACACAGGAGTATCACCTCTTGCCAATTTAGGGGAGTTATATTGACATTTAAAAACATCGTTAATAACAAGGGTAAACAAAGTCTGTGCAAGTGCACAACACTGCCTGAGGCTTCTCTCAGCACTAATGCGGTCAGTCAGCTCTTTTTTCTTTCTCCCTCATACTTGCACAAAATTATTACAGTAAAGAGAAATAAGTACACTTCATCAAGACCTAGTGAATGCAGCACTTCCCAGATTTTACTACGTGGATGAGGTCGAAAGTCATCACACGATCAATGAGGCAAAGATGTTACAGCCTGAAAAACATTTCCAGTGTATCATGGAAAAGCAAAACACCAGATCTATTGTGCTCACCCGTACTCTAAATCCTCCCTGAATGTCTGAAATCAGTTTTTCTGTAACCCAATCCCGAATCTTGTCTAGCACCGGTTTGCAAAAGACTTTGTGGAGATTATCCAGCAAGCAGTTTGGCCATAAATTGCCTGTGCTGTCTTTCCTACCCTTCTTCTATATAGCTATACTTTCTGCACCCCTCCAAGTCTCAGGGATGTCAGCTCCTAACAATATAGCATTAGAAAGTAAATTAATGTAAGGTGCCCTATCACTGGGTCAGATCTATATAAAATGCCGACATTCAGGGGCTTAAGGCTCCGGATTGATCTAAAGACAGTATACCTCATGCCTCGTCCTCATATTCACAGAGAGAGTTAACACATAATAATCATTCGCAGGTGATATTACAGTCACCCGCATGCACAGTTTTAGTAAAAACTAAATATATCATAATCCAAGTAGTTGTCAACAAAGTTCAAAATGAGGGACTCTTTATTTGAGGTCAGACTATGGTTATAGATAGCTATCAATTTAAACAAAAAGCCCACTTTTGAAATAAAAATAAAAGCTCCAATAAATCGGAAGTAAGGCTATCATTTTTTTTGATCTGGCATTTTAGGAACAACTTGATCCATAAAAGACCACCAGATGCTCTTCCTCACTAGGAGGGTTGGGCCTCTATGCTAAAATTCAAAATTCCTGAACTGAAAACCAGACCCACCGCCCAAATCTCTTAAAAGATACAGCTGAGGCAAATATCAATACATTCCCCCCAGTTGGGGTCATGTAATTTGGAGAAAAAGCCAACAATATTCAATGACAGTAACCTCAAATGAGGGGAGTTATTAGGACAAAAAGGTGTACGAGACAGGTGGGACTAGACGTATTTCTGTAACTAGTACAAGAGTGGCAAAGGGAGGGGATGTCAGATTACTTTCTACCTGTTGAAATGTGTTTTAGACTCATTTGCGAGGGATTAGTATTGCAATCTACAGGAGACTGATCATTGCCATTAGCCATGTTCACCCCCATTCCTTGTTGAGGCAACACAGGTGGAACCACCTCCTCCTTGAAGGACACCTTATTGGTGGTTACCCCCATTTCCAAAGAATGAGTAGTCCTTTTTTTAGTGATGGGCAAGTGTTTGTAGAAATTCCGATCCTATCATTCAAAATTGCTACCTGTGATTTCAGAGCAGTCCGCTCAGCCCTCAGCTCTTCAATAATTATCACCAAAGCCTCCTCCTTGCACTAAGCTTTGTCACTGCAGGTGTGACTGTCAACATCGAGCCAAGTGTCTGCCTTTTAGGAAATTAGCTAGCCCCATCCCTGGAACAAGTCGGATATAAAAATCTGTTATTAGGAATCACCTAATATAAAAGATAATAAGGCAGGCAAGCTCTTTGCATCTAACATAAATGCCACGAAGAAGCAAAATGATACCAATAATTTTAAAGACCCAGAGTTAGGTTTGGTAGTAAATTACTGAGCAAAAATACCAGCGATATTTGTTAAATCTTACCAGGAATTATGCAAAGAATCGCTAAGTTCTGCAGAGGTTCAGATCTGTGTGGTTTTTTTTAATGAACAGTGCAGTTAAATTCGATTTGGGAAAAACATCATCCAAACCTTTGCAAACTGGTGGAAATTCGGGAAGTGGAGCAAGCTACTGAATCGCCATCATCCGCTACAACACTTGGACGTAATGATTTTGCCAGCAAAATCTATAAGCTGTTTATGGTGGTCCCGGAGCCACAGCTCCCACTCTCTTTGGTCATGAACCTCCAGCTACATACCAGGCAGGGAATATGATTATTGCTCATAACACAGTGAAAGGGGAAAAGGCTGGGTGTGGGGGTTCATAAGGACCTGAAAGTCTAAAAACCCTATGCAAAATCCTCTCACTAAGGCTGGCTGTAGTTTTCTATTACATACAATAAATCCAAAGCAGATGTTTTTTGGAAGAATTCTTGCATCCAATATACAAAATATAAGGGAAACAACAAACCTATCAAAGAACAGGAAGAAACCATTACCAATTTCATACTTAGATGTAGAAAAAACACTCAACCTGGTGAGCAGGACAAATATAGGGTCATTTCGCTCCTTCCCCTTCTGAAACAATTATTTTTATTTGGTGGATCATGGCTTGCTGGACCCTTCTCATTCTGGCTTCAGAGCTTTGCATATTATGGAAACCACACTGGCAGTGGCAGTAGTTGACTCTATTAGATTTTCATTGGATGCTGGCACTCAAGAAATGCTGGTATTACTCAATCTGTCAGCTGCATCTGGTATGGTCTTCCATTCTATTCTGGTCCGCAGGCTTTATGAGTCAGGTATCTATGGAAAGGCCCTGCACGGATTCATACATTTCTAGGAAAATAGGACCCAGACAATTTCATTTGACTCCTCTAAATCCCGAGCCATGTCCATGAACCAGCAGGCCCCTCAAGGCTCTTCACTGAGCCCTAAATTGTTTAACATCTATGTGCCACCCCTTGTTCGGATTGTCAAATCATGTGGCTTTGATATTACACCCAATGCAGATGACACCCAATTAATAATTTCATTTGGGCAAGATCGGCATAATGTTAAAATTAGATTTACAGACTTATGAAGAAGATATCGGCTTAGATGATGCTCAACTGTCTACAGCTCAATGAAGGCAAGACAGAGATTCTGCTGTTTGGGAAGGCATAAGTCCTCTGGGCAGCAGACAGCTGATGAGAACTCTCTAACAAAAAACATGTTTTGTCTGTTTGTGGCACAGGTTTCACTGCCATGCGCCTGCTTTAAAAAAGTGTTCCAGTGGCTTCCATTGAGGTCCAGGAGAACACTAATTCAAACCCTGATCATGAGTCGTCTTGACTGTGGGAATGCCTTGCTGGTACCAGCCATTGAAGCTCTTCATTCCCAACTGCAAGTTGTACAAAATACAAAGGCGTGTTTGGTCTGTAATCTTCCACACCCAAGTCTTCCCAAGTTTTTTTGAAAATCTGAGTCAGTGCAGGACCGAATGTGAAAAGGAACTTTATTCCAGTGATGAGGGGCAAGGTAGAAAAAAGGCCAGCCGCCACATATCGGATGCAATGGGAACTTAACAAAGCTTTGTCCTTAGATCTGAGATTTCTGCTAGGGCAGTAGAGATTGAACTTTCTTTGTAGGTATACTGGGCCATTGCCTGCCAGAGGGGCTACAAGTGGAGACACCAGCACGCTTGGAGAGACCTGAATCTTACTGCCGGAGATTTTTCCCTTGCAGACTGAGCTATGCCACAAGTAAGAGTTTTGGGGCAAACTGGCTGTTACGAATGTTCCCTTTCCACCTTGTCTCTAGAGTTTGGATCTCTAAGTTTTGCAATTTTAATGTGTTTTTGCAGGGTGCTTACCATACTTTTTTTTTTTGCAGGGTGCTTACCATACTTTTTTCATCAAGTACCAATGAATGGGACCAGATCATTATAGGTTTTAACTATCTAGCAGGGATGTGGAATTCCTATCGCCCGCCGCCGGGGCCATCTTGTTTGAGGTCAAGGGCTACAAGTTTTTATGTTTACTTTGTCCTTGGGACAAGTAGGCCCAACCCCCTGCAGCACAAACCCTTTAGCTGCCTGATTACAGAGAGTGGAACTCTCTGCAGTTGAGTTAATGTGTTTCCAAAAGATAATGCTGTTCGAACTTGTATTTATGGTTCATTATTTGAAAGTCTTCATTATTAGGGTGAGTGCTGTAAATAAATGTTTTAAGGTCACACTTCACTACTGACGTTGGTTCCAGTACAAAAAAAAAAAAACGTGTATACACATGTTTGAAAAGATTAGGCTATGAGGCTAAGTTTAATGCTCCCAGAATGCTCTCTGATTATATGCAAATGAAGTGTCATTTAGTAAAATGTGTTGATGCATGCTAGTATTTCCCAAAAATATTTCTAATGGAAAATCAGTGTAACCATTTTCAACACGATTATGGGAAGCATGAAAATAAACAAACACTGACAAAGCCAACTGATCTGACATATTTTTATAAGTCTTTTAGTTTCATCAATGCGTGTCTTGTTTTGACATGGCTTTTGTAACACTTTATTGTTGTGGGAGCTACCAGGCCCTCAACATTGTAACAAACACTGGCAAACACCCCCAAAAAAGTTTTTGAACTCTCTAAAAGCACACCAGCGGCATAACAAAGGCCCCGCAGCCGCCCTCCAGGGGGCCCCTTCAGCACAGCACCTGCCCTGAGTGAGTCTGGAGAGGGGGCTCCTCCATGTTCTTTACAAAGGGGCACCCTCCAGTTTAGTTACGTCACTGATTGCCACTGTAGTTCCTGACACTGAACAAAACTACTTTGTGTGGCAATATGCTCCTTGTGGAAGAGCAGAATGCGATCACTCACAGTAAAGCCGGCCGAAAGAGAGAGAAATAGAAGTTTAATAAAAACAAAATGTCTTTGTTAACACCAGACCTAATTAGGGACCAAGACCCACATGTAGGTAGCTTTTTGCATGTCGCAAACAGCGACTTTCGCTGTTTGCGACATGCAAAAAGCACACTGCGATGCACAAACCCAGTTTTGCGATTCGGTAACCTGGTTACCGAATCGCAAAACGGGTTTGCGACTCGCAATTAGTAAGGGGTGTTCCCTTCCTAATTGCGACTCGCAGTGCAATGTAGGATTGTTTTGTGACCACGAACGCGGGTGCAAACCAATCGCAGTTTGCACCCATTTCAAATGGGTGCTAACACTTTCGCAAAAGGGAAGGGATCCACATGGGACCCCTTCCCCATTGTGAATGTCACTGTAAACATTTTTTCAGAGCAGGCAGTGGTCCTGGGCTGCATTACAAAAAAAAAAACTGCTTTATTGAAAAGCAGTCACAGACATGGTGGTCTGCTGTCTCCAGCAGGCCACCATCCCTGTGAGGGCCGCCATTCACGAGGGGGTCGCAAATTGCGACCCACCTCATGATTATTCATGAGGTGGGCATTTGCGAAGCCCTTGCGAATCACAGATGGTGTCAGGGACACCATCCTACATTCGGATTTGCGACTCGCAATTTGCAGGTCGCAAATCTGAACCTACCTACATCTGGCCCCAAATTCTTAAAGAAAGTCACAAAAGTGCACCCATGGTATATGTTGTACCCTATAAAATATTTGTGAACTGTATTTTAGCATGGGTAAATACGATGTGTAGATTTGCTCATGTAAAAATCTATTGAGCATTTGCAAGTTCATTTTCCCTCCAGCCACTTTCTTCCCAACACTGGAAGAAGTTCTAATTCTGCCATTGTCAGGAGTAAATGTCCAACCTTTCTTATTATGGGAAAATATTAGAGAGAAGCTGGTAAAAATCTTTAAAACATGCAGGTTAGTAGGTTTGCAGACTCAAAGGCATTCCAGCCCTAGAACTATTGCTTACTGCTTCCTCCAGCCCCAGTATGCAGATCTGCAGAAAGGTGGCAAAATAAGGAAATTGTTACAGTAGGGATTGAAACTGCACGTATTTAAGCCCTACTATGGTAGTAGCCCTGGCATAATCAGAGAGGCTATTATCAGACCACTTACATAATGAGATTGCTGCCATAATTTGTCGCCACACTACATGGCACCAAAGGGACAAGTAGATCTTTTTACAGGACAAGTAGATTTGAGAAGCAACCTGTCCACTGGACAAGTAGATATTTTAATAAATTCCACACCCCTGAATCTAGGCACGGACTGTCTCTGTGCTTTGAAGACTGAAGTTTAAAGGTAGGACCTTTCAGTTGGTTTTCTCCCAGTTTCCCTTGAGGCTTCCCCTGATGGGGGTCGTCCTTTCTACACTGAGGCACATCATGGTCTGGACTAGTACTCAGGGACTAATTTCCCTTGTGCATTAATATTAAGGTTATAGATAATAAACATTGATGTTCTCACTCCTTGAATGCATGTTCATATTCAGGGTTTTCACTTTGGTTGCTATGTTTTTGGCCACTAAGGTATTTCAGTGTGGCTTTGGCACACAAGACGGATATGTTTAAGTGTGGTCTGTAGATTCATGTGTAGACCTGGTTGTATATATAGCTGTTTTGTTTCTAATAAAAGGAATACACCCTCCTCATATTGTCCTGAGAACGCCTTCAACTACTTAGGCTGAAACACATCAACATATTTTCTATACAAGGAGACCTCAATTTAAAAAGTCAAGGTATAACAATAAGCAGAGGAACATCAGCTATATTCTACAGTGTATATGAGAAAAGAGTGGCAATTGGTGAGAAGTTCTTCAATATGGACTAACTTGTTAACTGACCAAATCAACTGAACGACTTACAATTGGCCATTAGTTGAATATTTCTGCATAAGAATATGTGTGGGAAGAAGTAATGATTTTAAATATGTGGACTGATTGCAGAACATTGTTTGTTATATTATGTATATGTTGTGAGAAAGTTAGGGTCTTTATCCTTGCATGTTCAACCCCACATCTTTGGACTGGTGCTGCTGGCTTTTCGGCTCTGAGAGTGCACTGAGGCCTACTAACCAGACGTCAGTGCCAGTGTTTTAGCCCTATACAAATTGAACACACCCAACTGGCAAACCCTGGCTTTCTTATAAGTCCTTAGTCAATGGTACCTAGGGAATGTAAGAGGGTGTACACTCAGGGCTGCATCCCTGTTTGTGCTACCTTTCATATGACATGGTAAAACATGGCTCCCAGCCTGCCACTGCAGCCTGGAAGGGTGGTGTTTACACTGCCAGTTCGACTCTGTCATTTAAAACGATGGCAAAGCCACCCTATTCCTCAACTTTATATGCATGTGGCCTATAAGGAAGGCCGATAAAGTCCTAAAGCAGGGAACGTTATTTTGTTAAGTAAGACATGTTTTAGACCATGTCTTAGCAACAACACTTTCAAATTGTTGTTTGCTATGGGTAAAGGTGGTAACCCCATTGGCTCATACAGAGTTATTGGGTGGCATCACAACCCAGCTAACTTGTGACTGGGACTACCAAACTGGGTCATGTGAGGTATCAAATTAATCATGGCATTACATGCGGCCTGATGTCCATGTCAAAATGAATGTCACTATTAAAGGTAGGCAACTTTTAGGAAGTTGCCATTCTGTACTCTGCTCGACCAGCAACCTCACATAGGCATACACACTCAGGCAGTTTTTTGACCACCTGGGGAGACACAAGAACGACTCCCAGGCTAAGAAACAAAGGCAGTGCTGCAGCAGCGAGGTGTCACCTCATCTGCCAGGATGGCCATTGGGGGAGTTAGCCCAGAGGCGTCCTTCAAAGGGGAGGTCACCTTTGATGGGTCGCCTGGCCCAACACCCCTGAGCAGGATGCCTTTTGTTCCTGTAGACAGCATGGAGACAAGGTTAGAGAGGGGAAATTTGTCCGTCAACTGGTTTTACCACTGGTTTGTTGCTCTAAGGCATCCTCAACTATGGAGTGGGCTACCTGACTCTTGACGACCGAGGAAGGGTTGTGTCATCTTGAAAGGGGCCAGAATGTGGCATTCTGGGACAGCCAGATGCCACAAATGACAGAACCTTGCCACTAGGTACGAGGTAACCCAGTAGCTCATTGGCTAGGGACTTCTTGGTCCCCTAGGAGCACTTTCCTTAGATAAATATGGCACTACTGGCAAGTTGACTCCCAGTACTTGCTGGACTTGGAAGGAGGACGAGACAGTACTTTGGACCCATTGGAAGTGCACAAAGATAGGCTACGATGCCGGATCTGCTGCACTTTGGGCTGGCAGAGTTTGGACCCTGTTCTATGTTTCTGACTTGGGGAAAAGCTGATTCCCCGTCCCAATCTGAAGCAGAGACTCTAGGGGTCAGTTGACTGACTTCTCAGAACAGCACTGAGGACATTAAAGCTGAAAGAGCCAAAGTCACATATCTGGTAGCCACTGCAGACGTTTTGCTGCTACCTGTTGCCGGGCACCCCAAAGGACAATTCGGAAATAGCCAAAAGATGCACTTAGATCTGCTGGACTCATAGGTGTTGGCTGTAACTGGATTCGTCGACACTGAGAGACAGAGCATTGGAGGGCTGTTGAATTTGCATGCCCCACCAGGACTACAAACGGAAATGTTGGACAAGATAGGACAACTTCTCACAACCACACTACAGGCTCTTAAGTTTTTTGGGAGGGGATTTAAATCTTGCTTTTCATACACAACTGGACAGGATGGGCTCTAGGAATGAGAGAGAGGTGACAAAGAAAGCTAAAGGGCTTTGCACAGGCAATGGGATTAAGTGATTCTGGAGGGAACTCTGGGGCCATTGAGAAATCATACTTGTTTCATTCACCTGGACATGATATGCAATCTATTTCTTTTCCACAGGAGACACATTATATAACTTCTCTGAGGCACAATACTTAGCACGGGGTTACACGATCACTCCCAACTAAGGGTCATCTACTCCAGTGACGGTCTGAACAGCACTAGGGAATGGAGGATGGCGACATGCCACCTTGCCAACAAACAGGAATTCCAGAGATTAGACAAGGCTACCAAGTTTTACTATAAAGAAAACAAAGGGACTGTACAAAGTCATATGATGTTGTGGGAGGCATACAAACCGGGAAAAGGGGAGTTATTACAGCGGAAGAAGTCAGAGATAAAAGGAAACGCTGCAGTAGAATGATAGGCCTGGAAGGACAGCTAATGCATTTTGAAAGGGACTATGCGACCAACCCCATGTCCCAGGTGACAAAGGATTTATATCTGACTAGAGAGGAATACCAATAAGTTGCCCGGAACGAGGTGAAAATGGAATCCCTAGGGCGTGGCTTCGGGCGTCAAAATGGGGGTCGCACTCCGAGAGTGCTCCGGACCCCTCCGTCATCCGCATGCAGAAGCCCCAATATCCCACGACCAAAATTACATCCGAGGCAATCGGAGTCCCCCTGTGACATGGTGGAGGCGTTGCGATGCCCAAGGCGTCTGCGGAGCCCGGAGGTCCGCAGAGGCGCTCATCTGAGGGATCATGCTGGCCCAGGGTGACTGGGCGGGGCCCGTGTGAGACACAGAGCGCCTTACATGTGTAACCCCAGCTGTGAGCAGTTACCATGGGGAGCAAAGCAGGCCTGGAGGAGGCGGCAGACCAGAGGGGTGGTCCAACAGAGGAGGACTCCCGTAGTGGGGAGACTGGTACAACAGATGCCCAAGCCGTGTGCTCTGTGTAACACATGCAGTGAGCGGGGACGCAGCTAGGACCCAAGCGGAACAGAGAGACTGGCCTGAACCGCTGCGGATCCTGGAGGCTGGCGTCTGACTTGAGGAGGCGACTACCGGGGATCCTGGGGCTGGGAGATCACTGGGCCCCCCTGATTGGAGGATAGAAGCCTGAACTCCGCCTGATGCGAGGTGGGCAGAGGCACGACTGGGGCCCGGGCAGAACAGTGAAATAGGCCCAGGCTGCGGCGAACTCCAGGGACTGGGGTGAGGGAGTGACTGCGGGGGCCCCTGGGGCTTGGAGATAACCGGGCCCCTCTGGAGCCAAGGAAGGAGGCTTGGTGGGAGCCACGCCAAGCAACGGACAGGACCGGAGGGGAGAGGTGCCAGCCAGAGAGAAAGCCCATCCGAGTAAGGAGGCCGGAGATGGAGCCGGGTGGGTACTTACGCTGACTGCAAATTTGGTGCTGCAGAAACATTGATAGGAGTGGGATCCACCGGGTCTCCCCTGCTGGGCCTGGCGAGTGGTAGGACTAAGGACTGGGTGCGGTGCGAGGGCTGAAATTAGGTTGCTGGGCATAGCTGGGGCCCAGGGACTCGTGCCGTAGAGATGGCACAAGAGGAGACCACCCCAGCAAAACAACATGGCCAATCCACCCTGCTGAGGTCATGGCATGTGCAAAGAGTGAGGTGCGGCAAGAAATGAATCTGCGGATCATGCCCTGCCCCGTGTGGGCCTATTTGCCCGACAAACAAATCAGAGTACTGGGAGGGGTTCTGGGACCCTGGTGATCCCCAGCGAAGTAATCAACACAAGAGGGTGATGTGTTAGGGAGCAGATGTTTCGGGGATGGAAGTATGGGGTGAGAGGCAGTTTTGGGGGGGGGGGGGGTTTGAGGGAGTATGTTTTAAAGTCCTGTTATGGTTGTGTTTCATATGTGTTGACACTTTTCTTTCAGGTGATCTCATCACACCCCTAGATCTAAACCACGTGCATGACCCTCCTGGGGGGACTTCCCATCCACAGACCCCTCCTATCGGGAAAACTGACACACACAAAGTCCTAAATGCAATCACATACTGTTCCCCCGCACACTCTGGGGCTCCTTAAAAAGGTCCTTTCTTGGAATGTCAATGGACTCCTAGGCAAGATAAAGTGCTCCACGGTTTTTGGCTCATCACACGCATGTGAGAATAGATCTCCTTTTCATGTCAGCTCCAGATGTCCTTCGGGCCACAAGTGCAGAGATACTCCTGCACGGGATCTCAGATCACATACCACATCTTGTGCAGATAAACAACCCCAGCAACGCTCCGCGCCCCATGTGGCGGCTGAACGCCTGGTACCTCCAGGATGACACCTATGTCCGAGCACTAAGAGAGGAGCTTGCCCACTACTTCATGCACAATACTGGCTCTGTAAATCATCGGGTATACTGTGGGCCACCTGCAAGGCCACCCTCTGAGCGCATGCCAGGCATCTACTCCGGGTGCAAGAACGTGTGAAGAACCAGCAAATAACAAACCTCGAGACCCAAGCACTATGTCTCGAAGTGCAACTCTCTCTGCCAATCACACGATCACCACCAGGCACTTGAGACGGATTAGAGAGGAAATCCATCACCTTACACTTGAATCTGCAAAGCACATGTTTTGTGCCTCTGCAGCTTGTGTATGTGGATGGGGTGACAAAAATGGTAAGCTACTTCACTGGTTGGCATCCGGACCCCTAATTGGTAGAATTGTCCCCGAAATCATTGACGACTTAGGCAGCTCTTGCATGATGCCCCAGTCTATTGCTCAGGGCTTTGCCGCTTACTACGCAAGACTTTATGCAGAACGTCCACGACCCCAATCGGAGCGAGCGCCCCGTCTGTTGTGCGATGTGTCCCTCGCCAGCATCTCGGTCGCAGGGAGAGAGGCCCTAGATGAACCCATATCGGTGGAGGAAATTAAAGAGGCTATCTCAGCCCTGGCAAGACCCCGGGCCCGGACGGGTTTCCGGCAGAGCTTTATTGCAGGAACAGTGACCTTTTAGCTCCCCACTTGCTGAACCTATATGCGGAAGCTGAGCAGATAGGAAACTTCCCCTCAGACCTCGATCAGGCCACCACTGTAAAGATACGGAAGTCCCATCCGCCCTCAACATTCTGCGCGGCCTACCACCCTATCACGCTCAATAACGAAATAAAACTTCTCTCCACAATACTAGCTACTAGGTTGAAAAAGGTGCTACCCTCCCTAATCCACCCAGACCAATGTGGATTCATGCTGGGAAGAAGCACCTTGCACTGCCTAGGCAGCTTCATACAGCACCGCCAGTCTTTACCCTCACACCTGGTGCTACTCCTCAGACTTTAAAAAAAGAGTTTGATACAGTAGACTGGTTGTATCAAGTGGTCATACAAGCAGGGATTGGCCCTAGGTTTCGGAGGCTGGTGCAGCTCCTTTACTCCAACCCGACTGCCCGTGTGCAGGTAAGCGGGGTAGTCTCCACCCCCTTCCACATCTGCCGCAAGACTGGTCAGGGATGCCCACTATCCCAGCTTCTTTTTGCCCTAGCGATTGAACCTCTGGTGAAAATCATAAGGAAGGACCCGTTAATCAGTGGATGGGCTTGGCCCACTGGATGGGAAAACAGCATCGCCTTGTACGCCAATGATGATGTAACTGCTTTATCTATCCAACCCAGTCAGTAGTGGGCCCCGGTGTCTGCAATTGCTGGAGCTTTTCACTGAAGCCTCGGGCCGGACGCTTAACCCAAGCAAGTCCGTGCTAGTTCCATTACATTCCACAACGGACTGCTATGATTGGATAGATAGCATCCCCATCCAACGCAACAGCTTCCGACACCTGGGTACCACTGTGGCCCTTTTGCCTGAGTTAGCACGGCACTTAACATTGCACCACTCACACAGAAGATTAGGGACGACCTCAAGAGGTGGCAGACCTTACCATATTAATGCCCTGTGAAGATTCGCGCTGTATACAATGATAATCCTACCCAGTTTCCTTTATTTTCTCCACAACATTCCCTACCAGCTCCCTAAAACGATGGTTCAAAGAAATGGATGCAGTGGCACTTGCCAACGAGACGTGTGTGGAGGGGCTTGCAATGTCCTATTTATATCTCTATTATCTGGCTATACAACTGCAGATACTTAACGATTGGCTGGTAGGTGGGTGGTTGGACCCAGCGAATCAGCTTGAACTCTTGACAATGGGCTTCCCCATCAACTTGAGTTGTTGTATGGAGCCCCCCTCCCGCAGGAGTTTCCTGAAAATACAAGAATGGTACCTATAGGGTGGAGGGCAGCACAACGAGAGACAGGGTGGTAGGCAAGCCTCACCCAACAAACCCCACTGTGGCGGGGAACTTAGCTGCATGAGGTCTCCACATTAGAGGGGTTCTATAAGTGGAATAACATAGGCATTTCACTTATAGGGGACGTCTGGATGGGTTCCCATATGCTGTCCTTCCAGGAACTCCAGCAGCAGTATTCACTCTCCAAGACCCAGTTTCATAAATAATTGCAGCTTCGGCATGTGCTGGGTGCCCACATCTGAACTGGTATGGTCCTCCCTGAGTTTAGTCCAGTAGAGGTGAAAGTCCTAATGGGTGGCTTGGGCAAGGGTGGGGTGTCCCCGATATACCGTACTTTGATTACCAACACAGCGAAGCCGCTCACGAGTGTCAGAGAGGCAGGCTGGGTCCGCTGGAGGAAAAGGATTGGCGAGACACCTTAATGGCCCCAAGGAGCCTGGCCATAACTACCCGCCTCCAACTGGTACAAACATATCATCTACACACCGCATACCTTGCCCCTGACAGAATGTAAAAAGTGGGTCTCTGACCGAATGCTGATTGTCCCCGTTGCTCAGGACCCAATGCAGACTTTTACAACATGGTGTGGGCTTGTCTGGGCATAGCAGCCTACTGGCGAGTGGTGACCGCTGAACTCTCCAGAGTACTGGCGGTGGAGGTAGAGATGGCCCCATTACCAATCCTCGGGAGGAGGGTGAGGCTGGGTGGGGTGGCACAGCAGTCCAGACCGTACCTCCCTGGGGATAGCATGCCTGGTGGCCAAGCGTGACATAGCTGTCAAGTGGAACTCGCAGGCAGTGCCATCACTTGCCCGGTGGAGGCGGAGAGTGGATTGGTGTGCTGAGCAGGAAAAGCTAGTATATGAGACACGAGGATGCCCGAACAAGTATAACAAAGTGTGGGGCAAATGGAAAGGGGTTTTGTGATGTCTGTTACTGAGCAGCCTTTAAGCATTGTAATAATAACCACGTGTCCATGGACAGCATAATGTATTAAGGATATGTTCTAATGAAGGCACTAGGTTATCAACAGTGTTTATAAGGGGGTGGTTTCGGGATTGGGATGCTATCGGGCTTTCCATGCTGGTGGATGTCTGGGACGCGAACGGCATAGTACCATTTGAATATCTACAGAAAGAAGATCAGATGCCAGGTACACAGTGGTTGATATATAGGCAGCATAGACATGCCCTTCAGGAACGCATTCCCAAAGGAGAGCAAACGCAGGAAGAGTCCCTCCTTGAGTGACGGTTGCTAGATGGCAGCATAGTGAAAAAACTAGTCTCTCTCACGTACTGAACCCTTATGAGAAACACACAGGGCCACCATATGCAGAAATACAGAGCAGGATGTGGGGGAAATGGACAAAGAGGACTGGCTGACTGTATTTAGGTTCCCTGCGGCAGCTGCGATAAAGACAAGTTACCATCCAATGCAACTTAAAATTGTACACAGGACATATTACATAAGGGTTTTACTCCACAAGATAGAGCGGAGCATGAGCAGTGCTTGACATGCTGTGGATTGGAAGGCACTCTATTGCATACCTTGTGGACCTGTCCTAAACTGAGCCCCTTTTTGGAATAGGTGTGCAAGTCACTGGAGTATGCAGTCGGGATCCCCCTGAAATTGCAGCTCCGACTTGCTCTGTTAAGTATATGGGTTCCCTTAGACTTCATGAGAAGTCAGAAAACACCGGTTAACATGGGATGCACGGTCACCAAGCGGGACATTGCACACAATTGGGGGGGTGAAAGAGGGGTGGAATGGGTCCCCTTTCCAATATAGGAACAGGGAAACTGGCATGGAGCACTGCAAGCTGTTGGGAAAAAAGATATACAATAGTAGGAAATGCATGCAGAAATTTGAGAAAATTTGGGGTGAATGGGAAGCATCCTGCATGTAGTGGTGGGGTGGTACAAGGGGATGAGGGGAATCCTGCACTTCGGAAATCAGATATTATACAACATGTTGTATCAAAGGGACCAAGGGAATCAAACATGGCGCATGATGTCTTGGAGGATCAGCAATCTGAGACTCAATAATGGCAATGGATTGCATACCAATGGGCAACAATCCCAAAGAAAGGAGACACTGCAAGCCGCGGATTTGGACGATCGCCGGATCCTAAAATAGAAACTGATAATATTAGCGATTACACTGTCTATTTCATATTTAATGTGTGTCCTCATGACAGGAGTATGTTACTTGTTGGGACAGAATGCAAAGGGAAAGTCCAACCATAGAATTCAATTGTCCTGCCCTTTATTGATACTTTGTATCAATGCCAAGTTATTCAATAAATAAATAAAAGAGGGCGGCAGACGCATATGAGATAGAGAAGGAGGAACCGTACTTCCTCCTCGAAATGCGGATGCCATTCCAGAAGGAAAAGCTCTTTCTGCCTATATTTCCCAGCATCCTGGACCAAGGTAAGGAAACATTCAGGTAACCAGCCTCCGTGAGGGCTCTTATTCCTAGAGTGCAGCAAAATACAGACAACCCACACAAGATCACATTTAGGGAAATCTCACAGCAGATTGGTGACAGTCAGGAAGAGGAAACATGTGTTCACATGAACTGGAACACCACCTAAAAAGGAGAGCAAGAGAATGGATTTGATGGGAAGGAAGATGGAAAGGGAAGCGTCTACGCAATGGATAACTGTGAAAAGTATCCTCTTTCTAGCCTTGTCACCCCCACTTTTGGCCTGTTTGTGATTGTATGTCAGGGTGTTTTCACTGTCTCACTGGTATCCTGCTTGCCAGGGCCCAGTGCTCATAGTGAAAACCCTATGTTTTCAGTATGTTTGTTATGTGTCACTGGGACCCTGCTAGTCAGGACCCCAGTGCTCATAAGTTTGTGACCTATAGGTATGTGTTCCCTGTGTGATGCCTAACTGTCTCACTGAGGCTCTGCTAACCAGAACCTCAGTGGTTATGCTCTCTCTTTACAAATTGTCACTAACAGGCTAGTGACCAATTTTACCAATTTACATTGGCTTACTGGAACACCCTTATAATTCCCTAGTATATGGTACTGAGGTACCCAGGGTATTGGGGTTCCAGGAGATCCCTATGGGCTGCAGCATTTCTTTTGCCACCCATAGGGAGCTCTGACAATTCTTACACAGGCCTGCCACTGCAGCCTGAGTGAAATAACGTCCACGTTATTTCACAGCCATTTTACACTGCACTTAAGTAACTTATAAGTCACCTATATGTCTAACCTTTACCTGGTAAAGGTTAGGTGCAAAGTTACTTAGTGTGAGGGCACCCTGGCACTAGCCAAGGTGCCCCCACATTGTTCAGGGCCAATTACCCGGACTTTGTGAGTGCGGGGACACCATTACACGCGTGCACTACATATAGGTCACTACCTATATGTAGCTTCACAATGGTAACTCCGAATATGGCCATGTAACATGTCTATGATCATGGAATTGCCCCCTCTATGCCATCCTGGCATAGTTGGCACAATCCCATGATCCCAGTGGTCTGTAGCACAGACCCTGGTACTGCCAAACTACCTTTCCTGGGGTTTCACTGCAGCTGCTGCTGCTGCCAACCCCTCAGACAGGCATCTGCCCTCCTGGGGTCCAGCCAGGCCTGGCCCAGGATGGCAGAACAAAGAACTTCCTCTGAGAGAGGGTGTTACACCCTCTCCCTTTGGAAAATGGTGTGAAGGCAGGGGAGGAGTAGCCTCCCCCAGCCTCTGGAAATGCTTTCTTGGGCACAGATGTGCCCAATTCTGCATAAGCCAGTCTACACCGGTTCAGGGGACCCCTTAGCCCTGCTCTGGCGCGAAACTGGACAAAGGAAAGGGGAGTGACCACTCCCCTGACCTGCACCTCCCCTGGGAGGTGTCCAGAGCTCCTCCAGTGTGCTCCAGACCTCTGCCATCTTGGAAACAGAGGTGCTGCTGGCACACTGGACTGCTCTGAGTGGCCAGTGCCACCAGGTGACGTCAGAGACTCCTTGTGATAGGCTCCTTCAGGTGTTGCTAGCCTATCCTCTCTCCTAGGTAGCCAAACCCTCTTTTCTGGCTATTTAGGGTCTCTGTCTCTTGGGATTCCTTAGATAACGAATGCAAGAGCTCATCCGAGTTCCTCTGCATCTCTCTCTTCACCTTCTGCCAAGGAATCGACTGCTGACAGCGCTGGAAGCCTGCAAACCTGCAACATAGTAGCTAAGACGACTACTGCAACTCTGTAACGCTGATCCTGCCGCCTTCTCGACTGTTTTCCTGGTGGTGCATGCTGTGGGGGTAGTCTGCCTCCTCTCTGCACTAGAAGCTCCGAAGAAATCTCCAGTGGGTCGACGGAATCTTCCCCCTGCAACCGCAGGCACCAAAAAGCTGCATTACCGGTTCCTTGGGTCTCCTCTCAGCACGACGAGCGAGGTCCCTCGAATCCAGCAACTCTGTCCAAGTGGCCCCCACAGTCCAGTGACTCTTCAGTCCAAGTTTGGTGGAGGTAAGTCCTTGCCTCACCTCGCTAGACTGCATTGCTGGGAACCGCGACTTTTGCAGCTACTCCGGCCTCTGTGCACTTCTGGCGGAAATCCTTTGTGCACAGTCCAGCCTGGGTCCACGGCACTCTAACCTGCATTGCACGACCTCCTAAGTTGTTCTCCGGCGACGTGGGACTTCTTTGTGCGACTTCGGGTGAGCACCGTTTCACGCATCCTCGTAGTGCCTGTTTCTGGCACTTCTCCGGGTGCTACCCGCTGCTAAGAGGGCTCCTTGTCTTGCTCGACGTCCCCTCTACCTCCTGGTCCAATTTGCGACCTCCTGGTCCCTCCTGGGCCACAGCAGCATCCAAAAACGCTAACCGCACGATTTGCAGCTAGAAAGGTTTGTTGGCGTTCTTTCGGCGGGAAAACACTTCTGCACGACTCTACAAGGCGAGAGGGATCCGTCCTCCAAAGGGGAAGTCTCTAGCCCTTTGCGTTCCTGCAGAAACCGCAGCTTCTTCTGTCCAGTAGAAGCTTCTTTGCACCCGCAGCTGGCATTTCCTGGGCATCTGCCCATCTCCGACTTGCTTGTGACTTTTGGACTTGGTCCCCTTGTTCCACAGGTACCCCAGATTGGAAATCCAGCGTTGTTGCATTGTTGGTTTGTGTCTTTCCTGCATTATTCCTCTAACACGACTTCTGTATCCTTAGGGGAACTTTAGTGCACTTTGCACTCACTTTTCAGGGTCTTGGGGAGGGTTATTTTTCTAACTCTCACTATTTTCTAATAGTCCCAGCGACCCTCTACAGGGTCACATAGGTTTGGGGTCCATTCGTGGTTCGCATTCCACTTTTGGAGTATATGGTTTGTGTTGCCCCTATCCCTATGTGTCCCCATTGCATCCTATTGTAACTATACCTTGTTTGCACTGTTTTCTAAGACTATACTGCATATTTTTGCTATTGTGTATATATATCTTGTGTATATTTCCTATCCTCTCACTGAGGGTACACTCTAAGATACTTTGGCATATTGTCATAAAAATAAAGTACCTTTATTTTTAGTATAACTGTGTATTGTGTTTTCTTATGATATTGTGCATATGACACTAAGTGGTACTGTAGTAGCTTCACACGTCTCCTAGTTCAGCCTAAGCTGCTCTGCTAAGCTACCATTATCTATCAGCCTAAGCTGCTAGACACCCTATACACTAATAAGGGATAACTGGGCCTGGTGCAAGGTGCAAGTACCCCCTGGTACTCACTACAAGCCAGTCCAGCCTCCTACAATAACCAAATTCAAACACACACCTCAACCACTATGGCCACTAACTATGGGAGGAAATGGAAGGCCTCATACATCACCTTCTGGAGGAATTCAAAAAGAGGGAGAAGCCAGTGATCTTGGAGGGCAAGAACATTGCCAACTCCTGCCTCAAGTCAGTGCTGGATGCTGCAGACACTGCCAGCAGATAGATGTGCACAGGTGCCACTTTCAGAAGGCATGCATGCATAAGAGTCTCTGGGTTCAAGGCAGAGGTGCAGGCATTGGTAACTGCTGTAGATGAGGTGCTGTAGCAAATAAAGGGCCATGAGACTGCCAAGGTCATGTCATAGGAGCTTTTCAATATGGGGATCTTTCAGGAGAAGAGGAATGACCAACAAGAGGTCAGCAGGCAGGGGAGAATTCTCACTGGCCCCACAATAGCAAAGCATCAGCCAATAAGCCATCCACCAGACCTCCCAACAACATTGGCAACACCCAATAAGACAGCTTTTTCTTAGGAAACCCAGAGGTAGAGGCCAGCCCACATGGAGGCAAGCAAAGAAGTGACCCTGTGCCCACTACCCCACCACAACACAAGTGGCGGGGGAAGAATAGGAGGATTCCTCCAGGAATGGAGGTCAATCACATCAGACAACTGGTTATTAGACATAATAAGACACAGTTACTGCACAGAACTTATTGAGACACTGTTGCCTGTCAAGAAAAGACCATTAAGGAAACAAGAACTTATACAATTGCAGAAGGAGGTCAGATGACTTATCAAAAATGAGCCACAGAGGGCATTCCCCTCTTCCCTCCCCCCAAAAAAAGGGAAACAGGAAGAACTATCTACTCGGTGTACATTCTAGTACCACAACAGTGAGAACAATACTAGATCTCAGATATCTGAATAAAGTCATACAAACACAATACTTCAAAAAGACAACTGTACAAGAAGTAATCCCACTCCTAAGTAAGGGAGATTACACAGCCACAATAGACCTAAAGGACATCTGCGTACACATATCAATAAACCAAAGTCACAAACGGTGCCATCGATTCATGTACTTTACCAGTTGAGAGTGCTACCTTTCGGCATAAAATCAACACTAAGGGTGTTACAAAATGGCCAGCAACAGTAGCTGCACACCTGATAAGACAGAGTACAGACGTCTATCCGTACTGCAACAACTGGCAGTTGAAGACAAGCTCAAGGCAAAGGTGAAAAACAAAACATACAAATGGTCATTGCCACACTACAACAGCTCAGTTTCACCATAAACCACAAGAAATGATCCCACATTTGGAGCAAGTAAAAGAATTCCTGGGGGTGACATTGAGTTCAAGGACAGCACACACATGCCCAGTCCCAAAAAGGAAAGAAAGCAATAACAGAGCAAGCTCTCCTCTACCAGAAGCATCAGTCATTATTATGATGCATGATGGTATTGTGCTGCCTCTTCATTTCGAAGGCAAGAAGGAACATGCAACTAATTCAGGAATGGCTCTACAACAAATAGTTACAAGAAACTGGGTGCTGGAAGGATCTAGTGGTTGTCACTAGACAGGTTCAAAAGGGGACAGAATGAAAGAACACAGTGAATGTGGGTATAGAGAGACCCTTAAACTTTCCAGCTCCCACAGCGACCATAACAACATATGCATCCTCAAAGGCTGGGGAGTGCATATGGACAACCTGAAGGTCAGAGGAATTTGGAGCCCACAGGACACTGTCAAGCACAAACGGTCTGGAACTCAAAACAGTCTTGCTAGGACTGAAAGCCCTTCAGGCACATGTAAGGGGACAGACATTTCTGATCCAGATGGACAGCACAACAACAATGTTCTAGCTTAACAAAGAGGGAAGAACGAAATCATTCCCACCGGGAAAACTAGCACAAGAAATATGGAAGTGGGGATCCAATATACCAAGAACCTAGTAGCAATATACCTCCCAGGAGAACAGAAAACGGAAGTAGGCAGACTGAGGAGACAATCAAGCACCCCCTAACAACCCAAGAGTGGGAGATAAAACAAGAGGTGCTGGATGCAGTGTTTAGAAACTGAGGCAACCTAGACCTGTTTGCAAGTCCAGAAAATGCAAAATCCCAAGACTTTGCATCCGGATTTCCACACCAACAGTCAAAGGGGATTGTTGTTCAACAGACTGAGGGAGATTCCGCTAATTCCCCTCATCGCAAGGATTCTGGACAAGGCAGTCAAGGATGTCAACCGTACTCATCGCCCCTCAGTGGGCCAGATAGACAGGGTACTCAGACCTGCTAGAGATATCTAAACGACTGCTCATATTCATGAGGGCAACACAGGGCCAGCTAACAATGCAAGTCAGGAGAGTATGCCATCCGGAATCAGCCACTCTCAACCCAGTAGCATGGCTCCTAAATACCTAGAATTCTGCGGATTTGGCTTCCCCCCAAGACAATGGAAATATTTAATGAGGCTAGAAAACGTAACACACAGAAGTGCTAAACTGTCACGGGTGTAAGATGCAGCCACTGGTGCATGGACTTCGAGAAGCAAGGAACATACCTCACCCACCTACTTGACAATGCTCTGACCTACGTGTCACTAAAGGTCCACTTGGCAGTCACAGTCATAGTCACTAGAGCAACAGCTTCTTCTCACTACTGATGGTGAAAAGATTCCTGAAGGGGTCAAAAAAGGTGGCACCACCAAGATTAACACCAACACCAATGTGTAACTTGAATATAGTACTCACATAGCTGATTGCCAAACCACTTGAGCCCATGTGTAAGACAGAACTGAGATTTTTAACCACAAAACTGCCTTCTTAATAGCGATCACTTCACAGGGTGAGCAAGGTACAAGCACTCACCATCTTAGAACCATATCTTCAGATTCACAAGGACAAGGCTGTACTAAGAACAAACCCCGCAGTTCCTACCAAAGGCAATATCACAACTGTGGGTCAGCCACAGCATCCAACTAATAGCCTTCTTCCAAGAACCAAAGTCACAGGCTGAAAGGACACTGCACACCCTGCATGTGCGGAGAGCACTCTTACTACCTACAGGAGACAAAGGCAAAAAGAAAGGGGGACAAAGGCAAAAAGAAAGGGTGACAAAGGCAAAAAGAAAGGGTGACAAAGGCAATAAGAAAGGGGAACTAAGTCTTCGTATCCTGATCCCAGTATTGCTGGCATGATTCCATGCACTCTGGGGTTTCCTTAGAGGATCCCCCATTTCTGCTCCTGCCAGTCTTCCAGGGTCTATGGGCAGCCCACGCTGCTGCAGCCCCACAGACATTATTCTGCCATCCTGCTGCTTGACCAGCTCAAGCAGAGGACAGCAGAACGAAGGAGTTCCTGTAGGAGAGGGGTGCAACCTCCTCTCCTTTGGAAATAGGTCTTATTGGGCTGGGGAGGGGTAGCCATCAGATTGCTTTGAAGGGCACATTTGGTCCCCTCCTTGCATAATCGGGTTGCACCAGTCCAGGGACCACTGACCCCTGCTGTGGCATGAAACACACAAAGGAAAGGGGGGTGTCCACTGCCCCATCTAGCACCACCCTGGGGGTGGTGCCCCGAGGGTGGGGCCCCAGATTCATTGTGAAAAATTCCATCAGGACTCCTCTGCAAAGATTTATTGTGCTCTTGGCTTCCAGAACCGCTGATGGGCAACACAAGAACCGAACAAGACTGCAACGCCTGAGAAGACTTCTCCTTGCAACATTGTTTCCGTGGCTTAATTCAGCAATCTGCAGAATTCCCACGGCTGTGCATCCTCTGGGGTCGGAAAGACTTCAGTTGCACCAAGAAGCAAGAAAGAACATACAGGGAGTGCAGAATTATTAGGCAAGTTGTATTTTTGAGGATTAATTTTATTATTGAACAACAACCATGTTCTCAATGAACCCAAAAAACTCATTAATATCAAAGCTGAATATTTTTGGAAGTAGTTTTTAGTTTGTAGTTTGTTTTTAGTTTTAGCTATGTTAGTGGGATATCTGTGCGTGCAGGTGACTATTACTGTGCATAATTATTAGGCAACTTAACAAAAAAAAAAATATATACCCATTTCAATTATTTATTATTACCAGTGAAACCAATATAACATCTCAACATTCACAAATATACATTTCTGACATTCAAAAACAAAACAAAAACAAATCAGTGACCAATATAGCCACCTTTCTTTGCAAGGACACTCAAAAGCCTGCCATCCATGGATTCTGTCAGTGTTTTGATCTGTTCACCATCAACATTGCGTGCAGCAGCAACCACAGCCTCCCAGACACTGTTCAGAGAGGTGTACTGTTTTCCCTCCTTGTAAATCTCACATTTGATGATGGACCACAGGTTCTCAATGGGGTTCAGATCAGGTGAACAAGGAGGCCATGTCATTAGATTTCCTTCTTTTATACCCTTTCTTGCCAGCCACGCTGTGGAGTACTTGGACACGTGTGATGGAGCATTGTCCTGCATGAAAATCATGTTTTTCTTGAAGGATGCAGACTTCTTCCTGTACCACTGCTTGAAGAAGGTGTCTTCCAGGAACTGGCAGTAGGACTGGGAGTTGAGCTTGACTCCATCCCCAACCCGAAAAGGCCCCACAAGCTCATCTTTGATGATACCAGCCCAAACCAGTACTCCACCTCCACCTTGCTGGCGTCTGAGTCGGACTGGAGCTCTCTGCCCTTTACCAATCCAGCCACGGGCCCATCCATCTGGCCCATCAAGACTCACTCTCATTTCATCAGTCCATAAAACCTTAGAAAAATCAGTCTTGAGATATTTATTGGCCCAGTCTTGACGTTTCAGCTTGTGTGTCTTGTTCAGTGGTGGTCGTCTTTCAGCCTTTCTTACCTTGGCCATGTCTCTGAGTATTGCACACCTTGTGCTTTTGGGCAATCCAGTGATGTTGCAGCTCTGAAATATGGCCAAACTGGTGGCAAGTGGCATCGTGGCAGCTGCACGCTTGACTTTTCTCAGTTCATGGGCAGTTATTTTGCGCCTTGGTTTTTCCACACGCTTCTTGCGACCCTGTTGACTATTTTGAATGAAACGCTTGATTGTTCGATGATCACGCTTCAGAAGCTTTGCAATTTTAAGAGTGCTGCATCCCTCTGCAAGATATCTCACTATTTTTGACTTTTCTGAGCCTGTCAAGTCCTTCTTTTGACCCATTTTGCCAAAGGAAAGGAAGTTGCCTAATAATTATGCACACCTGATATAGGGTGTTGATGTCATTAGACCACACCCCTTCTCATTACAGAGATGCACATCACCTAATATGCTTAATTGGTAGTAGGCTTTCGAGCCTATACAGCTTGGAGTAAGACAACATGCATAAAGAGGATGATGTGGTCAAAATACTCATTTGCCTAATAATTCTGCACTCCCTGTACCTTGAAGTGAAGGAGTCACTCCCCTGCATCCACAGGCACCTAAGGCAACGTCAGGCTGGTGGGATCTTCTGTCCTCTAGATCTGCGAAGATTCTCTAACACAGGTGGTGGTTCTGAGGGACCCCAGGGTCCTCGCTGCCTTCTGTCCAATGTGGAAGACAGTGAGCCCTTGACTCTTACAACAGGTCAGAATCCCTGTGCACCGCGACTGTTGCAGCAACCAAGGCTTGTGGACTCCTGCTCCGAGGGATCTTCAGGCTCCAAGTAGCCCCGGCCCCCAGCACTCTAGCTCTACAAAGACAGTCTCCTCTCTGCTGCTCCATTGACGTGGGACCCCTTTTCAGGTGTGCTGACTAGGCCTCACTGCAACTTACTATGCCTGCTGCCAGTGGGTTGCTTGTGGGGCCTCGTCTGCTTCTGCTGGCTCTCCTGTCTTCTTAGCGTCAGCCCGGACTCCCCTCCAAGGGTCGAGCACCCAGGACCTTGCTGGTCCTCCAGAGCTCTGCAAAACGTCTGATGGCTCCTCTTGCATTTGCTTGTTGGTGGCCATCCTGACCACTGACCCATTTGCAATCCAGCGACTGTCAAGGGGCAGCTTGTAGGTGACTTCAGGGACTCCTCTGCAGCTCCTGGCCTCCAGCTGGACTTCATCCATCACCATCGACCCGGATCTTCAGCTACAGAAGGGTGGGCATTGGCTCCTGCCTCACTTGGATACTCCTGCGTGGACTGGACTCTGTCCCCTTCTTTTGCAGGTCTTCTCACCTGGAATCCACCCTTGGGTTCCACTGGTCCAGTCTTGCTTCTGCAATGTCTGACCGTGACATCCCCATGTTAGCCTATAGGAAAACCGGGTAACTTTCCTCTCTGCACCTGGGCGCTGGGAATCTTCTAGATACCTCCCTTTGGGGTTCCATTCTCTCCCAGTGATTTTCTAACTACAACATACACTCCATCAGGGGACATCCGTTCACATCCCATTTTTTTTGTGTATGCTTTGGCCCCCCTATAAGGCCCTTGCTAATTTGTGCTTATCCTAATTACTTACCTGTGTACATTTGTTGTGTTCATATTTCCAAAGGGAAGTATACTTATGGAAGTGTTGTGTGGTGTGTCTATAATAAAGTACCTTCATTTTTGCAACACTGTTTGGTTCCTTTCAAATGTGGTAAGTGACTGTGTGACTACTTTGGTACTTTAAGTGCTTCACATGCCTTCTAGATAAGTCTTGGCTGCTCACCACAGCTATCAAAGAGAGCCCTGGCTCTAGACACTGTAGCACTCACTAACAGGGGTTTGCTTGGACCCAGTGTAAGTTGTAACACACACCGGGCCAGCTTCCTACAGTCAACAGCATAGAAAATAACACTAGTGTGTTTAAGAAGTACACACTAGGTGGGATAGAGAGGCTTCTAACTGGATTTGAAAGTGTTTCACTGTACACAACCGGTTCAAGTTAGCCAAAAATCCACAGCGATCAAAAACCATTTCCAATGAGTGACATTTTGGTAGCTTATGTTCTGATAGTTGGTCATCTTCATTCTGTTCTGATGAGGTGGGAGATACTACTACAATACTGGCCTATTTGTATGGATTTTGTGACCAAAGGACACAAATCAACTTTCTAAAGAAGCTGCACTGGCTACACTGACGTACATGTGCAACACATGGTGATTTCTGTAGATCAATGATTTTGGTTTCCAGAAATTCCACAAACAAGTTGTACATGAGAGCTTAAAAAAAAGGAAAGGAAAAAAAGAGTCATTACAATTAATACTTTTATTTTACAGTTGAAAAATGGAAACACATGACTAAGAATACAAATAGACAAGCAATGCCAAAATTTGTTCTGCTGTCCCTGCACCAAAGATATACTTCTGGATGGAACGAGTTGCAGTTGTAGTTTTTGGATGTGTCTACGTCAGCCAGTAGCTTTCGGGGAGGAGGATAGGTGCATTTGAATCTATGGCACTACACTCTATAAATAGATGCTTACAGGGTAAGTAACATATCCCTTTCATAGCATGTGTTGGCCGAAGGTACCTATGCTTAGCATCAAAAGTAAAATAGTGCTCTCCAAAAGCAGTGCTTAGCTAGTAGATGACTTAGTAGATGTTTGAAAAAGTGTTCATAAGAAGGCTAAACCCCACTCTAGCTTTTTGGTTAGCTAAGACATTAACACAATAGTATTTTGTGAATGTATGTGGGTTATTCCATGTACATGCTTTACAGACAGGACAATGAAAAAAAGTAAATAATGGTAGCTGAACAAGGAGACACTAGGAGAGCTGCTGGAGCTTACAAAGTATATAGTGAATAATACCAAGGGATAAATTCAGTTATGAATATGCACCGCAGTTAGGATAAGTTTCATCAGTCAAACCTTTTAAATCATCAGCTACAACAGTCATGTAAAGAGGTGGCTGTAATCCAAATCCACTCAAAGTCAAGCTAGGAAGGACAAAGAATACCAACGGCCAATCAGTGCATCATCAGGTCAAGGGGACATTAGTAAAAAGTATTTATAAATATCCTTGAAAATATTTTTTAACAACCTGACATGAACAGGTTAAAATACCCAGGCAGCAGCTCTTTATAGAATAAATGACTGTAAGAGAAATCAAACATTTATAGGTCAGCTGCTTTTCAAATAGATGAAGACACAAACATGGTTGTAATCAACTTCTTGCGAATAATATGAATGGCCTCAGCTGTCAATCATCCAGTACACAGATTTGAAAAACAGATAGGTTTTAGATTAGCTACAACTTTAAGCCAACCGGATACTTTAAAAAATGTACAACGTAGTCCAAGCAATTGCTATTATTACAAAATGCAACAGCTGTGTCAAAGTGTTTGGCAGCAAAATAGCTATAATGATGTTCAGATGGTCAACATGTCAAATATGTTGCTGCACAAATAAAACTAATAAACACAAATTACAAATAAATTAAAGTACTCTTCAAAAATACCAGTTCAATTCATCCCTCTGTCGGAAGGATAAGTGTGATGGAAACACTACACAAGACTATACTTGTGAATTCTTATTTTCACTGATTAAGTTTGTTATTTTTGATGGTGTTTTCCTGTGTCTTCCAAACGTTTGGAAATCTGTGTTTATGTATTTTTATGGAAAATTAATAGAAGGACAGTATATTTCCATTAATAATGTAAAATCACTGGGGGAGTCTGTTCTCCCAGCTTGGCTTAGCAGTAGCACCAATCATTTTCCACAGACAAGACGACAATTTACTTACTGCCGTTTCTCCATTTGTTATTTCCAGCTCTGCCATCATGTAAATTGCCTACATTGAATCAACCTGGGTTCTCATCACTTTTGTGCTCTGCCACACCATCTATATTTGGAAAATCAGTTCTTAGAAACAGGGTTGTATGACACACTATATTAGTACCTCTGAGTCCAGCTCGAAAATCGGATATGGCTGGAGTTTCCATTCTGTAATGCACATTGGCAAAAAAATACCATGGCATATCTAGCTTGAATGTTCACATGAATGTGACAGATGATGTTGGATCTGTCAGTTTATCTAGGATTCTGGACCTTTTTTATTCTCTCAGCAGGACTTAAATTCTATCGTGCTAAACTTTGTTTGCTTCACAATTTATATACAACAGCACCATTCTTTACTCATTTTTTATGTTCTACTTCCTGCATGTTTGTCCATCTTTGCCCCTTACTTCTCAATGTATTTATTTCTACAAGTCCTTCCCTCAACCCCCTTGCTTCTCCTAGTTACTGTGCTGGGACATAACATGTAGCTGGGGAAGAAATTAGATGCAAATGGGCTGCAGTTAACAATTCTCAAACATAAAGGAATCACATTTACTACAAAAATGTGTGTGGCAGGGGTGTGGCCAGGCAGAGTTTAGGAGAGAGAGCAACCACTTCAAGCTTCTCTCGGACTCGGCTATTTAAATCGAAATAGCACCCCAACCCCGGACTTGAGAATGATGTCCGACTTCTAAGTAACTCAGACACCAATCACTCATTTTGGGAAAACTATGCTGCTGTATTACAGTCCTTGTTGATCCTTAAAGCTGCTGCTAACATAACTATGAGTGAGGAATCCACCTACCCACCATTCTGATGGGTGCAAGGGTGCAGTCTCTCTACTCCACTGACCCAGCAGCTACTCTGGCACCACAGAACACCAGGAGAGCATCCATGGTTTGTACGCTGGAATCTACATACAAGCCACACATTGGCTGAATCGCAGACCATTGTGGGGGTGCTGGTGTAGCTGACTGTTCTCTGGCAAGCCATCCCTGCTCCACGCCTCGACTCATCAGCATCAAAGGCCTTGAAAAGACTGGCTCTACCACACTGCCTGCCTACTATCTGTGAACCACGTTTGGTGCTCCGGGCAAACAGCACTCATTGCGTAGGTGGTTGTGCTGCAGACTGCTCACTGGCAAGTCGCCGCTGTGCCACCGACCCAGTTCACAGGGCCTTGGTCACCCCTGCCACTGATCTCAATTTGACCGAGTCTGCCCGGGAGCCTGACTGCAATTTGCGAGCCCTGGAGGGCATAACAGGAAAACAGCACTGTGGTGCATCATCGACTCCAGCCTGGACAGGGCTGCCATTCCTGACTCCTTGTACCTTACTACTAACAACATCTGCAAAGCTGACAAAGGTATTCAACCGTACGCACATGCAAGGGAAGTACCTGCAACGCTTAGGGAGTACCTGACTTGTTTAACGGAAACACTCCAATCTTCCTACTAGAGGCTATCTCAGAATGGGCTCCACTGAGCAGGACGTTACATCTCCTCTGCCAAGAACATTTCTTGAAGCTGTGGCAAGTACAAACCTGAATAGTATGCACTACTGTTTTTGCAGTTTCAAATTGGTGCCTGCTGGTTAGTTGTGCTGGTCCCCTCCCCCACACACCCCAAATAGCTACGCCTCCTCTGTCACTACCTGTGCCCAGCAGGCACTATTGCTCATTGCAAGGAAATTAGCTCTGGCTTTATTAGAACCTCTTTTCCAAACCTCATTCTGAAGCCTACCCCCTACCATTTTGGTTTCTTAACCTCGCCCTGATTCAGGACACTACCTCACTGAATTCATGTCTAAGCCTAAAACCTCTTGCAAGTTATTATCTAAGGCCCTAATAAGTGGAAAAAAGAAAGAGCACTGAGACACCAACACAAGCCACCATGACCGAAATAATGCTTGAAACTCTAAAGCATGAGCTAAAAGACATGTAAATGTGTGTCACAAAGACAATCCTCAAAAGCTGACACGAACAAAGAACTGAAATCCATGCACGCAAGAGTGGAACCATTGAAATTAAAACTAGTGGAAACTCCAAACTTGAGCTGAGAGATTTGGAACCTGCAAAAAAGAAAAAAAAAGTGGTAGATCTTGAAAATTGTAGTCGCCGAGACAACATCTGGTTGTATGGAATCCCAGAGTCACTGAAGACGCAGAAAGTGCCCCAATTTACTCTCTACTCTACTACCAGAACTTTTGGGCAATAAATTTCAGCAGCCATAGAGTTCTAAAGGGTGTATATTCTTCTGTTCCCACAAAGATAAAGGCAACAACTGAAAGGGTGAGAGGGAGGAGTTTAACTGCAGCTTGAGCATTGACATTGGGCCAAGACTTTCCTGGCCTCTGTCGGGTGCAGTGGCACCACGTAGGCTGCCTGCTAGACGGCGGTGCTTACTGCCACGAACAGACCAGACCCAGAGACCCTATGGGGGGGGAGGAGGGAGGACAGGGCAGCCAGGCTGCTGCTCCAGGGTGGGGGAATTCCCTCACGTCTTTAATCAATTTTACATCCGTTTCTCCCCTATGTGGGGGGCAGAGTGCAATGTGTGCAGGAGAATTGGGGTACACCCGGAGAATGAATGCTTTTGCAGTGACTGATTTGGGTTCCTGACTGCTCGGCCACTGTAAGCTCTCCTCTGTGGGCCCCACTCCTTTCTCCTTTTTGGTCCAATCTGTAACAGACATCTTGAGGGGCACATCCTGTGATCCTGAAAGAGGCTGCTGTCTCCCCAGAATGCTGGGATGCACTAGACGTCACTGAGGGACAGCAGACCACACCATCCACTAGATCACTCATCTGGACGATCTGCCATCACTGCTGCCACCACAAGAGAAGAGTTGTGGCATAAGGAGTGGAGGCAGAGACCCCTTTTAACAGGAGCACATGCCTGATCCCCATCACGAGACTGCTCATGCCTCCACAACTCCCACGGGTCTGAGGAGGAAGCTGGGGACGGCAGGTCTCAGTGACGGAAGAACATCCATTGTCTTCCCTCTGTACTGCTAATGGCCGGCTACATGGCGATGATAATGGTGCAACAAAGAGGTGGGATGTCAGCGATGGGCTCGGAGGGGTCACGCAGCGAGATAGCGTCCACCTCTGCTAACCCCCTGCTGATCAGGGTCTCACCTTCTCCTGGGGCTGAACCCATAGCCACCAAGTTAGACACAATCCGACAAACTATCTCAGAAACCAGGTTGGACCTTGGGGCAGAGTTGTCACTGTGTCACTTGAGATGGGGCTCCTAAGGGAAGATCAACGCAACCTCCCAGAGGGTTAAAACATTCCAAGTCTACTCTCCATAAGTTACAAATCCAGACCAAAGCTCTCAGCAACCAGGCTGAGAACATTACAACTACAGTACATGGAAAGGAAGCTGAATGAGAGGAAAGGTCATTCTGGGCCACAATAATATTTGTATCATTGGTTTTTCAGGAGGGGGCGGAGAGTAATAATCACACTATCTGGCTCTCTACATGTACTGTGATGGGAGATGTGATTTACCCACACTTTGTCATGGAGTGGGCCCACAGTGTGCCATCCAGGAGGACCTCACCTAGCAGTCTGCCAAGGCCCATGGTGGCCAGAATGAACAAGTTACTTATTTTCAGTAATGTATTATCTGGTAGAGACTATCTAGCTGCAAATTCCTTAACTTTGAATTTCCTCAGACATCACACTGGATCTGGAAACTTTTCCTTGAGCAATACCCCTGCGTGCACCGTCAGGTGGCTCTATATGGCTCCAAGTGGCATCGGCGGTGCAGGAAGTGACCTCGTAGTCAACTATATAGGCGCCATCCAGGCACGAGGGTGTCAGTTACTTTGATCAAAACTTTCCATTCCAGCAGCACAGAGCCATGACAAGAACTCACACATGTGTGTCCAAACTAGGGCCTTGAAAGCAATCACCCTGACCTTAGCAAATAAGTCCACAGAGCGGGGAAGCATGGGTGGGTGTAAGGAATCTGCACCTAGATAGAGTCTCTACCAGATTATGCATTACTGAAGGTAAGTCACTTGTTCACCTGATAGAGACTTCTAGCTACAGATTCCTTACCTCTGAATAGATGCCCAAGCCATATCCTCCTGGTGGTGGGCTGCGGACATATTCAATCAAACTAGAAAGCCCTGCAGGACCAAACAAGCGAAATACCCGTCCCTGCGGACCTGAATGCCTAGCCAGTAGTGTTTGGCAAAAATGTGCAAGGACATCCACGTTGCTGCCTGACAATTGTTTATGACTGGGACTCTACGAGCTAACGATGTGGTCACAGCTTTTCCCCTGGCAGAATGGGCTCCTAAGCCCTCAGGAGGCTGCTTCTTAGCCAGGGCATAGCAGATCTTTATACAGATAACAATCCAGCGCAAAATGGTCCATTTCTTTACTGCCCAACCTTTCTTTGCTCCCACATACCCCACAAACAGTTGGTCGTCCACCTGGAACTCTTTTGTGAAGTCAAGGTAGAACGACAACGCTCTTTTTGGGTCCAATCGGTGAAGTCGCACCTCTTCCTTAGAGGGATGCTAAGGAGCTCAGAAGGTAGGCAGGGTGACAGTCTGTCCCAAATTAAATGGGGTCACCACCTTTGGAAGCAAAGAGGCATGGGTGTAAAGCACTACCTTATCAGGAAATACTGTCAGATATGGAGGCCTGAATGACAAAGCCTGTATTTCACTCACCCCCCCGGGCTGAAGTTATGGCCACGAGAAAGGCTGTTTTTATGATGAGAAGCCTGAGGGGACAATTGTGCAGTGGCTCGAAAGGAGCACAGGTGAGATATTTAAGACCTAGATTAAGATCCCACTGAGGCATGATAAAGGGCATAGGAGGAAACATACGTACCAGTCCTTTTAGAAATCCAATTACAATATGGGACTTAAATAAAGAAGGTTGGTCAGGCAGCACAGAAAAGCAGATAGAGCAGACAGAAAGCCCTAAAGAGTGCCCAGAGCAGAGGCCTGCTGGTCAAGAGACAGAATGAAATGAATAATACTAGAGAAAGAAGTAGAAAGAAAATATAAAGACTTCTTTGTACAAATCTTTGCCAAAGGCAGGCATATACTATTTTTGTGGGGAACACCTGGCTGCGAAAAATACATTACAGACTTCAGGAGGAAGGTCGAAAGCTGTCAACTGTTACCACTCAATCTCCACACAGGAAGGCATAGAGTTGACAGGTTCGGGTGGAGAAACCTCCCCTACTGCTGCAACAGAAAATCCCCCCCGAAGAGGCAGCCTGATCAGAGGATCAATGCTCAAATTCAGAAACTTCAGATACCAGACTCTCCGTGGCCAGTCCAGAGCGACAAGGATTATTTGGCCCCGGCTCGTTCTTGATAACTCTGGGTAGGAGTGGTATGAGCAGAAAGGCATACAGGAGCCCTGAACTCCACTCGAGATGAAAGTGTCTCCGAGCAAATTGCCGCCTTGGAAACTCCAATGTGTAAAATTGCTGACATGACTCATTCTCAACAGAGGCTAACAGATCTAACCAAGGCTCTACCCACTGGTGAAAGAGACCTTGCACCACCTCCAAATGGAGATGCCATTTGTGATCCACTAGGCATTTCCATCTGAGTTCGTCCATTATGGCGTTCAGAGAACTCACCAGATGTTCAACCACCAGGGATATGCCCTGCTGTTTCAGCCATGTCAAGAGGCAAGGAGCCTCCTGACAAAAGGTACACAACCCCACAGTGTCTTGTTTGTTGCAGTACCACATGGCGGAGGTGTTATCCACGAATACCTGTACCATCTTTCCCTTGACGGAGGGAAGAAAGGCCTTCAATGCCAGCCGGATCACACAGAGATCCATTATGTTGATGTGGAGTCCTGTTTCCGCCAGAGACCAGATGCCTCTGATCTCCACCTCTCCCAGATGGATATCCCATCCCAGGAGTGATGCATCTGTCATTATGGTCAGATCAGGTTGGGGAAGTGAGGGGGATCTGCCTCTGGCCCAATCACAATTAGTTAACCACCACTGCAGATCTTTTGCCCTTTCCTCCAAGATCTGCCCCATGTTGGGCAGATTACCCTGATGCTGCACCCACTGGAACTTCAGGTCTCACTGCAGAGCCTGCATATGCCCTCTGGCATGTGTCAACAAGCAGGACGCAGGAGGCCATGAAGTCCAGCAACCACTGAGTCCCTCTCACCAAAATCCAGGAGACAAACATTGGTATCATAGCATGAATATCCTGGACTCGCTGCTTGGGAGGATAATCCCAAAACTGCACTACGTCCTAAACAGACCCAATGAAAGGAGTGTCTGAGAAGGAGTCAGATGTGACTTTAGCCTGTTAATAGTGAACCCCAGCGAGTGTAGGAGGTCCGCCATGATCTGGAAGTGGGAGGCTTGGGGCGAGATCGCCTTCAACAAACAGACATCGAGATAGGGGAAGACTGAAACCCTTGATCTCCGCTGATGGCCTACAACCACCAACGTCGCCTTGGTAAACACCCGAGGGGTGCTGGTAAGGCCAAAGGGGAGCACGGTGAACAGCGAGTACTCGTGGCCTATCTCGAACGCAAGTAACATCTGTGGGCAGGCAGGACAGGGATAGGAAAGTAAGGATCCTGCAAGTACAACACTACCATCCAACCTTCTGGATCCAGGCCAGACAAAACCTGAGCCAACGTGAGCATCTTGAACTTCTCCTTATTGAGGAAGAGATTGAAGGATCGAAGGTCTAGGATAGGGAGCAGGTGCTTTTCCATTTTAAGGATCAGAAATTAGCAGAAATAGGAACCACAGCCTACTTCTGGCACTGGAACCGTCTCTATGGCTCCCCTAGCTAAAAAAGCCCTAACTTCCTTGCAGAGAAGGGACAAATGATTCTCCATCTAATCATAAGATGGTGGCATGGATGGAGGGCTAGTCTTGAAGGGGAGGGAGTAGCCCCTTTGGACTATCTGCAAGACCCACCTGTCTGAAGTGATGGATTATCAGTGGGGCAGGTGATGGTGAATCCTGCTGCCAACTGGCCCTTGATGAGAGGAGGAAGACTAGGAGGGTGTAGGTAGCTGGCTTGCCATATAGTGCACTACAATGAAGTACACTGTACAGAGAGTCCTGTGGAACCCCAATTGGAACTGCAAAGGCAAAAGTAGATAGGACTAATGCTCTATTTTGGGTAGTGAGGGCGAGCAGTTAGGCTTATCAGAGGGTAGTGCTAAGCATTTGTTGTACTCACAGAGGCACTAAATGAGACACACAAGAAACAATCAGACACCAATTTAGAAAAATAACAACACTTTTTATATAGGTTTCAAACCCAAGAACTTCGTAATCAGGTAAGAAGACTTAAGCGTAAATACTTCGTAGATTTCAGAAATCCACAGTGCAATTTTCAAAGTTCTTAATGTTATCGCATGGAGGAAAACAATGTTCAGCAAACACAGGGTTAACAATGACGTACAAAGCCAATCTCAGGGAGCAAAGGTAAGTACTAGGCACTGATCACAATCACACCAATAGGTCACACCGGACCGCACTGAGGTGGCCAGGTGCAGAGGTGTAGCAAGGTGTTGAGTGCCCTATGGTTCTCTATGGGAATTGGACCCAGTGACAAGCAGGCTGCAGGCTCTGGCTAGGAAGCCAGTCAGGGACAACAAGCAGGTAAGAAGTAGACTTCGGGTGCTCAGGACATAGGTGCACCTTTGGTCAGCACATGCATTTTAAAATGGCTTCCCTGTGCACTTACCATGTCTCAGAATCGACAGAGACATAGCTGGGGTGTATCTGCTCATGCATATATGCCCTCACATGTGCCTGGATGCACCTTACCTTAGGGGTGACTTACACCTGGCACATGCATTGATAGAGAACCTGGCACACAGGGGGTGTGACAGGTCGTGTTTTCGATTTACCCTGCACCAACACATGCAGTCTACAATGGCAGCACTGGTGGGCTTTGGTGAGGGGTCCCTGAGGTGGCACAATTGGTGCTGCGTCACTCACAGACCCTCCCTAGTATCACAGGCCCTGGGTACCAGGGGTACCATTTACTAGGGACTTACAGTGGTAGCTAAAGAGTTTGTCAATTGAGCAGTTTAGGGGAAAGGGTTCCGGTACTGTGGGTGTGGTTAGCAGGGACCCAGTGCACTAACAGTCAAAGCCACATCAGAAACTAGGCAAAAAGTGGGGCCTAACCATGCCAAAAAGGGTGCTTTCCTACAAAGGATTCAGAGGCTGCTCCAGAGGGCGGCTGGTGGGGGGAGACAGCGGACTGACCAGACCGCTTGCCACCTGACTCACAAGGTCAGTGGGTCTCACACTCTCTGCCATGCAGAGGCTGGGCAGCATGTGCAGCACTGTAGCTGGCCGAGAATTGGCATGGTGTGAGACCCCTTCCATAGCCAAGAAACGGGAGAAAGGCAGACTGGGGTGATGAGGAGTCAGCGCGAGGTCCAAGGACCTGGCCATAGCCCGAAAAACCTTGAAGCGCTCAAGCACCGAGTCTGCCCTGTCTCTGAAGAGACAAATGCCATCAAATGGCATGTCCATCAAATAAGCCTGGAAATCCCCCGAAAAGCCAGAAGTCCTCAGCCAGGCATTGTGCCTCAGGGTCACTGTCATGGAAAGAGCTCCACCTAGCAAGACAGTCGGGTCAAGTCCGCAATTGTGAACTTTGCTGCATCCCTCCCATCGGCAACAGCCTGTAAGAGTACAGGTTCCTGTAGCAGCACTTACATAACTGTATCCCACAGAGTGTGGGAATAACAGCCCAAAGGACATGCAATGTTCAGTGACCGCAATGCATGGCTGGTGGAAGAAAACATTTTCTTCCCAAATGAATCCAACCTTTTGGATTCCCTTGTAGGGGGTTGGCTCAGTTTATGTTGTACACCTATGGTGTGGCACCCTATACTGAGTCCAGGATACCCTTGGTGTTACTGAATAGGTGTCCAGATAGCAAAAGCTCTCTAGTGGTAGCTGAGGAGAGCAGTTGCAGCTGATCAAGGAGGAATGTAAAGCACTTGCAATACCACAGTAGTCAGACAGTACCTCACTCACAAGTAAGAACCACACAAGTGCTTCAAAAATAAAGTATACTTTATTACAGCACTACTACTAAACTAGAATTGGTATAGCCCCCTTTGGAGATATATATACACAAAATATATACAAAATAACCATCTGAAATAGCATAGAAATACACAGGGCTCTATGGGAGGGCTAAACCATACACTAAAAAAGTGGAATGTGAAATAGTGAACCCAACCAAGGTGAGTGTGGTATTTAGCTAGAGGCAGATAGAAACACCAGAGGTAAGTACAATAAGTGTCCCCAGCAACCAGATGCAAGATAGTTAACCACCCAGTTGTCCAAAAAGCCAACACAAAGAGTAGTAGTTTGGGTTTGTGGGATTCAGGACCATTCCCAGTGGACCCAAGCAGACCAGCAGACAAGAGGATGGATGGAAAGTGCCCCTACCCCAGGATACCCAGAAGACAGGTACACCTACACCAGGAATCTGGATGCTGAGGGGAGAAGTGACTCTCTCTGAAGTCAGTGGATGCCTCAGATTGTCTAGCTGCTGCCACGACCCATGGACCAGGCTAGTGGAACCCGGGGACCGATTCCGGACATGGAGGACCTGCAAAGGAAGGGGACAGAGTCCAGCACACTTGGAGGTGCCCAGGTGGTGCAGGTGGCGATGCCCACCCTCCTGAAGGTGAAGTTCCTGCAAGTCGGTGGAAGAGGAAGTCCAGCTGTGGAGTCCAGGAGCTCCAGAAGATCCTAGGAGTCACCTACGAGCTGTCCCTCAATGGTCGCCAGATTGCAGGAGGGTCAGTGACCATCCAGATCACCAACAAGCCCTGCCAATTGCAAGCAGGAGTTGCAATAGGATTTGCATAGTTTTGGAGACCAGCAAGGTCCAAGTGGCTCTACCCTTGAGGGAGGAGTCAGGGCTGGCTCTCAGCACGCAGGAAATCCAGCGGAAATCGATGGATCACTTGTGGGGGCTCCACAGGCGAAGGACAGAGGGAGTCACCAGGAGGCCTTACCAGTATGACAAAAAAAAGAAGACCCACGTCGCAGGAGTTGGAGGACAAGGGCTGATCTTGGAGTTGCAGATTGCTGGACACCGGGTCTTCTTGGTACCTGAAGATCTCCTGGAGTAAGAGTCAACAAGCCTTGGCAAGTGCCACAGTCGGGGTACACAGGGGTTCCAGTCCAGTTGCAGGAGCAGGGGCTCACACTCTCCCAAGTTGGATAGAAGACAAGCAGGACCCAGAGGAGGCCACAGATTCACCACCCTGAAGCAGGATCTTCAGATGTCCACGGGACAGCAGACCCCAACAGCCGCTCAACGTTGTCTTGAGGTGCCTGCAGATGCAGGGGAGTGACTCCTTCACTCCAAGGGAGATTCCTTCGTGCTTCCAGGTGCAAACAGAGTCCTTGTGACCCTGGAGGATGCACAGCCCTGAATGTTGCAAAATTCCTTAAGCATCTGGAGAAACAATGTTGAAATGGGAGTCTTCCCACCAGGAAAAGAGGTGTTTTGGTTCCAAACCCAACCAGCAGCAGTTCTAGTGGCCAGGAGCAGAAGATGTCTTGCTTGACAAATCTAAGGAACCACACGTAAGGGAACCCTCAATAACCCTAAAAGGGAGTTGGCCACTCTCTGAAGTGACCCACCTATCAGAGGGGGTCAGGGACATCATCTACCTCACCTAACCAGTCAGATGCTCCCAGGTGCCTCTGTACATCTTTTTTCCAAGATGGCAGAATCAACTGGCTACCTGAGAGAGCTCTGTGCACCTCCCTAGGGAAGGAGATGGACAGGGGGGTGGTGCAGTTTTGTGCCAGAGCGGGAACCGGGGGTTCCTAAACTGGTGCAAACCTGACTATGCAAGGAGGGCACCAAATGAGTCCTTCAAAGCAGTCTAGTGGCGCTCAGAGGCCACCCTACCCCAGCCCCTGGACACCTAATACACAGGGGGATGTGGTCACACCTCTACCTTGCAGGAAATCCTTTGTTCTGCCTCTCTGGCCCGAGCCTGGAAAACCAGCAGGAGGGCAGAACAGTGTCTGGGTCAGCAGCAGTGTAGGCTAGCAGCTATACCCCTGTAACATGCCCAGGTTTGGAGAAGCGGTTATGTAGTTGGCCCACTCGTGTTGACCAGTGTCCACTACATACCTTAAAATGGTTTCCCCGCACTTAGAGAGTCTGGGAATTTGCCTGTGTCCTGTAGGAGCACCCTACTCATGTAGGGGTACCCTCACACTTAGAGACATGCACCCTGCTCTTGGGGTTAAGGGCCTATTAGAAGGGTGACTTAATGTTTAAGTGCAATGACCAGGTTTGGTGGTGAAAGGGTGTATGCACCATTTCACGCAAGCTGCAATGGCAAGCCTGCAGATACAGTTTACATGGGCTTCCATGTGTGGCACAATATGTGCTGTAGCCCATGGGGGATCTGTGATGTAGCAATGCCCTGGGTACTTATATACCAAGGACTTACATAGGGGCACCATTATAACAAATGTGGGGGTATAAAGGTTCCAAGCAAACAAATTTAGGGGAGAACGCACTGGCACTGGGGTCCTGTTTAGCAGGATCCCACTGCACTACAGTCCAAAATATACTAACACAATGCAAAAAAAAGAGAGGGGGTACTACAACCAGAAACCAGCTTACTACACTGTTCCTGTAATACATGAGCACCCTTTTAACATCTAAGGTGTGGAGTGCTCTTTCTGCCACAGAGTCAGGTTGTGGAAAGGAAACCAGTAACTCAATGGTTTGATTAATGTGGACTTCTGAGATAACCTTTGGTAGGAAGTTTGGGTTTGTATGAAGGACTAATTTGTCCTCATGTATCTGAAAGAAAGTTTATTCTAGTATTAAGGTCTATAGCTCACTAACACTTCTAAGTGATGTAATAGCACCTAAAAAGTCACTTTGTAAGAAAGGAATTGTACGGGAAAAGAGTGAAGAGGCTCTAAAGAATGGCCCATGTGCTAAGTGAGCATAATATTACGATTCCAGGATGGTACTAGGGGCAGTCTGGGAGGGATCACTCTTTTAATACCTTCCATGAAAAAGCTTTAGTAACTAGTATTTTGGCTAATGAAATATGTTGTCTGTTTTCCAAGTATGCTGCAAAGGCAGCTAGGTGTAGTCTAATGGATGTGTAAGCGAGGTTTGTTTTTTGCAGGTGAAGCAAATAACAAATAATGTCTTGTATTATTGGTTTTAACGGATCAATGTGTTTGGACTGAGAATAGCAGACAAAACATTTCCACTTTGCCGCATAGCAGGGTCTTGTTGTTGGTCATTGTGCCAGTTTCAAAATGTCCATACATTCTTAGAGTAACCAAACTCTATGCTCTAAGGAGCCATATCGCAAGGTTGAGTGATTTTTGATCTGGATGTCTGATCTGTTCGAGATTCTGTGTGAGAAGATCTGGCTTGTGTGGGAGTCTCTCTTGAGGTACTAGGGATAGATTTAATAGTGTTGTAAACCTAGGTTGGCGAGCCCAGGTCGGGGCTACAAGGATGAGCTTTGAGAGAAGTTTGTTTGAGTTTGCACACTAGAAATGGAATGAGGGGGAGAGGCAGAAACGCATAAGCAAATATCCCTGACCAGTTGATCCATAAAGCTTTGCCTTTGGATTGATGGTGTGGGTACCTGGATGCAAAGTTTGGACATTTTTAGTTTTCTGCTGTGGCGAACAGGTCAATGTGAGGAGCTCCCCACTTTTGAAAATAATTTTGAAGGACTGTTGGATGGCGTTCCCATTCATGGACTTGTTGATGCGTCCAGTTGAGCAGGTCTGCAAAGCCATTGTCTGTTCCAGGAGGTGAATGTGGTGATGAAGAGCGCACGTCCAAATTGCTTGTGCAAGTTGAGACAACTGGAGAGATCATGTCTCCCCACATACCCTGCTTTTGTAGGTAATACATTGCTGTTATTTTGTCTCTATGGAGAGAGACAGTCTTGTGCATTAAGTGCGGTAGGAAAGCTTTTAGAGCTAAAAACACTGCCTGAAGTTCCAGAAGATTGATGTGCATGGACTTGTAATGGAGATCCCATAATCCTTGCACTGTGAGGTTGTTCAGGTGAGTGCCCCATCCTGTGAGAGAAACATCCGAGGTCAGGACTATTTAAGGGACAGGGTCTTGAAAAGGTTGCCCTTTCAGTAGGCTGGTGGAGTTACACAATAGTAGAGAGGGGTAAGCTGGACAGTCAAACAACATTAGATCTTGAAGATGACCCTGAGCTTGAAACCATTGACAAGAGAGACATTGCTGTAGGGGAAGCATATGAAGTCTGGCATGAGGGACGATAGCAATGCAGGATGCCATCATTCCTAGGAGGCACATTAATGTCCTGATTAATAGGTGTGATTGTTCTGAAAGTGAGAGACTGCTTGCTGAAAGCTGTGAACACGTGTAAGCCAACCCCAATTGTGTGTTCAGAATAGCCCTTAGATATGGCTGAATTTGAAGCGGTTCTAGGTGTGATGTGAGGGTGTTGATTGTAAAGCCAAGCTTGTGGAGATGGTTTACTGTGATATGGATGTGAGATTTGCATCAGTGTAAAGTGCTGGCTTTGATCAGCCCGTTGTCCAAATAAGGGAGTAAATGTATCTGTTGTCTTCTGAGATGTGCTGCGACCATGGCTAGGCATTTGGTGAATACACCAAGAGCAGTTGTGACCCCGAAAGGCAGAACTTTGAACTGATAGTGTTGCCCCACTACTACAAAACTTAGATATTTGCGGTCTGCAGGGTGAACAGGAATGTGAAATTAGGTGTCCTTCAGGTCTAGAGCAGTCATGAAGTCACCTTTTTGTAGCAATTGAATTACTTCTTGAAGGGTGGCCATGTGAAAATGTTCTGAGAGAATATCGTTATTTAGCGGTCTGAGATCCAAAATAGGTCAGCAAGTGCTGCCTTTTTGGGGAATGAGAAAGTAGAGGGAGTATACTCCTGTTCTTTGGTACTATATGGGAACAAGCTCAATAGCTAGATATAACTTCTTTTAAAAAAGTGAGGTGTTCTGTTTACATTTTGTGACTTCCAGGTGGAATGTTTGGAGGTGTTGATGTTATTTCCAGACAATAACCATGTTGGATAATGGATAGGACCCAAAGGTCCGATGTTATGCGAGTCCACTGATTGTGGTAAGGTTGAAGGCAGCCCCCTACTGGAGTGGAATGGGGAGGGGAATTTGAAGGTAGTCAATGTTTGGCTGAGGAGGGTGAGCCGCAAGTGGTGGTGGTGTTTCCTCTCCCTTTGGAATTGTTCCTCTATATGTTCCTCTGAAAAAAACACCTCTGGAGTATGAGGAAGAAGCCTGGCTTTGTTGTGAGGTGCAATGGTCAGAGGATGTGGCTGACTTGTAGCCACCCCTGTATATATGACGGCGCAAACAAAAAAAAAAACTGCTGGCTTGGGCTTGAAGGGCACCCATCGCTTTAGCAGTGTCTGCATATGTTTTTTAGTTTAGCCAGAGTGGAGTCAACTTGGGACCAAATAGGTGCTCCTTATCATATTAAGTACAGCTTGCTGCACCTCTGGGTTGAAGCGGAAACACTTTAGCCAAGCATGCCTTTTGAGCAGGACACTAGTGTTCACCCCTCGTGTGGCTGTGTCTTTTGCATCTAATACACATCTGATTGAGTTGTTTGCAATTGTATGACCTTCAGAAACAAATTGCTGTGCACGTATACTGTATTCCTCTGGGAGGTGTTGAATATGGTCTTCCCTTTCATCTCAGTGTGCCCCATCATATCTCGAAAGCAATGCCTGCGAGTTGGCAATACACCCATGGTTCGCCGCTTCTGCAGCTACCCTTTTCACTGCTATAATCAAGTTTTTAACTTTTTGTCTGGAGGAGGTGAATCTCCTGTAGCAAAATTATTTGCCCTTTTTCTGGCAGGGGTGGCCACAATGGAATCTGGTGTGACTTGCGAACAGACAAAGTGGGTCAGAGGATGCTGCTTTAAATTTATTATCTACTGTTGGAGTAAATATATGTGACCGCACAGGTTCTTTGAAAATTTCTTCGACATGACGAAGCATTCCTGGCAACATAGGGAGGCAATGGATGTCCCTGTGTGTTGAGGTGACAGTGGCCATTAGAAAATCTAATTCTATGGGATCTTTGTGTAATTGTACATTATGATAGGCAGCAGGTCTGGCTATAACCTGCTGATAGCCTGTGGTGTCCTCTGGAGGGGTGGGGCACCCAGGGTAGATATCTGGGTCCGTATATATAATAGGATCTGGATCATATGAATCCCAGGGGTCTGGGCCTTGGAGTATCCCATCAGTCTCCCCCACCATAAATAGGTGAACACTGTGGAGTGCAGTTCACCTTCAGTGTGAAAAATAGCTGAAATGGGAGCAGGGAGGGAGGAGATGGAGTAGGTAGGTGTAGGAAAGTGCCCCTTTTGGCATGGGTAACCCCTCCCCCTCCCACACACACACACACACCCCCCTGGCACACAGCTAATTCCCTTGTAAAAAGGTACCAGTGGTACCAAAGTGGTAAGGAGGGTCCCTAAGGGCTGCAGGCAGCATGTAATATGCCACCCTAAGGGACCCCCTAACCAAACACATGAAACACTGCCATTGCTGATTGTATGAGTTGGTGGGGAGAAAAGGGTAAAGTTGACAGGCACCTCTCCCAGGGGTCCTCCCCAAGGACTCTATTGATTCCTATGAAAAACTGCATCATGTCAACATTTAACATTGAGAAGTGTTACTTGTAAACTGCTTTATCTGCAAAACCCCCAAAAGTACTTCTGATACACATGTCTGATACTTGCTTGCAACTGTACTTACCTGCAACAAAGACCTTTCGGTTCTAGTAATACAATAACAAAATATATTTTTGCTATATAAAAACATTGGCCTGGAGTTAGTCATTGAGAGTGTGCCTCATTTCTTGACTGTGTGTACAACAAATTATTTGCACTACCCACTAATACGCCTAACTGCTCGGCCACACTACCACAAAAAAGAGCATTAGTATTATCTACTTTAGCCTCCGTTAAGCCTCTAGACTCTGTATAAATTATATCAAAAAGAGGTATTGTGTGTACAGAGCCAGCTTCCTACAGGGGTGGTGGAGCGGGCCTGAGAGCGGGGCAGCCGAATCAAGTTTCCGAAACCGTCCATGGCCCGAGGGCAGTGGTGGTCCGGCGACCTCTTTTATGGGTTTTTTGGAAGTCTCTGTGGAAGGAGGAGTGGCAATATTACTCACAGGTTGTGCCAAAGTGATGTCCTGGCCCTTGATATTAGATTGCAGGTCTGCGTAAGAGTCTTGAATCGAAAAATGCTCCTCTTGCTCCGGCTCCTCCTGGGCAGGTTTGTCCCTGAAAATGTCCGATGTGTTCTTAGGTTGAGTGTGTCATTTTCAGCCTGCAAGGCTGTCGGTCCCGCAGTGTTTTCTTGAGCTGAACAATCAGCATGCGTCGCAGCTGGCTCCAGGAAAAGGCCGAGATTACACACTTGATGGTGATCCATGTGTGGAAATTAGGCCTGGCACAGAGGACAGAATCTGAATGGCGTCTGTTCCATCAGAGTATCATGTTCTTCATTGCCACATGTAGGTAGGCCAGAGGCTGGGCAAGGCCCATCCTGAAGGGTATGCGGTTGAAGTTTGACCCAAGTTGATTGAGATTATGGTGAAAGAAATGTGATCGAAGTACAATAACGTTGATATGGTGAACAAACGGAAAGAGATTCTAGAACCCAAGCGAGTGAATACTGGGTGAGCAGGAACACATCTGTAGGACGCTGGCTCTGTATATACTATATCAAAATGAGATATAGTGTGCACAGACACCAGGTGTTCCCCAGAGGTTTGACAGAGGCAATAATAGATAGTACTAATACTTTATTTGTGGTAGTATGGTTGAGCAGTTAGGCTTATCAGAGGGTAGTGTTAAGCATTTGTTGTACACACACAAGCAATAGAAGAAACACACTCAATGACTTAACTCCAGACCAATAGGTTTTTATATAGAAAAATATATCTTTTGTTAATTTATTTCTAGAACCACAAGATTAAGTTTGCAGATAAGCACATAAAATATAAGGTACTTTGCATAGTAATACTTAGAACTTTGAATGGAATCAACAATGTATACAGTTTTCATTAAAATGGCAAAAAGCTATTTTAAAAGTAGACAGTGCAATTTTCAACAGTTCCCGGGAGAAGAAAAAATTGAACAGTGTAACAGGTAAGTACACGACTTACAGATCCTATCTCTGGGTTTTAGGTAGTTCATCGTTGGGGGTTCAAGTTAACCCCAAACACCCACCACCAGCAACAAGGGGCCAGTCAGGTGCAGAGGTCAAAGAAGCACCAAGTTAACATTGGCTCCTATGGAGACAGGGGGGGTACTCAGATCTTGGTCATCCAGCAGGTAAGTACCCACGACTCAGAGGGCAGACCAAGGGGGATTGAAGGAGCACTGGAGGAGCTCCAAGTAGGCACCAAACACACACCCTCAGCAGCACAGGGGCGGCCGGGTGCAGGGTGCAGACAGGACATCAGGTTTTCCATGTGGATAAATGGGAGACCCAGGGGTTCTCTCAGATGCTGCAGGCGAGGTCCAGGGTGGCGGAATAGGGTTGCCTGCTGGTCGATGCTGCACCGGGGGGGGGGGGGTCAGGTTCTCCAAGGCCTTGGGGCTGCAGGTGCAGTGTGTCCTTCAGGTGTCGGATATCTTTGTCCGTAGGTTGCGGTAAGGGGGGGTCCTCTGGATTCTCTCTGCAGGCGTCGTCGTGGGAGTTTGGAGGGGTCAACCCAGGGTGGGCTCTTGTTCCCAATCGCCTGGGGACGCTTTCTTGCTGGGTGGACCACCTGGACACGGGTAGTGGGTGTTGGGTGCACAGGGGTCAGGACTCACGCATCTGGATTGAGGTGAGAGTCCTTGGTAGAAAGTTTCTCTGTGACAGAGCCGCTGTTCTCAGGACTTCTTAGTCCTTTTGGGTGCAGGGCAGTCCTCTGGAGATGGCAGAGGTCGCTGGGCCCGCTGGGTGCGTTGCTGTTCTTTTTGCAGGTTCTTTGAAGCAGGAGACAGGCCGGTAGGGCTGGGGCCAAAGAAGTTGTCGTCTTCCTTCTTCTCTGCTGGGGTTTCAGCTTAGCAGTCCTTCTTCTTTGTAGGTTGCTAGGAATCTGGGGAGCTGGGTTCAGGGAGGCCTTTAAATCCTAAATTTAGGGGAGAATTAGGGTTGGGGGGCAGTAGCCAATGGCTACTGAACCTGAGGGTGTCTACACCTTCCTGGTGCCCATTCCCTTCAGGGAGGGGGGCGCATTCCTATCCCTATTGGTCCCTGTTCTCCAAACCAAGATGGAGGACTCTGCAGGGAAGGGGTCACCTCAGCTCTGGACACCTTAGGGCTGGTTCTGGGTGGGGTGGTCACTCCTCCCGATTTTCCCAGCCGGACTTGCCGCCAAAAGTGGGGCTGTGTCCAGGGGGCGGGCATCTCCACTAGCTGGAGTGCCCTGGGGGCACTGTAATCAGAGGCTTGAGCCTTTGAGGCTCACTGCCAGATGTTACAGTTCCTGCAGGGGGAGGTGTGAAGCACCTCCACCCAGGAAAGGTTTGTTTCTGTCCACAGAGTGCACAAAGGCACTCATCCCATGTGGTCAGAAACTCATCTGAAAGTGGCAGGCTGGCACAGACAGGTCAGTCTTACACTATCAGTTGGGCTAACATATAAGGGGCATCTCTAAGATTCACTCTGTGTGCAATTTTCAATAAATCCCACACTGGCATTAGTGAGGGCTTATTGTGCTGTGAAGTTTGATACCAAACTTCCCAGTATTCACTGAAGCCATTATGGTACTGTGGCGTTCGTAATGACAAACTACCAGACCATATACTCAATATGGCTACACTGCACTTACAATGTCTAAGAATGGACTTAGACACTGTAGGGGCATATTGGTCATGCAGATATGCCCTCACCTGTGCTATAGTGCACTCTGCCTTAGGGCTATAAGGCCTACTAGAGGGGTGCCATCAGTGGCACTTTCCTACAACATCCGAACCAGACGGCGGAGAAAAAAACAAGTATTCAATGCCCAGGCGCAGTATCACAGAGAAGGAGAAGCCACTCCATTCTGTGACTCGAAAACACCTCTCAAAGAAAGACAAGTTGCAACACTCCAAGCCCAACATTACATGCCAGAATAATGCAGAGCATGTGTATCTGCAGCCACACATGAAATCTACATTGTTTCTGTTTTCTCTGTTATGATTTACCAAGTTATGTTACACATGCTATGTAACCTGTTCGCTACAGTCCTCATCATCATCATCACCACCACCACTCTTCCTCGTGTGCAAACACATAGGGCCACCCCTTCCAATTATAGGTCAGTACTATCACACATACTATTGCCACTATGACATCCATTAAGGTAATGACATGGATGTCCGTGGAATACACACCTCCAATAGCAGATAAGCCATATACACATACTCATACCTTCGAAGGCATGGCATAAACATTGCCTACTTACAGGAATCCCACTTGACTAGCCAAGAAGTCGCTAGATTACAAAGACGGTGGCGCAGACAAATCTATACTACTGATTTCTCCTCATGCTCTCATGGGGAATTGCTCTGGATTAGACCAGGCACTCCGTTCATGCCAGACGAGGTGGGCACTAATCCGAAGGGTAGGTATGCAATGGTAAAGGGTAGGCTAGATGACCGACACATCCTGTTGGGTAGTGTATATATATGCCCCCAATGTGAACCAAGAGTGATTCCTGCATTCCATTTCACAGGTCCTGTCACGCTGGTGTGGAATGCCATGGCTTCCAGGGGCGACTTCAATAGTGTAATTGACAACACTAGATCATTCGTTCCCCCCTTTACCTCGCACTGTTGCTACTTCCAACACCCAGGCACTGAGCAATTGGCTGCAAAATTGGGGCTTAATTGACATCTGAATTCATCGTAATGAGTCTACTAGAGTCTACTCCTTCTATTTGGTGCCCCACTCTCAGCATTTTGGAATTGACAAGTACTGGCACATTGAGCATTCTCCCATGTATGACACATGTAGATTACATAGGATGCACCCACTCTGATCACAATCTCCAATACCTGCAATTCACCTGGGAAACAAGCACACCCCCAATACCAACACAGCGCCTCCTACCAGCCTCTCTGGAAGATACTGCGATCCTCGAGTCAGTCACCACAGCGACTGCAGGGTTCTTTGAGCAGAACACTGACACTAGCATGGCAAGGTCCACTGAGTGTGATGCATTCAAGGCGACATTGAGAGGACACTGTTTGGGGGGTGTTGGAACACATTAAAGCAATTAGACACTGACATATTACGCATAGAGAAGAAACTGCTCCACTTAGAGACTGAGTCAATGGCTAACCCATCGGGCGGCTGCTACAACTACGCTACCCATTCATCCAAAACACATGCCTCGGCGGACAAAGCCGGCTTGCTTTTAGCATGGCTGATATGGCAGGACAGCTCAAGCCATCCAATTGCTGCTCTACGCTCTGTCACAGGACGCATACTGTACAATCAACATGAAATACACCAAGAACTGACAAACCATTATATGTCACTAGATCAGTCGACCTCCAAAACACAATGGAAGTCACTGACTTCTTTCTAGTTACAACCCCTTTCCCTCCCTCACACACAAACAAAAGATGGAATTAGAGGACCCTATCATATCCCTTGAAATTTGTGCGGCAAAAAGAGCATTGGTGGCCAGCAACACCCCGGGCCCTGATGGCCTATCGCAAGAATGCGTTAAGGCGTATGCCATGCTCATCATGTCCCACCAACAATCCCTTTAAGCGGAGGCGCTGGCGAAGTCCCGACTCCCTTTGTGAAGAGATCCTTATATCATTGGAAAAACCCAACAAATATCCCACAGCTCTGAACTCATACCGCACACTGGCACGCTTGAACACAGACTATAACATTTTGGCCAAAATACTAGCAGACCATCTGCCACAATTGGTATCAAACTTAATACACACGGACCAAATCAGATTTATACCAGCTAGCAATACCTCACTTAATTTGCGCATTTGTTTTCCAAATACTGGAATGCGTCCCGGCTGCATGGCCTAAAACCATGACTGCCTAGTTCTTGATTTAGAGAGAGCGTTCTCAGTGCTATCTCATTACGGGTTCGGTGACAGGTTTTTGAAAAGTATTCACCCGCTATACACTCGCCCGTCGGCCAGAGTGAAGACAGGATCCCTTATTACCAATCCCTTCCCTACAAGTAGGGGCACGCTCCAGGGATGCCTGTTATCCCCACTGCTGTTCTTACTGGGGGTGGGGCCTCTGGCAGTACATCTCCATGGACTGGGTCGGGAGTGGGGCATACCTCTTGGGGACGGCGCACACTCGGTCTCTCTCTACGCTGATGACCTTCTCATCTATCTGAGAGACATAACGCACATCCCTGAATCGATCACTTGTGCTCGCCATCAATTTGCCTCTCTATTGGGCACTTGCGCTCTCCAACAATTTGCCTCCCTATCGGCTCTTAAAGTCAACTGGGCCGAATCCTGCCGCTTCCCACTCTCCCCCCCACCCCCACACACCTGAACCCTAGGGCGACTTTAGTTACACTCCCTATTAACCTGGCAACCTCATACGTTCAGATCCCTGGGACTCCAAATATATAATTCCTGAACTCCTAGAGGGCCACTTGACATGCGCTGTCACAGCTCTAAGCATCCAGATATCCTTCTGGCAGAGCTTGCCTTTATCTGTGGCAGGCAGAGTGGCATTACTAAAATAGGTGGCGTTCCCCAGGTTACTGTATTATTTTGCTAACCTGCCGCTATATATCCATACATCATTGTTTCACCTATTTCGAGAGAATCATCAGGAACTTTATATGGAATTCATCCAGGTGCCGCGTAGTATTTAGTAAATTATACCAACCTATGGATTGGGGGAGGTCTAGAGATCCCAAACTTTGAACACTATTATTTAGCATCACAACTTAAGTGGGTAACGAAATGGCTCGCAGCCCTGCAACTCAATGACACTGCTACGCACTTACCGACCTGGCCTGGATTAAGTCCTTGGGCTATTCCACCCCCTGTGCTGGACCCTTACAACCCCAACCAGTCCTGCTGCTAGTGGCTCATCGATACTTTAGACGAAGCCTTTTCCTCACGAAATCGATTACACCCTATGTCCCAGCCTTGGCACTTCTGGGAACACCATAAGGAAACCACTTCACCAATGCCTCGGAATTATCCTCATGGGCTACAGCAGGGGTCCAATCGATGGGCGGTCTCTATAGAGACAGAACACTCATACCATACAAAACACTAGTGGAGGAGGCTGGTCTTCCCCCAGGTCATTTCCTACTGCGCACATCACTCGTGGGGGCACTCGGACAAAAGTGGGGAGACATTACAAATGAACCTCCAATGCGTTTGACTGTGCAGTACCTCCACATCATGGGCTGAGGACATCACCTGGTGCGCTGGATCTCTGCAAACGCATACAGCTCCAGCGCTCACAACTCTACATGACCAATACAACAAATATAAATCGTCTCTGCTCCGTAAAGGAATGGTTTGTCCTACTAGAGACCCTGCGGCAATCATTCACAAACTGGTGCAGGCTGAGAGCGTGGCATTACACAGAGAGGACGCTATGAGATTATTCAGGCATCCAATTGCCAGTAGTTGGGATACAGTAAAGGCAGACCTTCACACAGACATAGCTGATACAACCCTGCTGAGAGACTCCCAACTACCTTGTACTGACAATACTGAAGAGCAAATTTAAACGGTGTGCCCCTCTGTCTGGGTCTACCATGCCCTGCTCACAATGAAAACCATTTCCCTATAAACTAACTCAGTATTTGTTGCGGGGTGGTGTGCTGACACGAACATTCCACACCTAGACAGCAATGAGCAACACGAAGCAACGCTGAACTTAGCATGACAGTTGTAGAACCTCCCCTCCCAGTTCTAGTTGGCCCATGAAGGACCCACCGGTTCCACACACTGACTATTGCGCACTGTTGGCATCAGTACATGACAGATGTCATCACTCAATGCCTGCTGCAACAAGGACTCAAATCTCTCTGATCTTATACCACTAGCAAACTATTTCATAGTTTATTGTTTGAATGGGAACTGTACAGATTATATGTATGAAATGTCATGCTTATATAAGTCACTGAAGATCACACAACTGATTTACTCCCATGTCCTCAAAGTAAAGCATTGTGTAAGGTTGCTAAGGCATGTGCTTAATGCTGTGTACATGTATGCATGTAGTATTGCAAAAAATAAAACTTTCACAAAAAGCAAATTTAAACAAAAAATAGAGTAAGAAGTAAGTGTTCAGTACATTCTAAGCACCGAGAGGAGGAGTCACTCGATCCCATGACTCAAAACACTTCTTCAAAGACAAACAACTTGCACCACTCCAGAACCAACACTAGATGGCAGGAGTATGCAGAGCATGTGTATCCGTAGCCACACATGCCCTCAAACATCAAGACACCTTTCCTAATTTCTATCAATCTATTTACAATTAACCCAGTGGAACAACAAGTATACCTCAGTGAATGTAATTCACCACCTATTACTCGCTAGCACAGAGACCTACTCGAAGCTCTAATAGGCCAAGCGGAACTCAGACAAGCACCCAAATCAATGTCAGCGGGGAAATCCCACGGGCCTACCGGCCTTACGCTAGAATTTTATGAAAACATTCCTGACCCCTTTACAGGATCACATAACACCCCTGTTCCACTCCTTCTCACAAATAACAAGTGTCACATCTACAATGTATGAAGCGGAGACAACCTTCATTCCCAAACCACCCATAACCAACAGGGGAGCAAACAACATCAGATGTGTCACTCATCTGGTGGAAAAGGCATGTTGGTGTAACATTCCAGCTTTACTGCTGTCTTTTAGATGGTGGAGAGCATATGACAGCTTGAGCTGGGTGTTTTTCAGAGAGAGAGGGAATAAGATTCAATTAGACTCCTTTATGACAGGTAGAATTATGGAGGCCGACACCCCCACCCACCCCCAATGGCAACTGTCTAGGTTAACAGCAAAGTATGGATACAAATACATTAGCCAGAGGAACAAGACAAGGCTGTCCCCTTTCCCCACTTCTTTGCCCATGGTGGTTGGGCTTCTAGAAATAAAGAGTAGGCAAACACAACCATTTAGACACCATCTACATAAAATTAATAACTCTCCCTAATGAAGTCACTGGAATTGTTACCCTCCTTGATAAAGTTGAACTTTATCCATTTTAAAGAAAATTCATAGGTTCTAAATCGAACTCTACCCCCAGCTGAGATCCCCAGTCTCCCAACTATAGTTTGCTTTCAACAGGCCGTCATCACAATTTGGGACCTGGGGCTTAACGATATGAATCGTCTGGAGGGTCGGATTAGGGCCAGCCGGGAAGAACAGCGTAGAAATATCTTAAAGAACCTTAGAAAATGGTCTCCACTTTACTTATCTTAGACCATAATAATGTTATTAAATCAACATTTCTTCCCAAGCTCTTATATCTCTTTCAGGTCATATCTAACTCCATTTCCACACAAGACATCACCCAACTGCAATCTAAACTACGCTCCTTCATGTGTGATGGTAAAAAAAAAAAAAAAAAAAAAATCACATACATTTAGCAACTTTCTTTTGCTACTCCAAGACAGGGGTTCTCTATATTATTTGGTGACACACCTCCAATTTATGTTGGAATAGGTAGTGCTTGCACGTGGACCGCCCACTCTGGCTTCCATGATACGCTCGCCTGAAAATGCATGCCAACCAAAACGGTCCTGGAAACAGGACCAAGTGTCCACTAGAAAATGCCTTACAACTTTCCCCTCACCGAATATGGCGATAGCATGAAATACAGAATTCAAGCCTTTGTATGAACCCCGTGACATTCTTGATAGGGCAGAGGATGAATGCCGGACTTTAAGAGACCTCTTTTATGGGGACACCATTAAATCCTTCGAACAATGCAAACATCACTTCTGCATTAAGTAGACATCTTGGCTTCAATTATGTCAATTTAGCCACCGGGCCCTACACCCACTGAACAAAACAGGTCCACAAGATCATGCACACACTTTGAAAAATTGGTTTGTAGTTCCAAAGGCACAAAAGGTCTAGTGTCTAGAACCCGCCGAGTCCTCAAAGACTCTCAGTCTACTAGCACCCTTACCAAGCTCAGTGAGAAGAGCTTATGGGAAGTTCTCACAGTTAAGCGCTGAGAGCAGCTACGGAGGGACGTACCCTAAATTCTCAGAAACATCCCTCAACAAGAATCAGTATGCAAAATATGTATGAATTGTATCTAACCCCAATGAGACTACATTGCATATTCCCCTGTCTTTGCATTCTGCTGGAGAAGTTAATATTAAAACAGGCACATTCATGCATATATGGTGGTCCTGTGTTCTTATTTAAACATTTAGAAGAGAAAATCTTGGCCACGTTAAAGGAACAATAGAATATATTCAATTGCAGAAAATCCAGGCATAATGATTCTGGGAATGAGACTATCCAATACAGACAGTATGATAGAGTGATTGAACACCCATCCGCCACATGGCAGGACTTGCTAAGCAACTCATTGTCTTTTTCTGGAAGAAAAAAATATCACTCCCACCCTAGCACACTCTGGTTCAACAGGTTGTGGCAGATACGTCCATTAAAATAAATCACATACAAACTTACCCACTATGAAAAGAAGTTTCTGAGCAAATGGCAACCTCTCATCAAGTAAATGTTCCAATTTGAACACTAGTGTGTTGCATCCCAGTGATTGAGCGTTACAATTTTTTGTATTATATGCAGCTTTAACACCAACCTTAAACCCACTCCACTCTCCACAAAGCCACATTATGGATTATGGGACAATATACACACTTTCACATGGAGACCTGGCGACAATGGGATCATTGTGTTCCTACGCTAAAAATGCTCTCTGCTATGGGACTTTACTGCCACATAAGAGACTGATTTGATCACCTGATCCTGTGGACAAGTAATTCTGCACTCCACTCTTCCAACTTCCTTTTCTATTCTCATTGTTCTTTAGTAATAAGGTTGCTGAGATGGAGGAAGAGTTCTTATCTTCATTATTTTGCTTATTATATCCCTTCCCTCAATTCAGTCTGAGAGATCGCTTATGGAATGTGTGTCAACCTAAAAAATGTGTTGTGTTAACTACTACACAAACGTAAACGCAATCAATAAACCCATGGCTTATTAGAAAGCGTAATAAAACGTTTTGAGGAAAAACTCATGTGGCTACCTTTCGCTTTGTTCTGTGAGTTGCTAAAAATCACTAACCCTCATTATGAACTCAAGGATCGAAGAGCTCCATGTCAATCACTAAAAAGGATGGAATCACCATACGTTTCTCATGACACAAGAAAACAACAATACATACATATTCAAAGATCAGAATACGATTTTACTTGCAGAAACTTACCAAATATTTCAGTTGTATGGGGGATAGTTTGTTTACGTCCTCATGGTGTTAATATTTGCCTACTCACAATGGTCAGTGCCTGAAGCAAATAATAAGTGCGCTTTCTTCTTGAATAGATACTAAACGTTTACAGGAGGAAGTCATATGCTAGATGATCAGAAATGGCAAAAGGCAGAATTAGGGTACAAAGACTAGGGCTGATGAAGAACCCTATCACCCTCAGTTTAAAGACTTCCATACCCCCAAGCATAATACACCATATTGCACCTGTATTCATTTCAGCAACAAACTCTAAACGTATTATCTTCAGCTGAATGCAAGAAGGCGGCTAATGAAATGGGAGGACAACTGAATATTAATGTTTTTAGGTTAAAATAGACCAGGTGTGTTTGATTAAAACGTGAACCTTAGTTTCTAATTAATCAGACTGTCATATGTAGTCAAACTATACTTACACATAAAGTACTGCAGTTCAAGACAGCAACAGTTAACACTAGTCTGGTGGATGTATATAGATTAAACCCTGAAAGGCATGAGTGAACAAGGAATACTCGAACATTCAACTTCAAGGTTTTCTGTGTTGTTGAACGGAAAACATCAGCATTAATTTAGGTGGGGCGGGGGCAGAAACATGCAAAATTACCTTTACTTGAGTAGTCAATGTCCCAAATACAAACAAATTGTTATTCTTACCTTATAAAGTTCAGGACACATAGTTCTTCCTGTTTGCATATTTTGAAATTTAAGAGCATGCCATCCACCTTCTCTACAGTCTTTTCCTCCTGTCTGCGGTACTTGTGGTACAGCTTTTTCCAAGGAATAAACTAGAAAGAGCAAGCATATTAAGTGCATCATATGTGGCACCTAGAAGGGGTATTTTTGCACAGCCTATGTTTTGCAAATGATCTAGTGTGGTATCAATTATGCCAATATATTTTTAAAGATAAAAATACTGAATAAATAATAAAGGAGTAAATTAGTACTGTGTAAACCATATCACAAAGTATGTTTTCTAATTTAAAAGTAGACACAACTTGAACATTATTTACTCAGACTTAGAAACTATTGCAGTACACCTAAATGACACATTTAGTGGCAGACAAAATACTATAAAGACTAAAAGGTGTTTGATATCTTAAGATCATCATTGAAAATGAAATTGTACAAGAGCACATTCTGACTAACCTGCCCTAACTTTATATTCATCAAGGGGAAAACAAACTTAACATCTATGAAGAAGTAATGAATGCTGCTTATAACAAGCATTTGTCAAAGAAAACAGATCTGCCACATACCCACCCGCTACCTTTTTAAAACGTGTTTTTTTTCTGTTCCCTTGAGACTCCCAGGGGACCACACAGAAGTAAGGAGGAAGGCTGAGCTGCCACTGTGGCTCCCACAGGATCACGATGATACCATTTATTTTAAATTTTGTGCTCACAATGGCTAGGGGGTCAAAGTATCCCCACCCTGTCCCCTTATTTTATTTTTAAGTTTATTTTTCAGAATACAAGTGCTCGAGTCCTGCAATGCCAGATTCAACATTTTGGTTCATGTTGCAACCAGCCAATCACATTGCTTGTTCCTGCGGGACCAGCCAATCATAATGCTTTTTTCTCCTGCAGGAGTCCCACAGCAACAGATATTGGTATTTTTTAATTTCTTTAAAGAGGCTGGACAGCTTAGAAACATCACAAAAAGAATGCTCTCTGGATAAGCATATAGCTTTCTGAAAAAAATGGTGTCATTCTGTTAAGGCATTTTCTCTGTATCTCTGTTCAAGTTTCCCTGTGGAAATTGCATTGTGGGATTGAGGTTGTTTTGCAAAACATTTCAGGAAAGAGAGCAGAGGTGGGTAAAGCTTTTTTTGGAAAGCTTCATAAGGACTTGTCAAACGACATCTGAGTCTTGTATATATACCATCAACTGTGTAACATATACATTTCCCGGTAACATGGATATTTGCACTTTTGCCGGTAACATGGATATTTGCACTTTTGATGATAAGTTTCACTGCAAACATACTTCTGTTTCCTTTTCTGTGTCTCCTTTTCGCTCATGGTGACCAAAGGCTCGCATATGTGAAACTATTTTACTTTTCATTTTTAGTTTATGTCTCAAGAAAAGTCCTGTTACGAGTTTGCAACGCTAATAACTCTAACGCGAACAAACACGAGATCCGTTGCATTGCAAATGCTTGTTCTAAATTAAATGGTTTAGGTTTTGTTCTACTTCCATCAAGATGCCTTCAGGTGTGCTACAGTTTTGTAATAAATATAAGCACAGAGGTGGGTGGTTTGATAAGGCCTGTTACGATGCTAGGGCAAATATGAAAATGGCTTTCAAGGAATACCCCAGAGACAGGGCCGCGGTGAAAGCAGCAAGGATTAAGTATTAAAGGGCTTTGAGGGAGAGTAAGGAAAAATTTAAAGAAAAAGCCTGGGAAGAGTTGGAGCATGCTACAGCCATGAAGGATCCTGGTTTGTTCTGGAAGGTGGTGAATAGAGGTTCTTTTGCAACAGAGACATCTGAGGGTTTGGGCTGTAATATTGCCCTGGAGGCCTGGGTAAATCATTTCTGTAGAATCTTTGAGAGAATCCCCCTAAGAAATAATTGGGATAAAGAGTGTGCTGTGGTTCCCAATCTAGCGATCAGGTTTTCGCTTCAGGAAGTTATTGATGCACTCCAGGGCTGTGCTAATAATAAAGCCCCGGGCCCGGATTCCATCAGGATTTGTACAAATCTTGTCCTCAGCTATGGGCACCTGTTCTCCTAAATATTCTTAATGCGGCAGTTACCGTGGGAATTCCTGCTTCTTGGAGAAGGGCTTGTATTATCCCAGTTTATAAAAAGGGGGATCGGAATGACCCTAAGTTTTATCACCCCATTTCCTTACTTGACTCATCTGTGAAGATTTTGGGACGGATTAGTTTAAGGCGTATTGAGGTTGGATGGCAGAAAAGGAAATTTTGAGCCGGGACCAGTACGGGTTTAGGGATGGTCTTGGCACGCGTGAACAGTGCCTTAATCTTTTGATAATGATTGGGAAATATACGCAAGCCAGGAAGGGCACCCTTTATGGACCTCAGTTGTGCTTTTGACAAGGTAAATTGGTCCATACTGTGGGAAAGGATAAGTCAGTTAGGGATAGATACTAATATTGTAGAGCTGCTCCGGTACCTCCACTCAGGATCGGTTGCAAATGTGAGGGTGGGGATAAACGGGGAATGTTCAGATGTCTTTAAGCTTACTAAGGGCGTTCGACAGGGGTGTGTGTTGGACCCCACTCTGTTCCTTTTATATACAAATGGACTGTTGGATTTTTTGGTGGAACACTGTAGGGATGTCCCGAAGGTGAATGGCTCTAATGTCCCTGCACTGACGTACGTGGATGATGCGGTCCTTATGGCCCGCACTCTGAATGGCCTCCATAAAGTAGTTAGTGCTTATGCCTCTTACATGTCAGGCTTGGGTCTAGAGATTAACTATAAGAAATCACATTTTATGGTATGTGGTAGACCTTTGAGTAGGGTGGGGGAGTTAAAGGTTGATGATCAAATTATTAGCAGGGTACATGAATTCCCATATTTAGGGGTGATCTTTGATGATAAAGGTTCATGGAAACCCTGTATTGCCAGGAGGAGTATGCTCTTCCATGCCTCAGTTGGTGCCACTTTTGATTTTGCTATTAGAGTGGGAAGTAAACCAATTAAGCCTCTGCTTGAAATCTACAAGCAAAAATGTCTCCCTGTCCTATTGTATGGTACAGCACTCTGGGGGTATAGGGACACCCGAGCCCCCATTGTTGAAGAAAATCGTTTCTGTAGAAGACTATTGGGTGTTGGTAAAAAAAAAAAAACTGTTTTTTGCCTACATCTAGAACTAGATCTTGAGTGTGTGCAAGACACTATTCAGCTGGCTCCCCTCTTGTTATGGATCTCGATTTGAAGTAATGAATATGCCTCTTTTAATAGAGAGATCTTAAGGGACTGTTTGGCCGGCAATAACGTAAAATATATTCCCTGGCTGACGTATATAAGAAAGGTAGCACAGGAATTGGGGCGGCCGGACCTGTTTGACATTCCTGAGGGTCTGACTAGCCGGGATAAAAATTGGGTCAAGGAGAATTTCTTAAGAATCCGGGGGGCTAAAAGAGAGGGGAAGGAACTAGAGAAACAATCGGTCAGGGACTTTGTTATGTTAAAGATGGGGGCGGGTTCTGAGCCCTACCTTTTAGCAATAAATGATTTGAGAGAAAGGACTCTCATTACTCGATTTCGCTTGGGGATCATTAGAAGTAATCTTTGTTTCCCGTTAGGTCACAATGGCGAAAAATCTATTAGGCCTTGTCCTTGTGATGGGGTGTCCCTGCAGACCTTGCCCCATTTTACATTATTTTGTGTCTTTTATGCACCTTTTAGAAGTCGTAATTTATTACCCCTGCTGAGGCCAAAGGGTTTCGTGCAATACCGTCCTGCTTTTTTGTGGCTGCAAATGGCTTCAGATGCATTGGTATGGAGCGGGGTGGGACTGTTCCTGAGGGGAGCCATTACTTGGCGCAGCAAAGTAGAGTTTTTTTAAGGAACTTTTAGACTGTTATCTTTGGTAACAAGGTTTTATTTGTTTTTACTATCATGATTATTGGTATTTTACTATGTTATTGTTATTATGGCTTATTTATTGTTATCTATGTGATCTAAGGGTTGATTTATTTCATACCGAATAAAGTTTCTAAAGTTTAATAAATATAGAATGTTGGCATTCTGATTGGTCATTAGAACACTGTGGTGAAGCAGTGGACAGGAGCATGGACTCTGACAATTGAAGGCAGAGGGGAGGGAGCAGGGCCAGAGGAAACAAACTGACCATGTCAGGCAGGCAGGAGGGAGGGGCAGTGGTAGCACAACCAGCCACACAAAGCAGGCAGGAGGGGCAGTAGCACAACAGATCATGGAGGGTAGTGGGGCAGGTGCAGCAAACCAAACATGCAGAAGAGACAAGAGGCTCTGGCTGCTTAACAGACCACAGAGGGTAGGATGATGCTGACCAACGATGGGAAGGATGGAGGTGGCAGGGGCAGCAAACTGATCAAACCGGGCAGATGCCAGGGTAAGTGGCAGCACAATAGACCCATATAGCAGGCAGGACAGTGGCAGCATAAAGACCATGGACGGCAAGTGGGAGTGGGCAGGAGTACACACATGGACAACAGAGGGCAGGGTGAAGGGGCAAGCTGACCAAATAGTACAGGTGTGTGTGTGTGGGGGGGGGGGGGGGGGGGGATGTGACAGCATAACAGACCAAGGACATCAATATGGTAGGGGCAGAACCGTGCACAGGGACAGCAGAGGGCGGGGGAGGGAAGAAAGAGCAGCAATAAGGGATATGTGTATGTGACCTAGAAAGTAGTAAGCAAAACTCAGGGAGGGTCAAATAGCTCAAGGTTTGGGATATCACGTATCAAGAACTAGAAGCAGAGCTCACCCCAGAGGAGGTCAGAAAGGCCCTTGCTTGTCTGCCAGGGAAGGTGGAGCCAGGAAGCGATTGCCTCCCTGCCAAATTTGATCAGACTTTTTACCCCAGTCCTCATGCAGCCGTTGCTTAAGGTGTACCAAGAGGCCCATGACACTGGCATGCTTCCCCAGTCTATGCGAAAGGGTTGTATTTCTATGGTAATGAAGCCTGATGCTGTCACCTCAGACCAGTCTGCCTGTCGTCCGCTCACAATGATAAACACAGACATAAAGATCCTTTATAAGGCTCTGGCCCTTAGGCTGCACCCAGTGATTTCCCAATTGGTCCATGATGATCAGTGAGGCTTTACCTCAGCACGTAATTCTACCATGTATCTGAGACAGCTGAGGCAGGTCTTGCACGAAGTGGAGGGTAGGGAAGAGGAATTGTTGGTGGTATCCATCAATATTGCCAAAGCATTTGATAAGGTGGACCGGCACTACCTTACAAGAGTGTTTGAGGAAATGGGGTTTAGTGTGCATCTTAGGGGATGAGTGTGTGTGTTATACACTGCACCAACGGCCAGGGTGAAAGTTGGTTGCTTGTGTTCAGATACGTGAGTGTGGTAGGTAGGTGTACGCATCAGGGCTGCCCTTTATTTCCTCTTCTCTTCACCATAATGCTGGAGCCCCTAGCAATACAAATTCAACAGACCATGCAGGACTGGGGGATTATAAAGGGGAATGTTAATCATCTGCTGTCCCCCGCCTACACTAACAACACCCTCTTTTATCTTGCCACCCCCCAGGAGTCCATTCCACCTCTTCTGCAATATTCGGGTGCTTTTACGGACCTAACAGGACTGAAGATTAATCATGGGAAATCGTTGGTGTTCCCGTTGGGTGCTTTGGTTGCTCAGGAACCGACCTCTTAGCCTGCCCTTGCGTTGCAAAACTGACTGGTTGTGTTATTTGGGGAATTATGGTGATGCACATCCCATGAAACCCTAGGCAGTATAATATTGATGGAAATACCGAGGGACTATGTGCATTGGTCCAATTTTGGAATACCCTCCCATCTGTCTCTGATGGGTCAAGTGGCCGTGGGCAAGATGGTGTTTTTGCCACAATGCCGTTAGACTATGCAACATTCGTTTGACACCCTTCCCTGGGCGGTCTTTCGAAGATTACATTCTCTTCTTACTATTCTGATGTAGGCAGGCGGTTAAAGTAGGTTTGCACATGACTTTGTATTTATGCCCATGCTGGAGGGAAGATAGCAGTCCCTAACCAGGAAATGTATTATTTGGCCTCCCAACTCCAGCATGCTGTGTACTGGCTGAGGGACGGTGGGTGTAGGAAAGTAGCATCTTTCCAACATACTTAGCCCACTTTTTGCCTGGTGGCAGTGTGCTAAGCCTGTAGTACACTGAAATCCTGCTAACCAGGACCTCAGTGTCTCTGCTCTCTCCTCTAAATGTGGTTGCTGGTAATCTCTAGCACCCCACAATTGGCATACTGGTGCACCCATGTAAGTCACTAGTATATGGTACTTGGGTACCCAGGGAATTGGCACACCAGGGGTCTCCCATGTGCTGAAGCATGTATTATGCCACCCCTGGGAGCCCATGCAAACTGTGTCTGCAGGCCTGCCATTGCAGTCTGCGTGAAATAGAGCATGCACATTTCACTTAAGATAGAAGGCTTGCCTTATATCGCAGTCATTGCACTTTGACACTGTAAGTCACCCCTCTGGTAGGCCCTTCCCAAGGGCAGGGTGCATGTTTCTGAGTGTGAGGGTACCACTGCATGAGCAGAGGTACCCTACGAATCTCAGACTCCAATTCCTGGCCTGCGTACATGCAAGGAAGCAGCCTTCAGGTATGTAGTGGACACTGGTTGTAGGAAAGTGCCCCTTTTTGGCACGGTTCCCCCGCCCCCCCATGGTTTGCCTGATGTTGATGCTAACGTTGAGTGTGTGCTGGGATACTGCTAACCAGGGCCCAACACCAGTGTCCTTTGCCAATTGTGGAAACCATGGTACAGTTTAGGGACACAGCTGAGTCACTTGTAAAAGGTACCAGTGGTACCAAGGGCTCTGTTGCCAGGGAGGGTCCTTAAGGGCTGCAACATGCATTATGCCACCCTAAGAGACCACTCACCAAACACATGCACACTGCCACTGCAGCTTCTGTGTGCTGGTAGGGAGAAAAAGGTCAACTCGACATGGCATCCCACTCTGGGTGCCATGCCAACCAACCATTGCCTGTGGCAGAGGTAAGTCACCCCTCTATCAGGCCTTACAGCCCTAAGGCAGGGTGCACTATACCACAGGTGAGGGCACAGCTACATGAGCAATATGCCCCTAAACTGTCTAAGTCTAATCTTAGATATCATAAGTGCTGTGTGGCAATACGGAGTACATGGGCTGGGAGTTTGTCATTATGAACTCCACAACTCCTTGGTGGCTTCACTGAAGAATGGGAAGTTTGGTATCAAACTTCTCAGCACAGTAAACCCACACTGATGCCAGTGTTGGATTTATTGTAAAATGTACACAGAGGGCATCTTCGAGATCCCTTTATTGTAAGGCTGACCTGTCTGTGCCAGCCTGCCACTAACTGACAAGTTTCTGACCCCCATAGGGTGACAGCCATTGTGCTCTCTGGGGCCAGGAACAAAGCCTACTCTGAGTGGAGGTGCTTCACACCTCCCCCTGGAGGAACTGCAACACTCGGCTGTGAGCCTCAAAGCCAGGTCTCCTGTTACAGTGCCCTACAGCGCTCCATCTAGTGGAGATGCCTGTGCCTCGCACCAGGCCCCACTTTTGGCAGCAGGTCCGGCAGGCAAATTAGGAAAAACTAGGAGGAATGACCAATGCTGCTGGGACTACCCCTAAGGTGTACAGAGCTGAAGTGACCCACTCCTTGCAGAATCCTCCATCTTGCTTTGGAGAAAAGTAGCCAATAAGGATAGGAATGTGCGGCCCTGCCCAAAGGGAGGAAACACAGGAAGGGTGTAGTCTCCCTCAGGGACAGTAGCCATCGGCTACTGTCCTCTGACCCCTGTAACACCGCTAAATTTAGTATTTAGGGGCACCCCTAAACCTTGCTCCTCAGATTCCTGGCAACCTCAAGAAGAAGGCTGAAGAACAAACCCCAGACATGAAGACTCCAGAAGACAAACTACTTGGTCACAGCCCTGCCGGCCTGTATGGAGCTTTATGACTCCTGCTATAAAAAAGGCGATGCATCCTGAAGGACCATGGACCTCTACAAACCCCCAGAGGACTGCCTCCCCACAAGAGGACCAAGAACTCCTGAGGACAGTGGCCCTGTAGACAATAAACATCCAAGAAGGGACTCCAGAACCGCCCTGGAGCAGTGAGCCCTTCCCACTCTGCAACCGACACCCACGGCCCGAGTCCAGGTGGCCCACATGTTCAGAGAAGGTTCCCTGGAGATTCCAACCTCGAGTCCACCCTGGGTTGACCCCCTCCTGGCCAACACAACTATGCCTCCGGCCTAAATCTGGAGGACCCACCCACCGGATCCAAAGAAGATTCTCGATGCCCAAAGGTACCCCTGCACCCGCAGTCCGCTGGCCCTGGGGAATCTGACTGACAGTCCAGCAATGGCTAGCGGGCACCTCTTCTACTTGTCCAGCCTTTGTTTTTCTGCAACCGACCCCTTGGAACCAGCCTACAGCATCTTTGTGACACCCGGTGTTCCCCCAGTAAAAAGCACTGGACGCCGGATGCTGTGTTTGCACCCAGCACCTGGCTGCTGCTGTGCCGCTGAGGGTGTATGTTTGGTGATGACCTGTGGCCCCCGATGCTCATCTAAGCCCCCCAGGTCTGTGCCCTGAAGTAGTGGGTCCTTAAATATATTTTTTTTACATATAAACATTGGCCGGGAGTTAGTCATTGAGTCTGTGCCTCATTTCTTGACTGTGTGTGTGTACAACAATGATTTGCACTACTTTCTGATAAGCCTAACTGCTCGACCACACTATCCAACCTTCCTCCTGTCTTTGGGTTTCCTCTGTGTCCACTGGGAAGAGTACTGAAACTCACTAACTACAACGGCGACTTCCCTGTGTTAGTCTATGGGGCGACAGGGTAGGTAACCACTCTCCACCCGGTTGCTAGGGATACATGCTGTACTTACCTTTGGTTGCAGAGTTCTTTTTTTGCAGCTGGTTGGACAGCAGGTCCGCTGCGCATGGGAGACTTGAGTCTTTTTCGAAGGCAGGCAGTCCTCCCAGGTTTCTGGAGGTTGAGCTGCAGGACACGGCGTCTTTTGGTGCTTGGTCTGTTCTAGGAGGGCAGACAGGTCAGCGGGGTTGGTACCAGGTCAGCTGCTCCTTCTCCTCTAAATCTGGTTTGTCTCATCTTTGTCCTTTTCTTCTAAGGCTTTCAGGATCTGAGTTCTAGGATTCAGGGGTGACACCTAAGTACTGAATTTAGGGGCGTTACAGGGAGTGCCAGTTGATAGCCAATGAGCTGACCACTATTGGGGTGACTACATCCTTTCTATGACCACTTATCCTGGGAAGTGGGCCTCACCCTAATCCTACTGGCATAATTCCTTCCAAACAAAGATGGAGGAATGTAAAAAGTAGTGTCCACTTCAGCTCGTGCATTTTAGGAGTGGGACTAGCATGAAGTGGGCCCCCATCAAGCACCGTTATGGGAACAAATTTTTTATTGCAGATGTTACAGTGACATTATCAATTATGCTATCAAAAATGTCATCAGGGCTGTAATATGTGGGGCAATTAGGAGTGCACGGCGAGGGTGCGAGTTATACTTACCTTAGGGCACGAGTTATAGTTACTTGAAATAACTATAACAGGTGAATTTCAATGGTTTTGAACGTTTAAAAACTGAGCCTAACTATAACGTCCCTGTAACCTTTAGTTTTTTTTCAGTGAATTTCTATGCTTTTTAAACGTAAATTAATGTAATTTTCCCAAACCAAGCAGCACACTGCCTTCAGCCGTGCGCAGCATGAGCTTGGATGCACTTGGTGTTTTTTTTTTTTTCCATTTTGTTTTCTGGATCTGCGCATCCATGAATCCACAGATCGAGCAAAAAAAAAAAAAGGGGGGGGGGGGGCATTTTTTGCCCATGAGGGTTCCCATTCGGATCCCTCTATGCATCCTTTGCGGTCAGGATACCTTTATCCTGACCCCTATGTTTTTTCACTGTTAGTTTGTTTTCCACCCTCTGAGCCAATGCGACAAAAGAAAATGGAAGCCGCAACTTTTCTGTCAGGTTGCGGCCAGCCAATCAGGGCCTTGCTTTTCCCCCGGATTTGCGGGTCTGGATCTGTGACCCTATATATCTACAATTTTCCCTTCAATTACTACAAAACTAGTGAACGGATTTGCACCAAACCACAAAAAACGTGATCTGTGAAGCAGGACCTAGCTTCGCGCCAATTTAAGTGTAATTCCACTCAGCGGTTTGGGCTGTGGGCGTGTCTAAAAGTCCTATGGAAAAATTCATTAGAAAAACGTCCTTTGGGACCCCACTTTTTTCTCGGCCCCGCTTGACAGATCACCCCTAATTTTTCAAGACAGCAGCTGCACTGACCAAAGTATAAGTTTTGAAAATTGCATGAAGATTCGTCAAGCGGCACCAAAGTTATAAGCGAAACAAAAGAAAGCTCCGTACATGGAAGCTAGGTCCTATCTATAACTACCTAGAGGCGCTAGGATATATTTTTTTTTTAAATCTACTGGCGGTCCCCAGTAAATAGTTATAGTTAGGACCATGTTTCCATTGAAAAGGTGTTTTTAGACTTGCCTATATCTTTGGTGCCGTCTCACGGATCTTCACAAAATTTTCCCAAAAAAGTATGCAGGTAATTCTTGGTGCGCCCTGGATGTTTTGGGGTGATCTGTCAAGCAGGGACTGAGAAAAAGGGGAGGGGGGAAGAGTAAAAATAAAAAGTGCATTTCCCATTTTAATTCCTATAGGGGTTTTAGACATGACTACAGTCTGATCTGCTGGACAGAATTACACCAAATTTGGCAGGAAGGTAGCTCTTGGTCCGGAAAAAGTGTCTTTTGTTATTTAGTGCAAATCCATTCAGTAGTTTTTGAGCTATTAAAAGAAAGAAATTTAGATATCTAGAGGCATGAAGGCTTCACAAATATTCCTGATCTTGTGCGGAGATCTGACTGTCTGCCAACACTTCAACAGGGAAGTGCTGGCAGCCATCTTATGACTTGGCTTCAGCCAAGTCCTAGAAAAAAAGATTAACAAAAAAGAAAAGGGTCTAGGGTAGGGACACCCTGACACCTGCCAGGGCAAAAAGGCATTTGTTTTAAAAAAACATTTTAAAAAAAGGCTATACTGCAAATCTGGCTACATAAAAAAAAAAAAAAAAATAATCAAGTTTGGGGTCTCACACTTGTTTTACTAAAGACCCTGAGCAGGCCAGCACCAGGGGGCATGCCCAAAAAAGGAGGGGGCAAACGGCCCCCCCCGGGCTTACTTATTACCAGGGGACCCCACATCCCGGGGCATAAATCAAACAGTATGCGGGGGGGCTGTGTGGCTCCCCCGTGCACCGGTGACCACCACCTCCCCGGGGCAAAATCTTTAATTATAGGGAAAGGAGGTTCTGCAGACCCCACCTCCCTGGAACCCGGGGACTATCACCTCCCGGGGCTAAGGTTGTATTATATGCTCCTCACCCCCATAGCCTTGGGGTCACCACCTTCCTGGGGCAAACGTTTCAAAATAAGGCGGGGGGACGGGTGCAGCTCCCCCCATGCAGGCCCGGAGACTGCCACCTTCCCAGGGCTGAAATAAAATAAGATTGCGGACCCCTGACCCCGGAGACAACCACCCTAGGCCTGATATTGATCCTGACTTGACTGAGTGTGTGCTGGGATCCGGCTAACCAGGCCCCAGCACCAATGTCCTTTTTCTAAAAATGTACCATTGTTTCCACAATTGGCACACCTCTGGCACACAGATAAGTCCCCTGTAAAAGGTACCAGTGGTACCAAGGGCCCTGTGGCCAGGGAAGGTCTCTAAGAGCTGCAGCATGTGCTGTGCCACCCTAAGGGACCCTCACCAAACACAAGCACACTGCCACTGCAGATTGTGTGTGTTGGTGGGGAGAAAAAGGCAAAGACGACCTGGCATCCCCCTCAGGGTGCCGTGCCCACAAAACACTGCCTGTGGCATAGTTAAGTCACCCCTCTAGCAGGCCCTACAGCAGGGTGCAGGATATCACAGGTGAGGGCATAGCTGCCTGAGCACTAGGCCCTTTAGCCAACCCCCACCGTATACGACCAAAGGCTGTGAGCGGTGAGGGTTGGAATAAAGTGTAGTAATAAAAATTACTTTACGTTAAAAAAGATATAGACATTCATCTAAAAAAAAAACAAAGATTACAGGGAATCTATAGTTCTGACTTTACCTGCACAAAACCAGAGAATATCAGCAGTTATAGCTAGAGTGTCGTGGGGTTATTATATGCTCTGCTTGGGCACACATATTTTAGCTTAGGCCTGCGACCTGTGCCCTTTTACCTACATATGTGCGCTGATTTCAGTTATTCCATTTTATTTTACTTTCAGTTAACCTGCTTTCCACTGGGATGTTTTATTTCTTACTCAGCTGTAACTTTGTGATTCCGCGAAAGCTTTCATTATTCTGTGCACGACATTTTATCATGTACCCCTTCCCAAGGTTGACAAGTCCGAGTACAAGGTAATCCTGATACCAATTGTATTCACAAGAGTTTGTAAACAGTCCGACACTTAGGCACTTGCCCACATCAGGCCTTTTTACTATACAAAAATGTTTTACTATAAAAACACTGAATAGGCCCTGGGACAACAGGGAGGTAATGCCAGCCAGAATTCTGTCTTTGCTGCTTGCCATTTCATTGCTGACCTCAGCCCTGTCTCTACATCCAACCCCCGGAGATGGCGGGCACATCCCTATCCTTCAGGTAATGGGGGTGGATGCTCATCTCATGGACTAAGTGCGGACATATTGGGCTATCACCACTATGCTCTCACTTAGGAGCTAAGGGTCTGATAGAATTCATTCATGCATGTCATTCCAATTTGATTGGGCTGTTTATTTTCTTCTCGCTGGTCACCACCATTCTAATCAAATAAAACAGTACACTGTTCCAAATGAATAGAAGAATATCAGGAGCGACCCAAATTCTTCAGGAGCGAGAACCCTCATGCATCACACTGGATGACTAGTTTCATCATTGGGAAAGCTCCTCGTCAGGCTGGTGCCTGCTTTTAGATTCCTTCCTGTAGGCGGTTTAACCTACCCGTCCAACCGAAGGAATCTAAAAATTTTAGTTCCTTGTTCTGACAAGCGATCCTATTTGAGCCCTATCCTGATATTTGGGATGGGCGACCTTATTTAACGAGTTGAACTAAGTAAGTTATTTTCAATCATTATTGACTACTTGAGTTCAGTTTTTGGAGAAGTTTTTTTGTCCTGATGAAGCGTCATTGGATCCGGCTGGACCACTCAGACGCGAAACATGTAGACCTGTCATAGTGAGGTACCATAGTTGGTTTTATCCTCCTTTTTCAGTGAGAGTAGGTGAACATTATCTTTCACCCGTTACTCCTCTTTTCTTGTTTTTAATCTTGGTCCCCATCATACTAATTGCTGATTAAAAATTATGATTTATACTTGTTGATGATGAACCAATTTTAACGTTCTATTCTCTCCATTATTGCTTGGGTACTAAGGATTGGGCACCTGTTTAAAAATCATTTATTTTTACATGCTACTATCTGAGCATTTTTGGTTAAGAGCACCCCTTTGGGGAGCCCGTAAGGCATTGCAGCACCAGCCTGACGAGGAGCTTTCCCAATGATGAAGCTAGTCATCCAGTGTGATGCAGGAGGGTTCTCGCTCCTGAAGAATTTGGGTCGCTCCTGATATTCTTCTATTCATTTGGAACAGTGTACTGTTTTGTTTGATTGGTTCTAATGGGAGGTTGTACACTGGACCACTAATCTCCCGGTCCCTCCTTCATATATTTTTCTACCCCACATTCTAATACTGTTTTGCCTCATTGCCCTAATAATTGCAGCTCATATATCTTAATCGTAGATTGCAGTCTTTTCAATTAACGTATTGAAAACCATCCTACATCTCATTCTTTGCCTGTGTGTGTGTTTGTATGAGAACTTTTACTAATGAGAGAAAGGGGTGACACTTGTTGACAATGACTCCTCTTGAAAGGTCTAGTGCATCATGTTTCAAGCTGCCACAAATCACCTTCACTTTCAGGTTTGGGTGAGTTGCTGTTAGGTAGCCGAAAGGGTTGGGACAACAGCTGCCAAGACGGTGTGGGATTTGTTCAGTCATCCACAAGCAGTGGTGCTGCCGCCCCTAATCCAGCAGTCTCATTCTAACAACCAGAGTCCAACGACAAGAGTTATTTCAAATAACTACAAATTGCAGCCTAAAGGTAACTATAACTTGCGCCCTCGCCATGAACTGTTAATTACCCCAGATATTTCAGCACTCATGGCAACTTATATAAGGTGAATAAAAATATCAGTGAAACATTAGCATTCAAATTATTACTGAAAAAGAAATTGTACATGGCAAAGGCATGAGTTATAGTTACCTTAGGGCGCAAGTTATAGTTACTTGAAATAACTAACTGAGTGGTGAAGGATGGTGATTTAATCTTGACTGCAATAAAAAGAAATAACTTCCTCCTGGAGTGCGGTGGTGAAGTTGCTTGCAACTGTTTGTTTTGGGATTTATGAGAGGAAATGGTCCATTCCTCACACCTGCACCAACATGAAAGAGTGCGCCAGAAGCAGGACCAGTTTGTTTTCTCATATATATATATATATATATATATATATATATACACACATACACACACACACATAAACACTCCTGAACTATATACATAATCTTTTTCTGTGACTTCCCTTAAAAGAGGACTAGAAGCAACTACCTTCTTAATGCTCACTGCCACAACCACAAGCACGCTCTTGAATGAATTCAGATCTATCCACTTTGGTCTCATGTTCATGGTTTTCTTTGTTCTCAGCAGCAAGATAATACTCTTGGGGGACAAGCAGATTTCTATTCTATGAGAAACCCCACTACATGAGCAGCACCCAAGTACATATTATGGCCGAGTTCACAGTCTCATATTTTTCTGACTAGTTGGCACAGCTAGATGGAATGGTCACTTGCCACGAATAGTCAATGAAATAATAAAAGATAGGGAAGATAGCCTTAGGTGTCCTGTATGATGCGGAGGAGGAGTAGTAGCTATTTCTGGTCAGATGATGTTCTGTGCCACATTCAAACTATAACAAGTCTAACACAATGAAACCAGTGAGTTTAGGTACAGGACCCCCAAGACTCTTTACACTTGGTGCTTTTGGTATGTCCTGATTCTGCAGTTCTGGCTGCTGATCTTAAACGTGCCGTTTGCACCCATGCCTTTGCCAGAAGAAACTTCATTTTACAGAAGGTTTTCAAGCCTACGGTAATCTGAGACAAGCAAGCTGAGGTTACGAGACACAACTGCAAATGCGGAAAGGTGTCCTTTAACATTCAAACCTATTCCAGGTGATTTAAGACCATTTTCCATCCAGTGTCACGAACAGTCTACCTTGATTGAGAGGATAAACAAATACAGGAAACAAACAAGAGAGAAATGTATAGAGCAAAGAGAAGAGGAGCAGTGGGGGCGGGGGTAGGGGGGTAAAGAGTTGGAGACGTCTCACCATATCCTCCCTTCACCTACATTCCACTCTATATCTTCTTGATCATTATAATACAATACAAATGAATATGTAAAGCACACAGCTGCTTCTGAAGACACGACCCAGTGCTAATTGCCTAATTGAGGAACAGACAAAGACTAGTCAAACCCCAGAGCAGAAAGTCTACGCATCTAAAAGAAAAGTCTTCAGAAATTTACAAAAAACTGGTTCGGAAGGAGTGAAAGGTAGGGTTTTCAGCAGGAAATTCCAGAGTTTGGTGGTCAAAAGGAAAAAGGAGCGGCCTCCTCTTCCTGCCTCGTGGATCTTGGGAACATAGACATTTTGGCACACTGGAGAACAATGATCTACCCTGTTGGTAGGTAGACAATTTTCTTCTTAAATATAAAGGGTCTCTTCACTTGCAGGCTCTATAGGCGAAGATTAGTGCTTTGAATTTACCGCAGCTGGCAACAGGCAGCCAGTGTACAGTGTGTAAGGAGGAAGAAACAGGCCGAGATCTTCAAAATTGAGTGTGCTCAGCATTTTGAATGATCTGCTGGTGGTATTAAAAAAAAAGAAAAAGAAAAAAATAAGATGGTAGACCCAGATACAGGCAATTAGCGTAATCTCACTTGAAAGCCAAGGCATGGCTGATGGTCTTATGATTCTCCTCAGGAATCAGATGCAGCATCTTCCTGAGAGACTTCAGCATAAGGAAACAGCTTGCTGAGACAGCTCTATTCTGAGGTTCAAAAGACATGTTAGAGTCAAATATGAAGCCCAGATTTCTTACTACTGACAATAGGTACCCTAGCTCAGGTGGTCACCAGTTATAGGCATCTGGATAATCAGTAATGCCAAAGAAGAGTATTTCTGTTTTGTCAGAATTCAATTTAAGACAATTAACGTTCATCCATTCACCAAAGGCAGACCTTAAAGGCATTCAAAACACCTACATCCTTCTCCTGGAAGGAAGGCATCAGCTGGGTGCCGTCAGCATACGAGAATACCCTCACACCCCAAGCTTCAACAAAATTTGCCACTGGGGGACCAGGTCGAAGGCCACTGACAGATCAAGAAGGACAACCATAGCTGCCGGCTCTTGATCAAGATTGTCCTTAATGAATTCAGCCTACAAGACGGCTGATTCGGTGCTGTAGCCTGCACGTCTTGTAGCAGGTGGTTCTACTCCAAAAAATGGGAGAGTTGTCAATTGACAAACTTATCCAACATTTTAACTGCAGCAGACAAAAGAGAAATTTGTCTGAAGTTACTAAGGACCTTGGGGTCCGCATTAGCTTTCTTCAGTAATAGTAATAGTAGGGCCAGTTTCCAGCTCTGCAGCACGAGATGCCTCCAAAGATGCCTCTAAGTTGATTTATTAAGGATAGGATCAACCAGCAGAGTGGCAAGTTTAAGAATGTCTGGAGCACACGGGTCAAGAGGCAACCTAGACTTACAGATGATCAGTAAAATAAAAGAGTCCTCTAGAGAGACAGGCTCTAAATTGGTCAACAACGGACCTGGGAAAGGGCTCACATCCAAGTTAAGGATAGATGACTCTTGTGAGGGAAACTTATCAAATATCACTTGTATTTTTATTAAAAAAAGAAGAAGTCAGAAAGCTCCTTACACATATTGGCCAATGGGAATCAAGTTATTTTGTGAAGCATTGGGAGACAAAAGAGTTTACAACCCTAAAGAGTTTGTGGTTTTTTTTTAGTGGCTGAAACAATAGAAGACAATATAAACTCTTTATGCAACTTGCGTATATATCTACAGAAATCATTCAATACCATTTTCAACTACTGAAAAAAACTCTGCAGACTGAGCACATACATTACATAAAACTAAGCATATCTTACTAAATGTAAGTTGTGACAAAGTTACATTTTTCACATGAGAACTTAGGTGCCTCCCTGACATCAGCCCAAACGCTGAAGTCTCTGACTAATATGAAGCTAAGTTGCTCACCTCCAAAGCAATGGAAGCCATTACCCCATCTTCCACATGTAGGAAGGTTGTGCTGATCAGTGTCCCCATCGATGGGTCTCTCAGCCAAGTATGGCCAGTATTCCTGATAGGCATTCCATAGTACAGAATATATTTTTTAAAGGATTAGGGACAGGCGCTGGAAAATGTCCCTCTCTGAAGGGTCACCCCAAACGTTTTGCCTTCCTCTTATTTTGACCTTGTTTTTGCTTGCTTTCGGACTCTGTGTACTTTACCACTGCTAAACAGTGCTAAAGTGCTTGCGCTCTCACCATAACATTGATTTATCCAAAGTTAGCATATTTAATTTACCTTTAAGTCCCTTGTACAGTGCACTACATGTGTTTAGGGCCTGTAAATTAAATGCTACTAGTGGTCCTGCAGCACTGATTGTGCCACCCACACAAGTAGACTTTCAAACTTGTCTCAGGCCTGCCACTGCAGGGTCTGTGTGCAGTTCACTGCGACTTCGACTTGGCATTTAAAACAGTTTGCCAAGCCTTTAACTCCCCTTTTATTACACATAAATCGCCCCTAAGGTAGGCCATGGGTAGCCCCAAGGACAAGCTGCTGTGTAAGCAAAAGGTAAGGCATGTACTTTGAAGTTTTACATGTCATGGTAGTGAAAAACAGCCAAATTTGTTTTTCAGTATTGTGAGGTTTACTTCTCTCATAGGTTAGCATTGGGAATTCCTTTACACGCTTTTAAGCTGTAATTCCTGATCAGAAAGGAGTGCTGTATCATGTTTCATATCTTTGGAGTGGTAATCATAAATTCTCTTTACTGGCAAAGTCTGAGTTAACATTACTGTTTTAGAAATATCACTTTTCGAAAGTGGATATCTCTCTCCTCTTACAGCTGTGTGCCGGCAGTCTATCTCCAGTATGTGATGGGGGTGGGTTGGGGGGGGGAGGGGGAGCTACCCTTTGTGCATTCCTACTAGACAGTCACAAACACAGACAGGGTAGATGTGCCCGAGCACCTATCTGCATTCTGATGGCTCCTCCTGGGCAGGAAGGGCAGGAGGGGACGGGCCTAGACAGTGAGCATTCGATGAGGCACATGTTTTGATTTGCAAGCTGTCTCTAGTGTGCTGCTGCCGCTATGGGCAAACCTTTCTGCAAGTGAGCAGCAATAGACTTCAGGCTCAACCAACCGTGACAGCCTAATCGCTGGCCTGAACAGGAATGACCACAACCTGAAACCCTACTGCAACATACCACATGGCAAAGAATAACTGGAGGACAGCAAAGTGACTATCTATGAGACACTCAGATGGTGGAACAAAATGAATGAACGAAGTTGACATTTGTAAAGTGCAACAACTAGCTCAAGAGGCATCTTGGCGATAACAGCACTGAAACAAAAGAAAGAAACCCATCCTTCCGAAAAATAAACACTTAAGACTGCTGGGCAGATCTGTCTTTTTAAAAGCTCCCTATTGCTTCTCCAGCCACCACATGCTCCTCTGTTGCTACCCCATCCATTAAGGTCATTTCAATATGCTAGATTTTGTTTTCCTTTTTTTTTTTTTTTTTTTTTTTTTTTTTTTAACTTTGCCTGACAGCCGGCATCTGGTGCTGGGATGCTACTGCTGACAGAAAGGTATTCTCTATAAAGTACTCTGCTACTTTGATGAATTAGGTTCCAGCTGTATCAAGTACTTAGTATGTGAAATTTAAGTCTGATGAATTTCTACTTTTTTCAACAATCAAGTCGGCTGTTCACGCCCTGGTCATCTCAGAACTAGATTACTGCAACTGCCTCCTCTTGGTTCTGTCTAACTAGCTGATCCAGAAGCTGCAAGAGGTACTATGGTGTGATGAGGTGGCCAATGCAATCCATTATTATGAGAATTAGCCCACCTGCCAGAATGGCATAACAGGTTGGTGGCAGAACTTGACTAAGCAGACACCTATGCCCCAAGGTACCAGAACCTTAAGGGAACTGCATATGTCGATGTCCAGGCGCATACAAAGTAAATGAACAATTGTCTAAGGGCCAGAAGGCCCACAATATTGCAGCACAATGACTAACAATCTAGACAGGAAAGCAAATGTGAAAGCCTATTTACCCAAGAACCTCCTAAGTCCTTTACCTCCCATGATATCCCACCACACACATTTTGTTTTCTCCAGTCGAAGATTTGAAGTCCCAGTTTTTGCTCAGTATTTCCTATGTAGTTCTTCATATTCTTTACCAGTGCGCTCTTCTACCACTTTTCTGCCTCTATTATTGGTTTCCTTGCTAAGCTCTAATTTCAAGTCATGTATCACCCAAATCTTTCTGGTCTTTCAACTGAGCAACAGAACAGTCACAGAAGCAATTTCAGTGCGGGAAAGAAATGAGAAAACTGTGGCAACTGTGCCTAAAATCATATAGTAAAACTTAATTACACATTTTACTTATTTTATTTCTCCATGTACTTACTGATGGCTCATTGACTAAGTTCCTCCATCTTTGACAAACCAAAGAAATGTTCTCATAGAGATCGGGAACTGATAAAAATCCAAAGATAATCATCAGGACTTCATCAGGCAGCTGGGCCCAATGTCCTTGAGATTCCCTTTCAGAAAATGATGCCCCTAGAAGTCCAAAATAGGCATCAGGAACAGATTCAAAAGCCATGTCATCATCTGGCTGCTCTGTAATTTCCTCATTTTCAGATGAAGGGTGTGGGACCATAGCAACCATCTGATGTCTCACACCTCTGCCACGCTTACATTGCCCTCTTATGTGACTGGTATTTCCTCTTGAGCAAAATGATCGCTTTCCATGCTTAGAGCTGTCCATGTAAGCCCCATCACTAGGACTAGTAGGTCTGTCATCCCCTGCCCTGTAGAATCTCATATCATCTGCAAATGAGAGTTCAAAATCACTAGTGGAGTCATTAGTACTAGTGCTTGCTTTCTCCTGATCGGCATGTAGCTCGTCTTCTATTTTACCCCATACAGAGGGCAGACAAGGGCTACTGGATACCATGTTTCTTTTGGAATTTTTACCCCATTTGGAGAGGCTAATGCTCTGGGTGCCAACCGCACTTGAAATAAATGGCCTATTTTGTGATAAGACAGGATCAGATTGGCCAACAGATCCAGAGCACTCCTTCAAAGCCATGCAAAACGGTTCATCTTTAGCAACAAAAGAGTCCATAGCTTCTGTCGTTAGTGCTTTGAGTTCTGCTCCATTTTCAGTACAATGCGAATGGTGGGCTTTGATACTGAAGTAATCTGAGATTCTCTTCTGGCAGGCGTTATCTATACAATTTATGGGAGGAAATAAACATAAAGGTTAAACATTTGCATACATTAAGTAAACTGGTGTGCAACAACTACAATACTTTTCCATTTATAAAGCTGTAGCCACAAAAAAATGAAGGTTCGACATGGATAAATATTCACTTCTTGTGGACATAGATTAGGTTGTTAAGTAGAGGACTCTTTGTATGTGAAAACCATTTTCTTGTAACGGGGAAAATATAGGAATTGGGAAACAATTCAACTGAAATTAAAACATTCGGTCCACCTAGAAAATAATAAACAATATTCAATGCCTCAAAATGGGTTGTTTCGCACACTGTTTTATATTGGAACCTTATATTTAAGTAGCTTTGGTATTTATATGCTACAAGTGAAAGGTGGAGAGTGAATGATTTGTATTCTTCTCCAATAGAACAAGCTTGAAACGCATTTTTAATACAAATGCCATTAAAGTGACATTTAGTAGTATCCAAAATGTATTCATAATTCTTTAAGCAAGTATAAAAAACGAAATAAAAATAACATTTTTTTTTAATTAAAAATATAAAACAAAAATCACAATATGAAAAATTACTAGTGGAGGTTAAAAAATACTTAATACTTGCTTCCTTTAAGGTAAATAGTTTTACAATGGTGGGTCCCTCATGTAATCAGTGGTACAACCGCAGTACCCTGGATATAAATGCTACCAGAGGACGGCTCTTCCAGATAAAGCCACAGTTCACAGGCCAGTTTCGGACTTTCACCCTGCTATAAACTTATTTTACACAGATAAAAAATTCATTAAAGTTGGACTGCATCAAATAACCTGAGGAAGCTCTTGTAGCGTTGGCATCTAAATAAAAGAAAGCAGACAGTTGTCCTGTCACCGTGCCTCGATCTAGCATTATGGTTTCAACCCCTTTTTAGCACCCACTGTAGTAATTAAGACAAAGAAGTAAACAGTGCCTTAGATTTTTGCAGCAATAAAAAGCTGGAAACTATGTAAAACCATATTACTCTCATTTTGATGCTCCAAAGCTATACTGCAGCAATTTAAAAAACTGAGTTAATTCCACAATAACAACACTGTACCTCTTTGCTGTAACCTAAGAGAGGGGTAGAGACCTCTGTTTAAGTCACAACTTGTTCGTCTTTGACTGAATGGCTGGGTTAAAGAGTATGAGCCTTCCCGACTTTCAGCTAATGCTCTGCAGTCACTAAGCACAAGGTGTTTCCGTATTGGCTTTATCACTGTTAAAGGAAAAACAAAGGATCACTTTGCTGATCATTTACTTTGAAGTATTTTTTAATATACATAGACAACATAGTTAGAGGGACAACGAAGCAGAAAGTAGGTCCAAAGATAACTAAAGGTAAATATTTTATTTTTATGCCACTGCTGTGTGGCTTTTTCCCTTTATAACTAAAGGTGCTGTCTTTCAAAAGGTTAGTAGGATGGACATTAGGACAATAACAAAAATTTTAAGGAACATCCGCAAAACATAAATATGTGCTAGATGACTATATTTTAATAGTGGAGATGAATAGTGGAAATAAATAATCAAATTAGAGGAATGATCAAAGAGGACTGGAACCAAAGTAATCAGGTTTATTAGTTTCACAATATGTGTCAAAACTTTCCACAATAGGTAGCAGACCTGACATGTTGTTAAAACATATTAACATAACTGGATGTAAATATAGAATTGTATTCTCTCTTAAAACCAAGTTTTTTTTAAAGATCAAAAGATAATAAGGCATTTAATTAACAGAAATACTTCAAAGGCTGACATAGTGAGAACAAATTAGTAACCATGCGCCATTCGCAGGAGGAAAAACAGCAGGATTGTACAACCCACAAATGTATGTAACCACTGAAGCCACTTCCAAAGATCACATATCAGCATGAGCCCAATATCGCAAATGAAGAAAACCCAAGTGAGCTGGGGAAATGTTTGGTTTAAGAAATTAATTTGAAGTTATCAAAAATGTCCTAGCAAAGACAAAACAAAAGTCACTGATACACTACTTTTTTATTTATGTCTTTACTTTTATTTTGCTGGGCTGATATTCCAAAAGATGTCTAAGAGACTTCTCATAACCACCAAAAGATAACCAGGCTCGAACCACGACTCGGACATCCTCAGTTGTTATAAATCTCTTTACTTATTTTAGGTTTTTTAGCTGACAAAGGCTAGATTTTTCCACATCACTGATGTGGAAGTCTGTAATTAATCTGTTATTTATCAGGAAACTAAAGATTTTGTGTTGTGTACAATTTTAAAGCAGACCCATGTTCCTTGTAAGACTGTCCCATTTTTAGAACTATTTTTATTATTTGTAGTTTGCAAATGAATTAAACACTTCATTCTGGTATGGAAGAACCAAAAGTATAGCTGGTTACAAGTAAAAAAAAAAAGAAGAAAAAAAAACATACCAGGTTATAAATTATAAAATGTGATTATAAAATGTATTTGGAAAAGCAAGGAATGTGATTATATATTACAATGGCAATATGCAACACGATGGTAAGAGATTGCTACCATGTGCTGTAAGGGGGTACTAGAAAAGATTCAAAACAATTAACAATCAAGCACTGGCATAGCCACTATGTCTAGGTCTTGGCATGCGCTTAATTTAAATTATATATATATTCACTTAAAAAACAAAGGTTACAGGGACGTTATAGTTAGGTTCTGAATTTACTCACACAAAACCTTCAAAATTCAGCAGTTATACTTAGGGTCATTTCAAGTAACAATAACTTGCGCCCAAAGGTAACTATAACTCGTGCCCCCGCCACGCACAGCTTTTTCTTCAATAATTTGACTGGTAACATTTCATTGATATATTTATTGACGTTATAATAGTTGTCATGAGTGCTGTAATATATGGGGTAATTAGCAGTGCACTGCGAGGTTATAGTTACCTTAGGGCCCTGGGTGGCTGCCAACACTTCCTTATTGAAGTGTTGGCAACCAATCAGATATCAGCACAGGGACCAAGGAGGAGCCACATTCCTAGATGCCTATATTTTTTTACCTTTAATATCTCGACAAATATCACATAAAACACTCTCTCTGGACCAGGAGCTAGCTTTCTGACAAATTTTGTGTAATTCTGTTCAGCGGTTCGGACTGTAGTTGTGGTCAAGTATTTGAAAAATCCCATTGACGTAGAATGGGAAAAAAAAGTGTTTTAAAGACCCCCATTTCCCTCAGCCCACGCCTGACTGATGACTCCGAAACTTTCACCACAGCAGTTGAACTGACTGAAGTGTACGTTTTTTTCAACTTTCATGATGATTCGTCAAACGGCAAAGTTTTATTTAAAAAAAAAAAAAAAGAAAAAAAAAAAAAAATCACTCTGCCTAAAAGTTCTTAACTACAACTACCTACTGGCGATTGCCAGTAGGTAATATATATATATATAAAAAATGTATGTGTATATATATATATATATATATATATATATATATATATATATATATATATATATATAGCTAACAGAAGTAATATGCAATAATGGAAAGCGTAAAAATGTTTTTTTTTTTTTTTTTTTATTTAGTCCTGCAACTCAGGCACACCAGCCCTTTACCTTAGGTGCACTCCTTTCCAGGTGGTTGTGCATTGCGCACACGTGAACAGGAATAATGCTGTCAATCACAGTTGAAGACAGCCACTAGATCAAGTGGCTGGCCCACTGTCCTATGATGCAGGTTGGTGGGGGCGGCGGGGGGAGGGGGGAAACGTGTGAAAGACACTTGAACAGACCAACAGAAGAAGAAGGTTGATCAAAAGCCCTGTATGTATGTATTTTTATTATGATTTTTTTTGGAAAACATGAAGCTGGCAAGACCGATGAAGCTGTGCCTAGATCAAACCTACATAGGAGTGCTCTCACATCTCAGCTTTATCTAAAAGAAGGACCACACGGGTGTAAAACCCATTGTGCACAAAAAGATTTATCAGAAAAAATATATGCAAATGCTAGCTCTGTAGCTGACGGTTTCAACAATTCAGAAACGGCGTCGGCTGTACGCTGTAAATTTCAAGGCTCCAACTCCAGTTTAGTTTGATTACTACACAAATGTGTGAGCATATACGTCAAGGATCTGTCAGTCAGGCTGAAGTCTGGAACAAGTGTCTTTTACAAATGCAAGGGGACTTCAGCAGTACATCTCAGACAGCAATACATTTATATTTGCCCATACCGGGATGATTAGCAGCGAGTATACACTTCAGAGAGCAATTAACTACCACATTAGGATTATCAGTTTTATAGCACAGTCTACAGCCCAGGTTATGTCAGGGCATCGATTTCCAAAAATGAAGTTCAATGAATAAGAAAAGATGCAATATCAATATTTGCTGAAAGACATGGTGATGGGGATCTTGCACACAGGAAGCTGGAAGAGCATTACACATGCTGCAACCCAACAGGTTAATACTTAACTTATCTTTTAATTTTACATTTTTTATTGCAAGCTCATACCTGCCAACTTCAGGGAGCAGCATATTTTTTCTTGTTAATTTTGTAGCACAAGGTTGAAATAAAAAATAAAACAAATGTAAACACTGCACAGCTTTGCCAGTGCTTGTTTTATACAGTGCTAAACGTCTGAGCTTAATGGTGCTCAGTGCTATCTGCTTTGGTAAAGAAAAATGAGACATTAGGAAATAAAGCAATATGGTTACAATTTTGTCTAAAGAGGACCTAGGTAATAGGAGTTAGCTGTCACGCTCACAAAGCAAATAGTTGAACCATTTGAATGCACACTCAGCAATGGTCTTTAAAAGGATAGTCCTGAAATATGGGGCATGATCCACACAAAGCCTCAAACCAGTTGTATTTTAATGCAACATTTATATAGTGCCTACATCTCCTATGTGGAGCAATGAAGTGCTTGCCAACACTAGTAGCACACTACACCGTGTATGGTGTTTGTTTGAAGTGTGCTGCCTTTGTCTTGATCCTGTGTAGGAGTGTTTCCATGCTGTGCGTGAGGATTACGGAGATGCGGTTATGGTGTTATGGGGCCCAGCGCTTAGCAAAATGATGATGAAGTGTGAGAGGCTGGCGACAGTTTATGGTTTTCAGTAAGCTGGCAGCTTTCAGCAGCTCTACAGGCCTCTGTGTTATTTTTTAAGTTCATATGTTCATAGTCCACTTAGCTGGTTACTGGACTTGATTGTCCATGTTGACATATTTTGTTTAAAGTGTACAGTCCTGAGCAGGCATAGGTTAAAAGCGACAAATGGTGGAGGAATCTGCTGCCATGGACTTTGTTAATATCAACCCAAATCTGCCTGTCATTGTGAGATGCCAAAAATGTCCGAAGTACTTGGGGCCTGGTGTGGTGGACTAAATTAGAGTCCTCAATTGCCCAGTGGCAGATCTCTTCAGTTATTTCACACCTGATCAGCTGGTAATTGATGGTTTACAGCGGTGGACTATGACCCTTAGCAGTTTTTTATTATGGGAGTATAAAAGTGTCAAGAAGTAAAGGGAATTATTTGGCAGCCTGTACGAACTACAATAGACTGCCTGACTTCTGAGTGTTACAACATTACTTTTAGCATGAATTATATATTTTTCTGTGATTGCATTATATAACACTTACCACCCTGTTGTGTTAATGATACACACACAATTGTGACATACACTGCTTTGTCTGGAGCCAACCCATACATATCTTCTCTAGTGCGGTTCCCGGTTATCTCTCCCCCCAGTGTTCCATACCGTCATGGTAACGGTGTAACACATTCAAGAATAAACAAAACACATCCCTGGTGAGGCCGTGTGCTTTAAGCTGCTCCAGGTCCCAGGGTTAGTGTGTTTTTGTTGTTATTGATGGCTATTGGGATTCGGTTTGTAGTCTACAGGAACCATTCCATGCCTTTACTCCAGTGCTCATGTGGAAGTTTACATTAGTAGGAAATTAGGTGTGACCTTTAGTTGGAAATAGGTGAATGGGAATTTCATACACTGGTTGTCGGTATTAACAGACAAGCTACCCGAGATTAGGTTTTGTTAGATTGCAGGGGCTATAGCTTTTACAGGAGAGGTTGTGATCGTTGCAATAAGGTGTGGGCAATTTGCAGAGATACAATAATAGGGGTTAAGGCAAACATGCATGCAACAGAACAGGCTGTACTCAGAGCGGAGGCATGAAAAGAACTGAAAGGAAGGAGAGAGTAACTTGAAAGAAAAAGGAGCGTCGACAGACGTTTTAAGTCAAGGCTGTTTTTTCATGCAGGGTTTTTAGGATAACATACAAAAACTGTAGAAGGAAAAATTATTGGCATGTGTTACATTAACACTGAACGCCATGAGAACCCATTGTTCACACAAATCATCACAGTGCATCGAGTAAACTCATTAAAAAAAATATGGGTTAATTTTTACCATAAAACTAATGAAAGGAAACCACAAAACAGGAATGCTGCATTTTAAATTGTTGTGCTTGAAATGCTTCTCTCCTTTCCCTCTGACGATCAGGGTTGGATAAAGGAGAAAAAAAAGCCTGTTATAGTGAATTGGTGTCTAAGTATTACTTAGAAGGGCGGGTCTCTAGTCTGAGGCATCTACAACACAGCCACAATGAAGTATGAGATCCATAACAGGTAAAGCCCTGAAAAGAAACTTCCTAATCTGAGCAACATAAACTACAGACCCACCCTTCACACTTTCCATCTGCCAAACTTGCAGAGAGGATAAAGGTGGGGGGTGAATTATTGTGCCTTTGGGGAGGTAGAGTTAAAAGCAGTGGTCAAATCCATGCAGCTTATTGGTGCTAAAAAGAAGGAATCCGCATGTTAAAGTGCAAAGTGATGTTCCATTAAAAGGAAGAGGTGCACACTTTAGGGCTCCCTTTGAAAAGGTCGGCTATCCACACTATCATAAAACACTAAGGGCCAGATGTAGTAAGCCTTATGCGACTCGCAAACGGCGGAAAACGCTATTTGCGAGGTGCAAAAGGCCTTCCGCGATGCAGAAGCACATTTTGCGAATCGGTACCGACTCGCAAAATGTGATTCCGACTCGCAAATAGGAAGGGGTGTTCCCTTCCTATTTGCGACCGCATCGCGATGTAGAGTTGCTTTGTGACCGCGAAAGCGGTCGCAAACCAACTTGCAGTTAACATCCACTTGAAGTGGATGGTAACTCATTCGCAAAAGGGAAGGGGTCCCCATGGGACCCCTTCCCCTTAGTGAATGCAAAAAAAAAAAAATCAGAGCAGGCAGTGGTCCTATGGAATCAGTGAATGAATGCCCCTCCACACTATCCAGGCCACTTTTTTTTATTTTAAGAAAAAGGACTCAAACTTCCCTCAGCCATAGTATGCAGGGGGCTGATATGTTGTTGTGCTCCACCGCTGTTTCTACTCGAGCAAGCTCATGACCACGTAGACTTGCAATGTAGCCTCAGGGTGTTTTCGACCCTTCTTCACCCTAGCCGCCTCCTCTTTATTTGTAGAAGCGGCACAAGATAGGGTTATCTTTAGATCTCATCCTGCTCACACCAAACCCTTTCCTAGCTTAATAAGGTGGGGACGAGAAGCGATTTTGCTTTTAAGACTGTTAAATAACACCAGCAAGAAAGAAATGCTCCAAAAGTAAGGGGTCAATTAAAAAAAAGGAACATTTAATTTATTTTATATAAGCAGTGTGAAAAAAACGTAATTTACAAGTTCAAACCTTAGGTTTAAAATGTAATTTGCAAGCATTTGTAAGCACAAATAAACTGGTAGGCAGAAGATAAATGTGTGATTTATAAAAAGTAAACTGAAATCTAATATGTTATTTTCATTTATCTGTGCAACTATATTAATATGATGTTTTATAAGGAGCGTTTTCAGTCGCGAGAACCCTTGAGCACTAATAAAACAGACATTATCAAAGACCGCGTGTCCTATATCGCATATTTGAATGTAGCGCAAATAACTGCCTCTTACACTAGATGTTATGATTAACACCTGCTTCAGTAGTTCAAAATATCAAAGACCGTATTAGGAGCAGTAACTTCCTACTCAAAGTATTTATTCATTTATTTTATATTTTTACACGTTAAAAATATTTTTTCAGTATCTACTAATGTGCAAATTGTCAACTGTTTAAACATTCAAATATCAAATATTATGCTTACAAAGCAGGACTTGTTTATTGCCTGAAACATTCACCATTTAGTGTTTACAGACAATAATTGCATATTATTTATATCCCCGCTATCGTTAACAACGTGTGCCCCATTAGGAGTCCTATGGTCATCCAAAGTAAGGGGCAGGAAAGGAGAGCATCACATAAAAGTGAAATGCTTCATAAGAAGATACAAACTAAACATCCCAGGAGATAGCTAGCTATACAGATAAAGACAAGGGCAGTGTGGTCGGAAACCGGATCAAGAAGGGCTTAAATATCACTTAGAAGAAGGAAGGTAAATGTAAAAGCCTGAAGCGGTAAGCACGTATGAGGTGTTATATGATGGTAAACTATACATACATCAGTGTGTTAGTCGAATGACCAAACCAGCGATCAGACTGCATAGTTGAAACTGTGAAAAGACACCCAGAAATGTAACGCTGATCTAAATTGCCCCTTTCACTATTTTCTTTATATTCTTATGTTTCTGCAAACTATATAAAGTTTACCATTTTGAGAATTTCGTTGAATGGATCAAAGTGGCCTGTTGGCACTGTATTTGACCAACGAGATCTTAAATTTTAGATACATGGAGGTATAAAGTGGAAATATGCTATGTTCCTGCTTCTTCAGAGAATACTAATGGGCAATTCCGGTTATGGATCACATGATCACCTTTCAATTAACAAAGAGAAACCACCAGAATCTGTTGTAGCAAAAGCCTGCTACCGAACAACCCCTCTACCACCTAGGTATAAAGACGAAGCTCGTTTCCTGTGGCTTTCATGTGGCTGATAGCTATAACACAGTTTCCTTGTGCTTTAACTCAGTATACTCAACCCTTAACTAACTGTTGCTCAACACATCCTCCATGATATTTCTGTATGTTTACCTCTACCTCGACTGTTTTATTTCTCGTTTCTTACCACGCTCCGGTGCCCACTCAGATCTCTCCATCAGCTGCTACTGTCTACGCCTCCATACAACTTTCAGTTTCACTCTGTCTGTACATACTCTCCAAACCATGGCCACAAAAAGAGGACTACTTTGGCGAGCTATATCGCCATTAAGTCTCGTGTAAACGGAGCAGCCATCTTGGTACGCGGTATTTCCAAGTAACTGCTGTACACCTAGCAATCGAGATGGAGGTATCAAGTCAATGCAGTCAATTCAAATGAACTTTTTTGTCAATGTTAAGTGGTAGACAATTATTTACAAACTAGGAGGGTTGGAATTTTGTTGTCATTCCGATTTAACAAAAATATTTAAACAGACATTTTATTGGGAACACTTGTGATTTAGTTAAGTTTCAGGTATAGCCTGCAGACAGGGTTGAACCTCTTTAAGCCAATTTCTGTCATCCGTGGGCTCGTTCAAAGACTCATATCTTGTTCTTCATCTTTTCTATGGGGGACTGTCTCTTTCGTAAATAGCACCAGAAAGTATTTTTGATATACGGTTTCGGGGTAGAAAACATGAACTACACATGGGTACTGGCTATTATAAAACAGGACTACTAGTCCCAGAATTCAATGGGGAAAAAACGCGGGGACTGGAGCTCCAGCCGAGAAACTTGGCAGTAATCGATTGTCTTGGAAATGGGGGCTGTGCGCCCTGGACTGGTTCCCGTCCATTCAATCCTCTTTGCAGGAAACAACTGCTCTGTGTCTGCATACGTGTAATGCATGTGTTAAGGGTCAAATGGTGCAGTACGCATACATGCCAACATTTTACAAGACTTTGAAAAAAAAAATGAATGGGGCAAATGGATTTTCCCAAAAGTTCACTCACACTCAGTTCTGTGATCTGCGTGGTGCACCTTCTTTGCAACAGGCACATTAGCCCTCCATGCTACTTTATGATGAGTCAAAACTGCCACTAGACAAAATTCATCTCTCACCAGTAGGAACAATAATCACTGGACTTATCTTGACATTTTTATTGCTGCCTGAAAACTGCTGAACATACAAGGAAGTTCATGTACTTTTAAATCAATAGTTAATTTTAAACACAGCCCTGTGCCCTCTAGGAGTCATTATCATCTGTTCTTTTTTGCATTTGTCCCCCCATATGAGAAGGGTATGCCCGGTCGTGGATCCCATGCGGCCTATGTCACCAGATTCAATATAGCCTGGCTGATGAGGGGTGGTACCCCAAAACCTGTCCCATGACGCTTGTTTACGGTCCAGGGAGGACCTGGCCTGGCAGTTTGGGTTGGACTGTTCCCATGATTTGCCTATGGCTGGGACCAAACTAGAATGGCGTGGCAAGCAAAAAAAACAATTTATTTAGGCCTATATCTGTGGCTGGGGGTGAAGGTTTGACATTGTTCAGCATTCCATCCATTATGTGTTTTTTTTTGCACTTGTGGGCCTGCAGCACTTATTGTGCCACCCTCTCAACTAGCCTTTCAAAATATGTTCCAAGCCTGCCATTGCTGCCTTTGTGTGCAGTTTTAAACTGCCATTTTGACCTGGCAAAATAAACCTTTTACCAGGCCTAAAAGTTTCTTTTTATTGCACATAAGCCACCCCTAAGATAGGTCCTAAACAGCCCACAGGGCAGGATGCACTGTATCTAAAAAGTTGTATACGTACATTTAAGTTTTACGTGTCCTGATAGTGAAACATCCCTAAATTCATTTTTCACTACTGTGAGGCCTACTTCTCCCATAGAGTAACATTGGGTTACCTTACTGCATTTAATAACTGAAAACCTTTGTGTTGGAGCAGGTAGCAATTTCATGTCTGGTGTCTGAGGAATTGTAATTGAAAACATTCTTTAATGGTGAGTCAAAATTCTGAAAATGCCATATTTAGAAAGTTGGCCTTTTCTAGTCCTAACCATTTGGTGCCTACAGAGTGTTCCTGGGTCACATGACTAGGTGTAGCTGGCAGTTCACCTTTGTGTATTCCTCCCAGATAGCATCACAACAGAGGGTTTTGCAGGATGGGTCAACAGGGGGCAGATATGTCACCTACCACACTTACACTTCAAAGGCACTGGCTCAGCTCACACACAAAGAACTTCACACTAGCCTATTGTGACCCTTGACAGACTGGAACCGTGGCAGGGAGGCTGGACAGTCTAGACCCCTCTGTAGGTGCAAACTACAGAAGCTTCTTCCACTTCAAAGTGAGCACCAGATACAACAAGCATTGGCAAAGCCAACAGGTCTCACCTATGCAAGAGCTATTGGCTTTGCCAATGTGTTTTAGCCAGGTTTACACATCCACGTGGCAGCTGTTCAGCATTGCTAAAAGTTAGTGGCGTAGACAAGAGTGGGTTTGAGTACCGTGCAGTGGAATGGTGAAGAGTGGAGTTGAGTGTTGTAGAGTGGCGTGGCAGAGAGTGCTGTGTACTGGAATAGCATATAGTGTGGAGTCCCATTGAGTGGCATACACACACTGCAGTGGCAGAGAGTAGAATTGACTGGTGCATAGTACATTTGTGTAGAGTGTTGCAGAGTACAGAGGCATAGAGTGCAGTGGCATTGAATTCAGCAGTGTACAATGCAGCAGCATAGATTAAAGAAGTGCATAGTAGAGTGCAGAATGCAGACTGCAGTGACACAGAGTGGTGCAAAGTAGAGTATAGTGCTGTAGAGTGCACTTATGTAGAGTGGAGCAGTATAAAGTGGAGTAGTGCAGAGTAGAGTAGTGTAGAGGTAAATGGCGGAGAGTGCAGTGTTGCAGAGTAGAGTGTCAGAGTGCAGTGGTGTAGAGTGGAGTAGAGTGGCATACTGAACAGTGGCATAGAGTACAGTGATGCAGAGTAGAGTGCAGTGGTTAAGAGTAGAGTGGTGTGGAGTAGAGAGACAAAGAGTGGATTGGAGCAGAGTGGAGTGGAGTAGAATGACATAGACATAGAGTAGTCTGTTTCAGAGTATAGTAAAGCGGCATAGAGTGCAGTGGTGCAGGGTATAGTGCAGTTGCATAGTGTGTAATGACATAGGGTAAAGTGGTGTAGAGTGCAGTGGAGCAGAGTAGATTAGAGTGGCGTACAGTGGATTGGCGTAGAGTACAGGGGCATAGAATTGATCGTTACAGAGTAAAGTGCATTGACGTAGAGTGTATTGGTATAGAGTGCGGTGGCACAGAGTGCAGTGTTGCAGAGTTTCTTTGTCTCGCTTCAGCATGCATGGGTAACTGAGCGAAAGAGGTAGGATCTGTTTCCACAGCTTCCCTGGGGAGTCAGTGTCATGTTCAGGTTGCCGTAATCACCTTTTACCCCAGTGGGTTTGGTGATTTGGGTAAGGCACTGTGAGGTAGCCAGGAGTTAGGCTGGAAGCCACTAGCTGTGTAGATGGACTCAGTCTCCTACACTTTATCATTCCGCCATCCTAAACACGCAGTCCTATTACCAAAGTAGGAATATCATAACAGCACAGAGGACAGTGGCATAGAGTGTAGTTGTGCATTGGTGTGGCCTATACTGGAGTGGTGTAGAGTGCAGTGGCTAAGAGCGCAGTGGTCTGTGATGAGTGCACCGGTATAGAGAAGAGTGGTACAGGGTAGAATAGAGATGAGCAGCATGAGGTAGCACAGAGTGCAGTGGCATGGAGTGGTGTAAAGTGGAGTTGTGCAGAGTAGAGTGCAGTGGGGTGGAGTGGTGCAGAGTAGAGTGGTGTAGAGTGGGGTATCATGGTCTGGCAGCACACTTCCACTGAAGACAACACATTTTCAATTGAAATAACCATTACATTTGGACAGACATACAGTTTTACTATTACAACTATACAGTGGACAGATGAACATGTGTGGAAATCGCATCACCTAGTGTAAAGATTTGTTTGATCATGTTAAAGTATTTGTTTCCAACACACTTCAGAAATAGCAAAAAATGTACTGCCCTTGTGTTTCTAAATCTGATATATTCTATTTAAGCCTATGGCTCAGGGCGTCTCAGCCCAGGCGTCGAAGCTAAGGGTGGAAAGGACAATGGCAGTTGCCTGTTTGAGCCTGTTCGGGACTGGTCAGGCCTAGGGCCAGAAATGCTGCCCAATTTACCATTTACCAGAAAGGACCTTACTCTGTACAAATGCAAACACAATATCAGCAAAGACTGACAGCTCTTGCACCACAAACCGACTTCACACAGATTGCAATGTCTCATCAACCAACACAAAAACCACACACCACACCTATACACATATCCACCACACCTACAAAAGTAAGACACCTTTATTCTCATACCAAACACTACTCTGTCTAGTCCCACTAACATAACCTGCCATCACCCACACAACACAAAACCACATTATACATTACTTTCAGCCATCCAGATACACACTTCCTGTTCATACAAACCAACAGCACTATCCTCTATTTGCTCCTGCCATGCTTCCTTTTATCTTGACAATACCTAAACCCAGCCTTCCAACACACCATCTACAAACATGCTTCTCCTCTCGTCACCAATTACACACAACCATACAACCCTTACACTCCACACCACCACACATATTACCTCTTCCAGTGATCAAAACCAACCCAAACACCCCTAACCTACATCCATCCCCTCTTACAGACCTCAGACACTCTTCTCCAAAACACATCACACCCCCTGTAATCTAATACCACTCACCAGCACTAACTCACATACATATTTGTCACAGAAAACCAATACATCAATCTCTCCTCTCACTATTCCATAAAATCCCAACAAACTACACACATCAGCACATCAAAATAACACAAACTTTCATAATACTTTCCGTCACACCCACTCCCACTCAGATTGTACACAAACTCACACACATCGCTGGACACATCCTAGATGTCATTTTTGCAAAGCCTGAACTAGTTACCATTCAAGGCATCATGCCAATTACATGGTCAGACCACGATTAGATAACTTTCTGACATAAAACAGAATAAATCAACACACCCCATAGCAACGTATATACATGCATCTATCGACCATGGAGCAAACTCAATTTTGAAGACTTAGAAACACAGCTAACAGTCAACACAGATCTAGGCACAATTAATTCTGTTCCAAAACTTTATGAGTGGCTACAGGAAGCTTTTGATATCCTAATTCACTCAGAAAAACTAAAAAGGACAAAAGAAAACCAACACCTTGGAGAAACTCAGAACTTAAACAGATAAAGCAACAAATCAGAATGTTGTGACGGACCTGGCACAAAACAAAAAACATTCAAGACAAACTTCAGCTACACAAATGTAACAGAATATACAAATCATCAATCAAAAAAGCTAAAAAAAGATACTACTCAGACAGAATTCTAAATACTAAATCTATAACTAAAGAATGTTATAAAATTCTCAAAGAATTTCAAAAACCTAAAGGCCTGGAAGGAATTCATCCCACTACTCAAGATTTCACAAACAAACTGTCAACTCATTATACAACCAAGGCAGACACATTGGACTCCTATATAAAACAAAAGAAAACCATCAGCACCAACCCGTTTCCTAAAATCCCCTCCAAGAGTAATACAACCCCGCCTATGCACACCTTCAAACAAATATCATAAGGTGAATTTGTGGATTTGGTCAAAACAAGCAGGCCCTCCAGTTGCCCTTCTGACCCTTGTCCACCACACATCTTCAAGAACATTCTTTTATCTACTTCTTCTGCCACAACTGTAAGAACAATCATCAATAACTCTTTATCTACAGGGACTTTTCCTGAAGACCTGAAAAAGGAATACATACGCCCATTATTAAAGAAAACAAACCTAGACCCACAGGACCCGAACAACTACAGATCAATCACAAATGGACCTTTCCTGGACACACTGATAGAAAGAGCAGCATTTGCCCAGATGTCACAATTAATTGAAGACAATTCCATACTTTCAGACTACCAAACTGGATTTCGTCCAGGAAGAGGCACGGAATCAGCACTCATAGTAATCTGGGATGATCTTAAAAACACAGTTGACTGCAATGGAGTTGCTGATCTACTTCTCTTGGACCTCTCAGCTGCCTTTGATACTGTTGACCATGACACCCTAATTCAAAGACACCTCGAAGCTGGCATAGAAGGGTCTGCTCTCAACTGGATTGCATCCTACCTTTAAAACAGAACTAATATTATCTACTCTCCCCCCTTCTTGTCCAAACCCTACCGCCGGAAATTGGGGTACCCCATGGAACAATCATCTCACCTATGCTTTTAAAAATCTACATGATGACGTTACCAGAACTGATCAATTAATTTCAACTCACATGCTACAACTAGGCAAATGACTCACAACTACTACTTAAATCGGAATGCCCCAAAGGCATTAAAAACTCACAAGTCTTCAGTTGCCTCAGAGCCGTTGATCAGTGGATGACTTGGAGCCATCTCAAATTGAATGCTTCCAAAACAGAAATACTCACATGGGGTGCCTGGAAAAATTATAAGCCACTGTGCGCCTAGCCTGACGATCTCAGACCACTTCCTTTAGTATCCAAGAAAGTTAAAAACCTTGGAGTTACCATGGACTCCAAGTTAAAAATGAATGCCCAAGTGGACAAATTAACACGATCAAGCTTCATCACCTTGAGGACTCTGCAACGCATCTTCCCCCACCTCGGATTTCCACACGAGGTGCAGACTACTATCTCTCTTGTACTCTCCAAACTGGATTATGCCAATGGCCTCTACCATGTATCTTCTCTATCTATTATGGAAAAAATACAACATATTCAGAACTCAGCTGCCAGGCTACTGTTACATGTAAAGCCACAAGCCTACATCTCCCCTGCTTTGAGAGCACTGCACTGGTGACCCATTGCCAGAAGATCCACCTTCAAGCTGCTTTGTATCACCCACAAAGCTATACATGGAACAGGACTACCTTTCATCAGAAACAAAATAACCAAACACATTCAACTAAGAAACCTCTGCTCACTATTGGCATACCCATACAACCCCTTAAAACACCACCATACAAAAAAAAGACAATATGTGATACACCCTTCTCCTTTATTCAAGCTGCCAAACTATGGAATTCATTACCTCCAAATATAAGATCCACTGATAAATATCTTGCATTCAGAAGACTACTCAAGAGCTGACTCTTTCCTTGATAACCATCATATTCAAACAGTATTGGACTGCATATGCCTGTGTTGATAAATATTTATCATAATCCTTGCTATCAAATAGTTAAGATAACACTTGCTCATTGTGCTATAAAAAAGAAAGCATGGATTCATAACTATCTAATATAACAATTTATCTAAGAGCTATGCAATGACCTATGAACATGTTAAGCATAGAATAATATACACATATATATGTATATACACACACACACATAAATATATATATATATATATATATATATATATATATCTACACACACATGTACACACACACATATATATTTAACTATGTTAAACAGGCTTAAAGAGTATGTGTATAATTTATTGAAAAATTGAGGAATGATAAATGAATGTTTGAAAAGTACACTTATTAATTAACTTCAAATATTGCAAATCTTGAAAGTCTGTGTTTATACAATACAACTTTTCGTTTCATATTATTCCAATTATTAGAATCCTTGCACATATATTCCCTTACTATGTATTTACATGTCTATTTATTTATTACTCTAGTCATACTATAGTAGAGAACAAATAAATAAAAATAAATAAGATTAAGGCGGTCATTACAACATTGGCGGTAAAAGCCGTTTACCGCCGTGCAGAAGACCGCCAACACACCGCCGCGGCCGCGGAATTCCGCCACAGCTATTATGACCCACATTTCGGAATCCGCCAAAATTCAGACACCCACACAAGTCCGCCACACCAAAGGTCAGTGATAAAATGGCGAAAACAAAACCTCCACCGTCACACCAACAGAAAAACGCCCACACTATCACGACACACGAATCCACGCGGCGGTCTTCCAACCGCGGTATTCCATTGGCGGTACACACCGCCGCGCTTAAAATACACACACTCTTACAAAACACAGCCACATTGGACAATTCCAAGAACACACACCTGATACACATACACACACCACTCCCATACACCCAATACAATATAAAACACACACCCACATCATCCACAAACCCCTACGACAAAAAATTCAGAAAGAAGGGCAGAGAGAGACAGCACCAGCAAGAACAACAGCATCCACAGGCACACAACACCATCACCCACAGAACTTCCACGCACCTCACACAACACACCACTACATATCAGCACACTTATCAACACACACTCCACCCCACACATCACCTACACCACCCCATGGCACGGCAAAGACACCCCAGGTTCTCGGAGGAGGATCTCAGGGTCATGGTGGAGGAAATCGTCCGGGTAGAGCCACAGCTATTCGGAGAACAGGTGCAGCACACCTCCATTGCAAGGAAGATGGAGCTATGGCGAAGAATAGTGGACAGGGTCAACACAGTGGGTCAGCACCCAAGAAATCGGGAGAACATCAGGAAGAGGTGGAACGACCTACGGGGGAAGGTGCGTTCCGTGGTCTCAAGACACCACCAGGCGGTTCAGCGGACTGGCGGCGGACCCCAACCTCCTCCCCCACAACTAACAACATGGGAGGAGCAGGTATTGGCAATACTGCTTCCTGAGGGCCTCGCAGGAGTAGGTGGAGGATGGACTCTGGTAAGACAAATCTTAATTATTACGTCCCCCACCCTACGTGCATGCCAGCACATACCCCCACCCTCACCCCCAGCACCCCAACTTCTCACATATGTCCCAACATCACAAACCACCCATCCCAACACCAAGCCCTGCATGCAACAACAAAGCATGGACACCCATCACTAAAGCATGCCCATTGCACATACCCATACAACCCCCTAAACCATCATCACACAAGGTCCCACACAGGAATGCAAGCACTAGGGTACACGGTCACCCACCCATTGCACACCATGGCACACACAGATGTAATTACCATCCCTTTATACCCCTGCAGGACCCCTACCCAACGTCACCGGACAGGCGGGTCCACACATGTCCACACCACCAACAGAAGAGGCCCACAGTGATGACAGCACCTCTGTCCAACTGGATCTAGATGACCAGCCCAGCCCATCGGGGACCTCGGGACAGTCGGTTCCCCTCACCCAGTCACAGGCCACCACAGACCTTTCCCCTCTGGAAACACCAGCACAGCACCCACCCAGCGGGCCCATACCTCGGTCCCCAGGATACGTCAATCAGCTGTGTGTCCACCACTACAGGGAACCCAGGATAACCCACCAACCCAACAACAACAGGGACCTGGGGGCAGTGGCAGTGGGCACACGGTCCAGGGGACGGAGGCCCAGGAACACAGGGGAACTGGGAGGGCTGCTGTGCGACAGGGGGCGGACAGGCCAAGGGAACCCACTCTCTACGAGGCACTCTCCTCCATCATGGGAGCCTACCACCACTCCCAGGAGACGATGGCAACGGTACTGGCCAAGTTTCAGGACACCCAGCGCCTGCAGGAGGAACAGTATATGGGCTTCAAGGAGGAACTCAGAACCATCAGCTCCACCCTGGGCACCATCGTAGGGGTGCTGAAGGAAGTACTCAACACCAGGAGGGACACTGTGGCCCTACAAGGGGCCCCTGACACTAGCATGGACGATGAACTGCCCACCACCTCCGCCGGCGCTAGTGGACAGGACGCCCCGCCACAGGTCCACCACACCAGCACCCCACCCCCTGCAGAGGGAGAACCACCCCGCAAACGGTCCCTGAGATCCAGGACAAAGACAGAGCACGATGCCAAGACCCCTGCCAAGAAATGAGACCACCCTGATTGTCATCCTACTGTCCCACTTTGTCACCATGTCCATACTTAAACTGCCCCAGCTCCACTTCCTATGCCAATATGGGCAATGCACCTGTGAGACTAATAGACTGGACTCTGCCATGGACATTCCTCCGCCATCACCCCTCACCATTTCACTACCCCCTCCAATATTGAGCACTTAAATAAACACACTTAAAGCACAAAACTATACGGAGTCTGTCTGTGATTTCGAAATAGTGTATTAGCAATTACAGTGACAAAATGCTCTTTCAATTGTAATGTCAACCTACCTATGTCACACAGCTCTAGTCCATGAGGAATCTAAGCAGATGTCACACAGTGGGACCCACAGCTGTGAAATCGTAAGGGAAAGTGACAACTCAGTGACCATACACTGTGTGAAAACGATAGACAAAGAGGTAGTAGTGTTAAAGTACATGTAGTAGGCAGGTCTGTACTCTTACGTGTGTCTCACTGGTAATATTGCTGGATCACTGAGTCCCTGTTGTTCATGTCTTCTTCCTCTGCTTCCTCCTCTTCACTGTCCACAGGCTCCACAGCTGCCACAACACCGCCATCTGGACCATCCTCGTGCAGAAAAAGCACCTGTTTTCGCAAAGCCAAGTTGTGAAGCATACAGCAGGCCACGATGATCTGGCACACCTTCTTTGGTGAGTAGAATAGGGATCCACCTGTCATATGGAGGCACCGGGACCTGGCCTTCAGGAGGCCGAAGGTCCGCTCGATCACCCTCCTAGTTCGCCCATGGGCCTCATTGTAGCGTTCCTCTGCCCTTGTCCTGGGATTCCTCACTGGGGTCAGTAGCCATGACAGGTTGGGGTAACCAGAGTCACCTGCAAATGGCGAGGGACAACTGTTAGACACGCACTAACCTGGAGGGATATCCCCAGACCCAGACAACCATTCCCACTGTCTTGCTTCCAGGTGCTCACCTAATAGCCACACACGGTGCCTCTGGAGTTGACCCATCACATAAGGGATGCTGCTATTCCGCAGGATGTAGGCGTCATGCACTGAGCCAGGGAACATGGCATTCACATGGGAGATGTACTGGTCTGCCAAACATACCATCTGTACATTCATCGAATGATAACTCTTCCGGTTCCTGTACACCTGTTCACTCCTGCGTGGGGGGACCAAGGCCACATGTATCCCATCAATGGCACCTATGATGTTGGGGATGTGTCCCAGGGCATAGAAATCACCTTTCACTGTAGGCAAATCCTCCACCTGAGGAAAAACGATGTAGCTCCACATGTGTTTCAGAAGGGCAGACAACACTCTGGACAATACGTTGGCAACATAGGCTGGGACATCCCTGATGCTATGGCCACTGTAGTTTGAAAAGACCCACTTGCAAGGAAATGGAGCACTGACAGCACCTGCACTTGAGGGGGGATTCCTGTGGGATGGCGGATTGCTGACATCAGGTCTGGCTCCAACTGGGTACACAGTTCCTGGATTGTTACACGGTCAAGCCTGTATGTGATAATCACATGTCGCTCCTTCATTGTCGACAGGTCCACCAATGGTCGGTACACCGGAGGATGCCGCCATCTCCTCACATGTCCCAGCGGACAGTGCCTATGAAGGACAACAGCGAGCACAGAGTCAAACAACTTAGAGGTATGTACACACAGCTTACGCAGTACACAAATCATAATCTGAAAATTGGCCTGTATGTGTGTTGAGGCTAGGCCTAGGTATGTGTGACGCAGTTAAAAATTAAGCCATGTGGGCCCTTGAAATGGCAGCTGCCTGACATCTAAAGTGGGACAATGGTATGTGAGGTAACTGCGCTGGCGTTGTACACCGTCGTGGTAGGCGGTCGAAGACCGCGGCGCAATGCTGCATTGGTTAACATTGGACCCTATGGGTCCCAGGAGCCAATGACGATGTACGCCAGTGGTGACAGTACGCACCGCCGCGGACGTGACCGCCATTTTCTATCTGTTCAATCACTCAATACCTGATCTTCAACAGGAGAGGACCTACACTGCAAGTGCTGCTGTGACCTCGGTCTGGAAGAGACAATGGCTCGAGTGTCTGGGGAAAGGGCCCCTGCCTTCACATCGGAGGAATTGGAGAAGCTCGTGGATGGGGTCCTCCCCAGTACACGCTACTCTACCGTCCTCCAGACAAACAGGTAAGTACACAGGGAGCATGTTGTATAGGCTATGCCTGTGTGGAGAGGGCTGGATGTAAGAAGGAAGGGGGGAAGAGTGCTGCTTGCATGAAAGACGGTGAATGCATGTGCCACATGGCAAGGGTAGGGATGGGGGCCAATCACTTTGACGGTGCAGTTGGTAATAACTTCTCTTTTTCCCCTGTACATTTCATGTAGGTCAGCGCCCACCAGAAAAAAGATATTTGGAGTGCCATCGGCAAGGACGTCCGGACCCTGGGGGGTCTACCACAGACGGAACACCCACTGCCGGAAAAGATGGGAGGACATTCGCCGCTGGAGCAAGAAGACGGCGGAGGCTCAGCTGGGGATGGCCTCCCAACGTGGGAGGGGTGCCCGTCGCACCTTGACCCCCCTGATGTTCAGGATCCTGGCGGTGTCCTACCCGGAGTTGGATGGGCGCTTGAGGGCATCACAGCAGACACAAGGGGGTGAGTACACTCTCATTCTGCTGACTTTGCGCGCAGTGGAGGTGTCTGGGTGGGGGAGGTTGGCTATGGGTTTCCCTAGGCTAGGGCAAGTTCCGTAGGCAAGGCCCCTCCGTAAGGCAGGCCATGTGGCACCCCACCCCACCTCTGTAGAGTGCCAAGTACACCTATTCATGCCCCTGTGTCATCTATGTGTGCAGATGTCGTCCATAGCCTTGTAGGACATTTCCCATGAATTGAACAGTGGAGCCCAAGAGAGCGGCATAGTGCAGGGGGCTTCTGTGTCTGTCGTGTCCGCCAACGGTAGCGGTAATGCATGCACTCAACATGTCTTTCTTCTGTCGTCCCCCCCCCCTTTTTGTGGTCTCCCTGTTCTTGTGTGCATTAGCATCATCAGGCGGAGGAGCAGTGTCACCGGAGCACGAGGGAGCTGCATCCCACATGGCCCTGGAGGGCGAGACTACGGACTCAGAGTTCACCAGTGGGACGGAGGGCGAGGGGAGCTCCACGGCTGGGACAGGAGCTGACACCAGAGACACGGACTCGTCCTCTGATGGGAGCTCCCTTGTGGTGGTGGCAACATCTGTGCCCCCCGCATCTACAGGTACAGCCGCCACCCCCCCTACCAGCACCGCCCTCCCAGCAGCCCCTCAGCGTATGCCCCGTGCCCACTCACCCAGTAGGGTGGGCATCACCTTCGCCCCAGGCACCTCAGGCCCTGCCCCAGTCACCCCTTCTGCCCTCAGTGAGGAGGCCATTGACCTCCTCAGGTTCCTCACTGTTGGGCAGTTTACCATTTTGAATGCCATCCAGGGTGTAGAGAGGCAGTTGCAACAGACCAATGCATTCCTGGAGGGCATTCATTCTGGTCAGGCGGCCCTTCAGCAAGCTTTTCAGACTTTGACCTCAGCACTGATGGCAGCCATTGTCCCCGTCTCTAGCCTCCCCCCTCCAACTTCCTCCACCCAGACCCAATCCCCTCTACCTCAGCCTATCCCAAGCACACCTACAGACCAGCATGCACACACCTCCACACACAAGGGAAGCTCTGGCAAACATAAGCACCACACATCCCACAGGCACTCAGGCAAGCATCACACACATGCAAACACACCAACATCCACTGGCTCCACTGTGTCCCCCTCCTCCTCGTCTCCCTCCTCCCTCCCAGTCTCGTCTACACTCACACCTGCATGTACTACCTCTACAGCCACTACGTCCCTCTCCAGCACACCCACCACCACACCCCGCTCATGTGCAGTCACCACCCCCACTACCATTCACACGTCCCCTGTGTCCTCTCCCAGTGTGTCTGTGACGCCCCCTCCCAAGATACACAAATGCAGGCACACACCCACCCAACAGCCATCCACCTCACAACAACCTCCAGCGCATGCACATTCACCCAAAGTCACAAAACGTACACCTCCTACAACCACCACCTCTTCCTCCACTCCCAAACCCCCTCCACCTGCCCGTCCCAGTGTGTCCCAAAAACTTTTCCTGTCCACCCTTGACCTCTTTCCCACACCTCCCCCACCCCGTCTGTCTCCTAGGTCCCGAACTAGTACCTCACCCACAGCATCTCCGGGACCAGGGGTGCCTGTAGTCACCGGAATCTGGAGTGCACCGGCCACCAGGGCAGCCAGTGTGGAACAGAGCCACAGCACAGACAGTCCCCCACCTATGAAGCATCAGAAGTTGGCCAGTGCCCGGCGGGAGAGGGGGAAGACTCCAGCCACCAAAGCCGCTCCCAGGGGTACAGGTCGGAGTGTGGAGTCAGTTGTGACACCTTCCAAGGTGGGGAAGGGCCACAAGAAACCCGGCAAGTCTGGGAAGAGCAGCACGGCGGAGAAGACCGCCATCATCCCCGATGCCCAAGAGCCCACCTCCAGCACAAGCCCAGCTGCCCAGGACAGGACCGCCAGCACTAGCCCACCTGCCCAGGAGGGGCCCACCAGCACCAGCCCAGCTGCCCAGGAGGCCACCGCCACCACCAGCCCAGCTGCCCAGGAGGCCACCGCCAGCACCAGCCCAGCTGCCCAGGAGGCCACCTGCAGCACCTGCCCAGGAGGCCACCGCCAACACCAGCCCAGCTGCCCAGGAGGCCGCCGCCAGCACCAGCCCAGCTGCCCAGGAGGCCACCGCCAGCACCAGCCCACCTGCCCAGGAGGCCACCGCCAGCACCAGCCCAGCTGGGCCACGAATGACCGCCAGCAAAAGCCCTGCTGGGCCATGAATGACCGCCAGCACAAGCCCCGCTGGGCCATGAAGATCCGCCAGCAAAAGCCCCGCTAGGCCATGAAGGGCCGCCAGCACAAGCCCCGCTTTGCCATGAAGGACCGCCAGCAGCTGAGACCCTGCAATGGAGACTGCCCTCTCAAGCACCGCTGCACAGGGCACCGCCAACTCAAGCACCGCTGCACAGGGCACTGCCGTCTCAAGCACCGCTGCACAGGGCACCGCTAACTCAAGCACCGCTGCACAGGGCACCGCCAACTCAAGCACCACTGAACAGGGCACCGCCCTCTCAAGCACCGCTGCACAGGGCACCGCCAACTGAAGCACCGCTGAACAGGGCACCGCCGTCTCAAGCACCGCTGCACAGGGCACCGCCATCTCAAGCACCGCTGAACAGGGCACCACCATCTCAATCACCGCTGAACAGGGCACCGCCAACTCAAGCACCGCTGGCCCATGAGCGGCAAGGGCACTGACGCAACTGAGTCCGTCACGGGGTGAATGATGCACTCTGGGCACCATGCCCCCTCCAGAACCAGTGGAGAAAAGCATCCACTACCTCTGTTCTTTAGCAGGATAAAGCACTCTGGGCACCATGCCCCCTCCAGAACCAGTGGAGAAAAGCATCCACTACCTCTGTCCTTAGCAGGATGAAGCTCTCTGGGCACCATGCCCCCTCCAGAACCACTGGAGAATAGCATCCACTACCTCTGTCCTTAGCAGGATGAAGCACTCTGGGCACCATGCCCCCTCCAGAACCAGTGGAGACTGTTATCCACTTGTGAGACTGTGGCTTTGCACTCCCCAGGATATGGCAGTGGGCAACCCACACACTGTAGAGACTTGAGAGACTGTGGCTTTGCACTCCCCAGGATGAAGCAGTGGGCAACCCACCCAGTGTATAGACTTGAGAAACTGTGGCTTTGCACTCCCCAGGATGAAGCAGTGGGCAACCCACCCACTGTATAGACTTGAGAGACTGTGGCTTTGCACTCCCCAGGATTGAACAGTGGGCAAACCACCCACTTGTGAGACTTGAGAGACTGTGGCTTTGCACTCCCAAGGATGGAACAGTGGGCCTGTGGCCCCCTCGTGGATTTGGGGTCGTGCACTCATCGGGCTGAGGTGCCCCCCCTTACCTCCCCTGAGGTGCCTGTTTAGTTGCTGTCTGATGCCCCTGCAGTGTTCTCTCCGTCATAGTCGGGGATCTTGTGTGGGCCTCCCCATACCGTGTGGTCCCAGTGTTCCACAGACTTTCTTAGAGCACTACCTGGACTACTATGCTTGGTATATATTATGTACATGGTGTATATATATATTTCTGCCTACTTGCTTTTAATATATTACAGTGGTTACACTCATTTTCTATTGTCTTTGCATTCTTCCAGGAGGTTTGGGGGTGTAACTGTGATGTATTGATATGCATTAGTGGGTGTGTTGTAGTGGGTGAGGGTGGGGGTGTTGCATGTGTGTGTCCCTTTTTTTTGCCTCCCCCCCTCCCCTGTGTTGTAGGTGCAGTACTCACCGTGGTCTTCGCCACCGGTGTTCGTGCTGCTGGTAGAGGAGCAGGAAGACTATTGCAGGTAGAATTTGGATTTCCGGGTCCATGGCGTCCTCGTTCCTCGTGGGGTGTGTAGCGGTGAGTGTTTTCCCTTCGGGATTCCTGTTTCCGCTGTGTTTTTATCCGCGGTGAATCCACCCCGGAAAAGGTGGCGGATTGGCCTGTCATAATAGTGTGGGCGGTACATTGTCTCCCGCCTGTCTGTTGGCAGTGACCGCCGCGCTGTTTGTTTGTACCGCTGTGGCGGCCTGAGTGTTAAAGTGGCTGTCTTTGTTGGCGGTTTCCGCCACGGTCGTAATTGCAAATTGTTTACTGCCGGCCTTTTGGTGCTCTTACCGCCGCTTTAACACCGACCGCCAGGGTTGTAATGACCACCTAAATCTATTAAGAAAAATATAAAAAAATAAAAAAATAAATATATATAAATAAAATGATGAATAAATATAAAATAATATACATTTTACTCTCTCATAAGCTATACTCTGTCTCCCTATCACCCTATGTCTCTATCAATCTATCATCTGCCCCACTCTGACTCATCCCAAGCCAATTCTACTACTTTCATCTCCAAAATAACCCTGCCTAGGCTCTCTTTACTTCCTCTACTGCATCTTGCTCACCCCAAACCTCAGTTTACCACCATGATCTCCCAAACAACCCTACTGAATTCTCCCCCATTTATCTCACCTTTGACTCATCCAAAACCCCTCCTGGTACTATGACCTCCTTAACCCCTTTCCACAGACTCTTCCCTCCACCATCTCTCCTTTACTCATCCCAAGCCTCATCCTATTACAATAAACTCCCAATTAACACTTCTGGATTCTTCCCTCCTCTATTCCTCCGTTACTCGAGTCAATCCTACAAACAAATTCACATATCCTCCGCTTAAGGTAAGTCATAATAATACTAATACTGTACTCATATTTCCCTATACTAATCCACCACTAATTCCTCTTGGGTTCCGGAGTAGCATTCTACTCGCTGAAAAGCACTTTGACGCCTCGTCAGGGGTTGTAAGCGCTATATACATACAATTAAAATTAGAATATATTCTGAAATACATACACAGTTCATTTAAATGTTGTCGTGTGCACAGGAGCGAGATAGGGCGAGTGCAAATTTCGGTCAATCATGGAGGACTTACCGTGCCACTCGGTTACGAACAAGTGATGGAGTTCCACACCATCATTTACATTACCCACTAATCAGCCGGTATATGATATGCTATGTCATGTTAAATTGCCTTTGCAGATGTAACAGATGTGATGTCCGGTCCAGATTGTGTTATGCCATACTCAATAAAGACATGTTTAAAAAATATGCGTTGTGTGTGGTAAAAAAAATGATTTCCCATCCCCTTCCATCAAGATTGGCACTTTCTCAATTTGAAGTCAGAGAAAGAAAAGTAAACAGACGCCTTCGGAAAACAGCATCTAACATTTATCCTCATTCTTTGAATTCACAGCAAATGGGAAGAGATAAGAAAAATATTTACACGCCTGTTTACAGGTAGAGAAGACTTGGAAGGATACTGTAATTAAGGTTTTGGCAGCGGAAGGTACAAACTCAAGCTGGATTGCCTAAAACAAATAAGCCAGCAAATGACAAGCAAGAAAATGTGAGTTGCAAACCACAAAGCCAATGGCAAGCAATGAGTAGAATGCATTCTTAGGTCACCTTTCTGAATGTCCCCAAAATGACTTTAGCAAACCAGACAGCTGCGCTGTCTAGTAGGAGGTGACCTAAAAATGGAACCCTCAGACCCACTCTTTAGTGCATTCCTCGGCCTGTGGATACTAGCGAAGAAGGACACCCTGCCGCACTGTTGCTGGCGGCCTGCCCTGCTTGCTGAGAAAGCAGACGGAACCTGCTTCCTTTATCCCAGCTGAGTGACTTCAAGAGTCAGCAGACTGACCTGTCTGAGCTAAATGGACAAAGCAAGCTCCAGAGGCCTTCCTGCATCTGCCCAGCTGACTTGCTGCCTGGAGCTGCAACTAGAACTGCTTGAGCCCTGATCCTGTAAAGGTGCTTCCCCAGGTCCTAGTCCCTTGGCTGGCATCAGAACGCACTCCTCTGACTCAAAAAAAGTGAAAAATCGTGAAGTTTTTGGCTCTTCGCAACTGCAAACGGGTACGTTCATGCCATCTTGCCACATGTACCGACTGTCAATGCGTGTCTCCAGCATTCCACAACTCCCAACAAGATCTTCCTGCTACAACAATGACATTCGTGACACCCACCTGGCTCTTCGCACTACAGCGTTAAGCACTTGTGACACCCTCCCTTTTATTTGTGTCCTCCTCCTCTGCGAATGGAACTCTTTGCGCTGGATTTAGAAGGTAACTTTTCCAGCACAACTAACATGGTCTCTGTATTTGGTCCACACTCCATCGCGGTCGATCTGAACTTGTTACTTTCACCTGGTCTTGCACAACTCGTGAGTGGTGCTTTGTGCTGTTAGGAACTGTGCTTACCTGAAATTATTAAAACTGCATATATCATATTCTTCTGATTGGATTTTTGCAGTTTTGGTTTCAATTTATTACAATTTCTTCTATTTTTACAAATTGGTGTGTGATTTTTATTGTGTTGTCTTCTCACTTTATTACCGTTTGTTTGCTCCCTAAATAATTCCACATTGTCTCTTAGTTAACCCTGACTAACCCTGACTGCTTTTGTGCTGCCAGAGGGTTAAGCAAAGGTTACTTTAGTGACTTTTGTGGTTCAACCTGAAAAGGATTGTGGCAGTTGTTTGAGTTTCTTCCTCCCTCAACCAATATTCCAATTTCTCACATTGGCCCTGAATCTTGCATGTCGTTTAGCGGTTCTGAAATCCACACTCACTATTTTGTTTGAAAAAATACCTAAAAATTGGTGGCTGTCTTTCATGAACTCACATTCCCTTGCATGGAAGGCCAGTTCCCAGTAGGGTTTGCACAGGAGGGCTGTGAAGATTATACTAGAATGGTATGACATATATGAGAATGTCAGTTACATTCTTAAGGCCTCCAAATCCCTACTTTAAACAAATGCCCCAAGGAAACAGATCGTTCAGATTGAGAAGAAAAAGAGAAAAAATGTTTCCTGCTTGTATGACAAGGCTCCTCTAGCGAAGTCATTCACATTGTATGTATCCTTACTATTCTCTGACCCAGAAGGTGGTGTTGGAGATTATGCATGGTACGTCTTCCTTGTGACAATAACCCAAAAATCCTAGTTATTTTTATCAGTGACCCCCACCCACTCTAGTATTGACATGCTTCATCATCGGATCGCATGCTGGTCCCTAATAAACAGAATGGGCTCAACCATATCCCAGTCATACACTTTATGATGTAGATACCAATATTTGTCATGTATAAGTATGGAGAAAAAAAGACAAACATTTAAATTTCACTTACTTTCAGGTAGGGTCAGACACTTAGCGTTCTCTCAAAATTCCTTATGCATATCCTCAAGGGTGCCATGTCACTTGTAGACACCTACAGTAAAACTGTTATCCTGCCCTAGCTGCTCGCTTATCTCCACAGAAATCCCCATCTTTTATCCACAGTGTAAATGGTCCCTTTCCGCTTGAAATCAAGCTACTGCATGATGTCACCCCACGGTGGGGGTAGCGTACGCAAGGCGGAAAGAGGGGAAATGTAGTTCCCAACTATACTGCACACAGCTGTGGTGCATAGTTTGAAGATAAAGCTGCCCCTTCCCTCCCATCTCAGTGCTTCAAAAGATACCGGGACCTTCGTCTACACCACTAGTTTATGGTGATGTGTTGTAATGGCCCATTTAGGGAAAAGTACAAGGTACTTACCTTAGGTAGCAACTTTTCTGGTACAGTCTATGGCCCTCATTATGACCGCAGGCGGTGAAGACTGCCACATTATCAGTCAAATTAAGACTGCCGGCGGTATTAGGAGTCGGCTTCCCACCAGGTTTTCCACGGCGGAAAGGCTAGGTTTCCTGCCACAAAAACCCTGGCCGAAAGGCTACCAGTAACAGGAAATTTCTTTCCTGTCACCGGCAGACGACTCCACATCCCCCCACCTCCTGCAAGTAAATTCCCCCCACCCCCTCTTCATACCAGAACTTCCCACCCCCCCTACCAGAACACCGCTTCCCACCCCCCTCTAGTAAAGTACCCCCTACCCCCTCATACATGCACACACCCACACGCACACCACATACACTAATTCACGCACCCAGCATACACTCATTCACCAACACTGACATACACGCATTCACTCACAAGCATCCATACACGCACTCACTTCATCATTCATACACACACTCACTTCAACATTCACACACGCATTCAACCATGCATACACACACCCATACACACATGCATACACATGCATACACACACGCAGAACAGCACCCACAAGCACACACAAGTGTCTTTTCATGACTTTCCACACCAGGAGGTGCAGAGCCACGTAGAACACTGACCACTGGTGTGGACAACTGGGGCCCTGAAAGGGGAAAAACCACTATCCCTAAAAATCTGATGTAGAGCGGGAAGGATGGGTGGGTCGGTAACGATCTGCGGCTAAATAGAGTCTCCACCAGATAAGGCGTTACCAAAGGTAAGTAACTGGTTCATATGAGGAAGATTTCTAGCCACAGATTCATTATCTTAGCATGAATACCCAAGCAATACCTCCCCAAAAGTAAGTCTTAGAAATAATATCACTCTAAAAAGTCCTGCAGGACTGAATAGGCAAAATGCCAAAGCTTATAGACATGACTGTCCAGACAGTATTGTTTGGTAAGCGTGTGCAGAGACGCCCACGTTGCAGCCTGGCATATATGCAGGCAGTGGTCACAGCCTTGAGGAAATGAGCACGCAAGCTCTCTGGGGGTTGCTTCTTGGCCAAGTCATACAAGATTTTAATGCGGAGCATGATCCATCCAAAGATGGTCGGCTTCTACAAGGCCTTTCCCTTCTTCGCTCCGAAATACCCCACAGAGAGTTTATCATCTACATGGAACTCTTTTGTGCAATCAAGGTAGAACAACATCGCTCTTTTTTGTGTCCAGACGGTGAAGTCGCTTCTCTTCCTGGGAGGGATGTGGCGGAGTGTAAAAAGTAGTAGGATGATGGACTGGTTAACATGAGAGGGAGTGACAACGTTTGGCTAAAAGGAAGCTCTTTGCGAAGAACCAGCTTGTCTGGGTAGATGTTCAGGTACAGGAGCTTAGACCACAAAGCCTAAAACTCAGTGACCCTCCGGCGGATCTTATTGCCACCATGAATGTCATCTTGATGGTAAGGAGCCTGAGAGGACAACGTGCTGTGGCTCAAAGGGAGCGCACATCAGAAAAGTTAAGATCAGAATAAGGTCCCACTGAGGCATGATAAAAGGCGAAGGTGGAAACGTGTTGAAAACCTCTCTAGAACCTATTTACAACAGGGGATTTGAAAAGGGTTGAACAATGTGGCAACCACAAAAAGGCTGAGATAGCACAAAGAAAGCCCTTTAGGGTGCCCAGAGCAGAGCCATGCTGGGCGAGATAAAGTAGAAAGTGAAGAACCTGAGAAAGGGGATCAGAAGGAGGGTCAACCTGTTTCTATGCATACAATGCCACAAACTTGCTCCAATGGCATGTATACACAGTCTTGGTGAGGGATGCCTGGCTGCCTGGAAGTTTGAAAGCTGTCAACTGTAGCTGCTTAATATCCACACATGAAGGCAGAGTGTTGACAGGTTCAGTTGGAGAACCTCTCCTGCTGCTTTGACAGAAGATCCTCCTGAAGATGCAGCCTGATCAGAGGACTGATGGCCATGTTCAACAGCTCAGGATATCCAACTCTCAGAGCCCAGCCTGGGGCTACAAAGATGACTTAGGCCCAGTCATTCCTGATCTTTTTGAAAACTCTGGGCAGGAATGGTATGGGAGGAAAGGAGTACTGGAGGCCTGAACTCCACTTGAGACAAAAAGCGTCTCTGAGTGAGAGCCGCCTGGGAAACTCCAGTGAGGAGAACTGCTGACATTGCGCATTCTCATTGGTTGGCTAACCAAGGCTCTCTCCACTGCTGAAAGAGACCTTGCCCACCTCCTGATGGAAATGCCATTCGTGATCCGCTAGGCATGTGGGGCTGAGTTTGTCTGCAATGGCATTCAGATAGCCCGCAAGGTGTTGAACCAGCAGGGAAATGCGCTGATGTTCCAGCCATGTCCAGAGATGCAGAGCCTCTTGACAGAAAGTCCACAAACCTACCCCACCCTGTTTATTGCAGTACTACATGACAGTGGTGTTGTCCGGGGACATTTGCACTAGCTTTTCCTTAATGGATGGGAGAAAGGCTGTCAATGTCCACCGAATCACCCGAAGCACCAGTAGGTTGATGTGGAGATAAAATGTTGACAGAGACCAGAGCCTTTTGTTCTCCAGGTCTCCCAGATGGCTGCCCCGTCCCTAGAGTGACGCATATGTCACCACTGTCACTTCTGGTTGAGGAAGGGAAAGGGTTCTGCCGCTGACCCAATCACTGTTCATAAGCCACCACTGCAGATCTTTTGCACCTCCCTCCGAGATCTGGACCATGTTGGAGAGATTCCCCTGATGCTGCACCCACTGGAATATCAGGTCCTACTGCAGAGCCTGCATATGTTATCAGGCATGTCTCACAATCAGGATGAAGCAGGCCATGAGACCCAGCAACCTCAGAGTCAGTATCACTGAAATCCAGGATAGTGGCTGTAACATCGGTATCATAGCCTAAATATCTTGGACTCGTCATTAAGGAAGACGGGCTCATGTGAGGAACAGGTCAGATGAAAGAAAGCCTCTGAGAGGGAGTCAGCTGTGACTTCGGCACGTTGCTAGTGAACCCCAACAGATGCAGGAGGGCTATCGTAGTCTGGAGGTGCGAGACGACAGCTTCGGGCATGCCCGTCTTCAAAAGCCAGTTGTCAAGATAGGGGAAGACTGGCCCTGATCTCTGCAGAAGAGCTGCAACCATCGCCATCACCTTGGTGAACACCCGAGGGGGCGCTAGTAAGGCGGAAACAGCATATATAACACAGCTGCAACCACACAATACCATTACAACACATCAATTACAACGTATGCATCTTTACCACTCATATCTTTATCATGCAAGCTTTTACAATGAATATGCTTTCACAAAAGGTATTTGCAACGAAAATGTAAGTATTTTGCAGGTGAGTTTATTATTTATATATATATATATATATATATATATATATATATATAAACTTAAAAAGGTTCTGAATTTACTCGCACAAAACCAGAGAAATTCAGCAGTTATAGTTAGAGTTATTTCAAGGAACTATAACTTGTGGCCTAGGATAACTGTAACTCGCACCCCTGCTATGCACATTTTTTTCTTCAATAATTTGACTTCTAATGTTTCATTGCTATTTTTCTTGACTTTATAAATTTGTCATGAGTCCTATAATATCTGGGGTAATTAGAAGTACATGGAGCGGGCACGAGTTATAGTTCCCTTATGGCGCAAGTTATAATTACTTGAAATAACTCTAACTGCTGAATTTCTCAGGTTTTGTGCAAGTAAATTCAGAACCTAACTATAACACCCCTGGAACCTTCAGTTTTTTCAGTGAATTTCTATGTTTTTTTAAATTCTATTTCCTAAATATAACATCTCTGTAAACTTTTTTTAGTGAATTTTTATGTTTTTTTAACATAAAGTAATTTTCATTACTATAGGTTAATCCAACCACTGCTGCGTACGGCCGAAAGCCAGTCTCTGTGGCCAACCACCCTGCCCCGCACTGTGCACGGTCTTAAGCCGTGTGCTGCGGGAGTTGGCCACAGGGCCTGTTTCTCTAAGTGTGAGAATAGGTGTGAGAGGTTGTCTATGGGTGTGAGAGTGTCTCTGTTGGTGCAAATCTGGGTGTGAGAGGGTCTATGTAGATGTGAGAGTATCTGTCTGGGTGTGAGAGTACGTGTAAGAGGGTATCTCTGGGTGTGACAGTAGGTGTGAGAGTCTCTGTGAGTGGGTGTGTGAGTGTGTGGGTCTGTGAGTGTATGTGTGGGAGTCTGTGTGGGTCTATGAGTAGCTGCTTGAAGGTTTAAGTGGGTCTCTGAGAGGGTGTATGAGTGTCTAAGTGGGTCTGTGAGTGAGTGTGTGAGTCTGAGTGGGTCTGTGAGATGCAGCGTGAGTGTCTGAGTGGGTCTATGAGTGAGTGCATGAGTCTCTGATTGAGTCTGTGAGTGGGTGCTTGGGTCTCTGAGTGGATCTGTAAGTGGGTGCATGAGTGTCTCAGTGAGTGTCTGACTTATAATTAGTCATCAAGAAGATACCTTATGCCCAGTGGCTAGATATAAAGCTATAATCAATTGATCAATGCTTAAGTTGACATCATAATAAGTTCTGAAATCTTATTACTAATTATAAGTCAGGTATGTTTACATATATTTATTTGAAAAGGCTTCACTTTTAATATGTAAATATGTTAGATCTTGAATTGGTTTGTGATATAATAGTGAATGAGTTTTTTAACACTTAGGCAACTGGGGCATGTCTTTTTTTTAAAGTATTTTGTATATGTTTTTTACACATGTTTGTTGTATTTTTTAAAGCACGTAGGGCTTGTTTTCACAGTGTGCCGGGCTCTGAGGAAGACAATTTGGTCGATACGCGTGAGCCAGTTGTAAATAAATCTTGCCAAGATAGCTTGATCCTGGAGTGTGGACCGTTGCACTTTTGGCGGCACATTCGTATACTCATTTTAAACCTAAATCTAAATGTTTTCCTATTTTAACACCAGGAAACAAGATTGACCTGTTTTATGATATGGTCACAGCTGATTTGGAGACTTTAAAATATAAGAAATAATTTCCGAAACAAGAAAATGTAACCTTGATGGAGAAGAAGGCTTTAAAACAACTTGTGAAAAGAGATGTGATAATCATCAAGCCAGCAGATAACAGAGGAGAAATGTTGTGATTCTGACTCGTAAAGACTATATAAAAGAAGCGATGAGACAATTAAATGACTTGGAAAGTTATCAAAAGTTGATCAATAACCCTACAGATGAAATACTACACTTAGTGAATAGCAAATTACAAAGAGGGCATCAGGAGTTATTAATTAATGAAGATGAACTCAAGTATCTCAGACCAAGTCATCCGATAATGCCAACTATATATTTCCTCCCCAAGATTCCTAAAACCCTCCTGTGAGGCCAATTGTCTCAGGGTGTGGATCACTATTTGAAAACATTTCTAAATATGTGGACTTTTACATTGCCCCAATGGTGACATCGTTAAGTTTGTACATGTAAGATACAGGTGACGTTTTGAGAATCATTGAAAATATATAATATGGCAATCAAGTTACACTTTAGTGACCGTTGATGTGGTGTCATTATATACGTCAATTAAACATGAGGTGGGCCTGGAAGCAATGAGATATTTTTGAGACAAAGAAACATCAAAGAAGTGAGACATTCTGAAATGCTCTTAGAAATGGTGGAAATGTGTCTTGATAATAACATCTTCATATTTAACCATCAAATCTATAAACAAGTGTGCAGAACTGCCAAGGAAATTTCTCTCTCCCCCAGCTTTGCAAGCCTTACCATGGGCTAGTGGGAGAGTGAAGTTGCATGGCATGAAAACCATCAGGAACACCTCAAGAAAGTTGTCTTGTGGCTGCGCTATGTAGAAGATCTATTTTTTATCTGGGATGGTACAAAGGATGAATTTGCTACATATTTTTAGATACTGAATCAGAATGAATGTGGATTATGTTTCATGCGTGAAACAAATCGACTTTCTGGTTATCCAGGTCTATGTAGAGGAAAATCAACTACACACAACCATGTTTAGGAAAGCAACTGCTACAAACAGCATCTTGTATGGGACAAGCTTTCATCCCAAACCCCAACTCAGGAGCATTCCGTTTGGTGAATCTTTATGAACTAGACATAACTGTTCAAATGATAAGGATATGGAAGTTCAGTTTGTAGATGTAAAAAATGATTAAGTCGCGGAGGCTATCCACAAGCAAATATAAAATTGGGTGCCAAAAGAGCAAGATCGAGAACTGGACAACAACCTCTAGTAGATAAGACACTGAATATTATGGAAGAAAAAAACAATTACCCACGCCTAATCCTTACCTATGGTAAAGAAAGTCAATAAATTGAAAATATATTAAAAAAACATTGGAAAATATTGAGAAGTGATCAAGATATTGCACACATGGTGGGCACTCGACCTCAAGTGACCTATAGGAGATCACGCTCATTAAAGGACATGCTTGTGAAGAGCCATTAGTCAGGACCAGTAGTGAATAATTGGTTGAATAAGGAAGCCATAGGCTTTCACAAATACAATACGTGCAAAATGTGTCAAATAGCAAAAAATGTAAAGATCTTCAAAGACCTTAAAGGGTGAGAGGTACAAATAACACAGAGAATTACGTGCAACAGCCAATATGTTGTGTACCTGCTTGAATGTAGATGTGGCTTCCGGTATACCAGTAGCACCATTTGTCCTTTAAAGAAATGGATATTTGAGCATACTAGAGCCGTACAAAATCAAGATCAAAGTCTGTTGTTGCTAGGCATTATATGAAACACCATACAAAGGATTCAATTTTTTGGTCCAGCACAAATTAAAAAGAATGAACGAAGAGGGGACAGGACCCTCGAATTATGGAAACATGAAAGCAAATACATAATTCAGCTACGTACAAAGACACCGCATTGGCTGAATATGGACGAGGAATTGTTTGTCTACTTATGAACTGCATATTTGAAGGTTTAGGTTGATATTATGACTGTAAATAACATTCAGAAGTATGTGTCCTCTGCCCATGATGGAGTTTGCAGTGTGACAATGTTTTGCTTTCACTAATGACTGAGCTGACAAAAATCTCTGGAATGCACTTCTTAGTTTAAGGAAGACATTTATTATTACTTCACCACGAGGTTCCTGAGAAAGAAGATTAGTAGGTCAGAGGCACACATTTAGAAATAGTCACAGCAATGGAAGGAAAATATATCAAAGTGATTCTCAACTGCAAAGTGCACAGCAAATATATGTGATTATATTATAGCATAATTGCAAAGCAAAGAATAAAGTCAACATTCATCACTGTAGGGCCTGCCAATGCTCTTCATCTTTCTCATGCCAGCAAGTTGATGACCCCTGTTCAACTGCGAGAAAGAGATATCCACCCTCACGGGACAAGTGTCTGTGTCAGGGATTTAATGTCCAATCCTGACCGAAGTCTCGGAAATTCCCCTCGCTGCTGCCCTGGGACACCTTTTATATCTTGAATAATCATGGAAAAAAAGCCTTTTGAAAGGCCCTTCCCTCTCAGATGGGAATTATTAAAACATGCTGGCTTGTTTAGGTAAACCTTGACAGGAATGTGTTGAAAGCTGGCCATCGTTCCGAGACTCGCCTTTCAAGGTCAAACCGTTCTCTTGCCTATGATAAACACTAGCTTGTTACAGCCTTGTCATACTAACTGCTCACCTCCTACATGCCGTGTACTAGCCCTGGCTCTTCGGTGAGAAGAAAAACATGTAGAAGTAGAAAAAACACATTGCATATCATGCTTGCACTGAAAAATACTTTAACGTGGACGCAAAGTTAAGCTGACTGCAAAATGGAATCTAGACTGAATACAAAATGCAATGTCTAACGCCACGATAAAGCCAATAGGCAGCTAAATTGAATACAAAATGTAATCTGCAACTGGTGAACATTGAACAACTAATATGCACAGTGGTGAAACACAAAGTCAGTGGTCAAACATACTTATTTTCACTACATCTCCACCCTCTGACCAATGACTTTTGTTTACTTTTCTCTTATGTCAAAGAAAAAAAAAACATTATAAGCAAATTAGGTTTGCATTGTATACAGCAACATAATGTAATGATAAAAGCAATCACTATAAAGCAATGGAAGTGAATTAACGTATTGATCTTATAAACTTTCAAATCAGACGCACCTACAATGAAAAGACTGAAGCTTATATATTCTGATTGGGATAATAACTAATTGACTAGTGTCTCTAAAATAGCAAGTTGGTTTAGAATTAGATGAAAACATCATGAGTTCTAATCATGAAAAAGGTACACGGTCCACCTGAAAGGTTTGCTGGAATGTAAGTGAAAGTCAGGTTTCCACATGAAAAACAGACAGCTAACTGGCAATGGTGCTTAATGAGAACAAGCCATGGGTTAGTTCCAGTGGAAGAATGTAATCAAACAAGTTGACAGAACATCCATGGTACACTATATTGATCTCATGTAGAACTTGAATCGGAGGCGCAAGTTGCCCAAAATGAATACATAGGTTTTTGTACTTTAAAAGCAGCAGGAGCGTTGCACAAAGGTTAGCCATCAGGTTCAGGTTGGGGGTGCGGTCGATCCCCCGACGCAAACCCAGGAAGGGAGACCACACAGCACACTCATGGTAAGTGGTAAGTCATAGTAGGATCTGCAAAAGAAACAAGCATGACTTTTCTTGCAAATAACATTTGTCATCTGAAATGTGCCCTCCTTTTTCCTTTCCTTGTTTTATAATCAGCAGGAAGTTATTGGGGCCCTTTACTATAATTTCTGCAGGTTCTGGAGGGCCATTTAGGGATTCAACCCACACCTTAGCACTGAGGTGTTTATCTGCTGCACCATAGCTTCCCTTTCCTTGCACTGTCAAAAAGGCTGGGGCAGACTCCTTCCTTACCAAACCTCCATTCACTGCACTTATGACAAGTTGGGCAATTCTGTCTCTAATCTGTATGAATAAATCTACTTCTCCACTATTTATCAGAATAACTTTGATTTCTCCTTGGTAATCTGCATCAATCACTCCCCCTAAAACCTGAATACCTTTAAGGGCCAACACAGATCTGGAAGCAATCCATCCAAAATGCTCTGGGGAAATCTGTATTTCAACACCTGTTTCTCACAACGCTATGTTTAGGGGTTTTAGGCTGTAAACTTGTGAAGCATGTAAGTCAAGACCTGCAGATTCAGGTGTGGCTCTGTAAGGAGCTAACGCTCCAGGTTTTATTTCCCAGTATGTGATGGTATTGGTGGCCACATGTGGGTTGTATTTGAAAGCTGGAGTTAACATGAGAACAGTAGTCCTGTACCAAATTGCCTTTGAAGTGTGACCCATTGGTACTCTGGATCTGGAGTGGTACTCCATAGTATAACATTAACAAGTCCAGAGTTCTGAGAGTATTGTGCTGAGTAGCACGTTTGCAAGTGACAGCAATCAAGTATTCAGAATAGGTGTCCTCTACGGTGCAGACGTATTGACACCCGCTGCTAATCAGTAGGGGTCCAATGTAATCAATTTGCCATATCTGTCCAGGTAACTTTCGTCTCCCCAACTGATCTTTGACTGTTTGTGGGACAGATCTCTGTTGTGTGTGCTGACAAATAGGACATTCCAAAATCACAGTTTTGATCAAATCTGGTCATCTCTCTAATCTCTGGTGGCTTTTCCTCCCAGGTGTCCACATTTCTGGTGCGCCAATTTAGCCATCCCCACCAAGTCAGAATTCTGGGTTGACACTTCTGCCTCTGCACTTTTGTCTTTAATATCTGCGAGGGAATTGAACCAGCGTTCTAATGAGTCAATGGGACAATCAGCGTCTATGACTTTATTCTGTTTTAACATTTCTCAAATTTCCTGCCACAACTCTTTGCTCCTTACCGCCTTTGAACGAATGAACCAGTTAAGTCCAAGCCATGTGGAAAGAAAAACAGCAATTCCATTGGCAGTGAACCAAGAATCAGTGTGAAAATGACATGTCAGTGGTCAAACATACTTATTTTCACTACAGACGAAGATCAGGTCCTTTGATCCGAAGCTGCGGTGAGTGAGGGCTGAGTGGGATGGAAAGTATCCAGTGCCGTAGTATAGAGGAAGGTGCAAATCGTACATCAAGTTAGCAACTATGGGGGTCATTCAGACCTTGGCGGACGGCGGAGGCCGTCCGCCAAGGTACCGCCGACAAATGACCGCACCGCGGTCAAAAGACCGCGGCGGCCATTCAAACATTTCCGCTGGGCCGGCGGGTGCTCTCCAAAAGAGCACCCGCCGGCCCAGCGGAAATGCCCCTGCAACGAGGATGCCGGCTCAGAATTGAGCCGGCGTAGTTGCAGGGGTGCGACGGGTGCGGTTGCACCCGTCGCGTATTTCAGTGTCTGCAAAGCAGACACTGAAATACTTTGTGGGGCCCTCTTACGGGGGCCCCTGCAGTGCCCATGCCATTGGCATGGGCACTGCAGGGGCCCCCAGGGGCACCGCGGCACCCCCTACCGCCATCCTGTTCATGGCGGGTTTTCCGCCATGAACAGGATGGCGGTAGGGGGTGTCTGAATCCCCATGGTGGCTGAGCGCGCTCCGCCGCCATGGAGGATTCAATGGGGCAGCGGTAAACCGGCGGGAGACCACCGGTTTACCCTTTCTGACCGCGGCTGAACCGCCGCGGTCAGAATGCCCTTGGGAGCACCGCCAGCCTGTTGGCGGTGCTCCCGTGGTCGGTGACCCTGGCGGTCACCGGCCGCCAGGGTCAGAATGACCCCCTATGTCCGTTGAGGTGCTGCAGGTATGTGAAGCAGCAGCTGATCAGTTATTCAACAGTGTATCAGGGAGTGGCAACAGTAACCAGCTGGGCACAACAAAATTACGCCCCAATGCAGATTACATTAAAAATCAAACTGAGGCAGTTAAAAGAACTGATGAGGAGTGAGCAGGTGAAATGGTGGGAAAGGTGGTTGTTACTAAAATATTTGAAAGTGGGACGCATACCTTGTGGCTTGAGAATGCTAACACCCCAAGCTATGTGAATCCAAACCCACTAATGATGAAAGAGTAGGCTGAAAGCAACATTGAAGGCTCAAGGTACTTAATGCAAATAATTATGAACTATGCTGAAATTGACCACAATGATTTAGAGACAAAGATTGACCAACTGAATACAAAAATCAGTGCGCATGAGCAGCAGGTTATGGTGCAAAAATGTGACTAGATGATGACACTTTTTTTTTTACGTTAGTACACAAGGGGTGGCAGAAATCAGAAAATTAAATAGTGGTAATATAGACATTTTGATCAACGGGATTCTACCAAGAATAGAGAGGGGAAATGATCCCCAATGTGCAAGCAGCGCCAGGGTTTTCAAAAACAAGGGAGCGTAGTTGAGACCATACAGATCACCTATTTTGGATGAAAAATTAATCCCAAGGTATCTCTTAGCCCTAGTATTCAAACAGAATTAGGAATTCAGGAAGTAATCTATTGGGAGTAGTGCCACAGAGAATAATATCAGTTTTACTCTGGTTAACCTTATAGCCACCGATTTGCTCGAATTCGGAAATAACCTTAAAGACCTCCTCCTGGGACCCCCGCTCCTCATCCAGAAACATGATAATATCATCTTGTAAGGAAATGCCTCCTTGGCATGGTTACCCCCTGACTTTTTGCCTTTGCTGATGCTATGTTTTGAATTGAAAGTGTGCTGAGGCCTGCTAACCAGGCCCCAGCACCAGTGTTCTTTCCCTAACCTGTACTTTTGATTCCACAATTGGCACACCCTGGCATCCAGATAAGTCCCTTGTAACTGGTACCTCTGGTACCAAGGGCCCTGATGCCAGGGAAGGTCTCTAAGGGCTGCAGCATGTATTATGCCACCCTAGAGACCCCTCACCCAGCACAGACACACTGCTTACCAGCTTGTGTGTGCTAGTGAGAACAAAATGAGTAAGTCGACATGGCACTCCCCTCAGGGTGCCATGCCAGCCTCTCACTGCCTATGCAGTATAGGTAAAACACCCCTCTAGCAGGCCTTACAGCCCTAAGGCAGGGTGCACTATACCATAGGTGAGGGTACCAGTGCATGAGCACTGTGCCCCTACAGTGTCTAAGCAAAACCTTAGACATTGTAAGTGCAGGGTAGCCATAAGAGTATATGGTCTGGGAGTCTGTTTTACACGAACTCCACAGCACCATAATGGCTACACTGAAAACTGGGAAGTTTGGTATCAAACTTCTCAGCACAATAAATGCACACTGATGCCAGTGTACATTTTATTGTAAAATACACCACAGAGGGCACCTTAGAGGTGCCCCCTGAAACTTAACCGACTATCTGTGTAGGCTGACTGGTTCCAGCAGCCTGCCACACTAGAGACATGTTGCTGGCCCCATGGGGAGAGTGCCTTTGTCACTCTGAGGCCAGTAACAAAGCCTGCACTGGGTGGAGATGCTAACACCTCCCCCAGGCAGGAGCTGTAACACCTGGCGGTGAGCCTCAAAGGCTCACCCCTTTGTCACAGCACCGCAGGACACTCCAGCTAGTGGAGTTGCCCGCCCCCTCCGGCCCCGGCCCCCACTTTTGGCGGCAAGGCCGGAGAAAATAATGAGAATAACAAGGAGGAGTCACTGGCCAGTCAGGACAGCCCCTAAGGTGTCCTGAGCTGAGGTGACTCTAACTTTTAGAAATCCTCCATCTTGCAGATGGAGGATTCCCCCAATAGGATTAGGGATGTGACCCCCTCCCCTTGGGAGGAGGCACAAAGAGGGTGTACTCACCCTCAGGGCTAGTAGCCATTGGCTACTAACCCCCCAGACATAAACACGCCCTTAAAGGGCTCTCCCTGAACCTAGAAATTAGATTCCTGCAACAACAAGAAGAAGGACTGCCTAGCTGAAAACCCCTGCAGAGGAATACCAGAAGACAACAACTGCCTTGGCTCCAGAAACTCACCGGCCTGTCTCCTGCCTTCCAAAGGACTCTGCTCCAGCGACGCCTTCCAAAGGGACCAGCGACCTCTGAATCCTCTGAGGACTGCCCTGCTTCGACGATGACAATAAACTCCCGAGGACAGCGGACCTGCTCCAAAAAGACTGCAACTTTATCCAAAGGAGCAGCTTTAAAGAACCCTGCAATCTCCCCGCAAGAAGCGTGAGACTTGCAACACTGCACCCGGCGACCCGACTCGGCTGGGGGAGAACCAACACCTCAGGGAGGACCCCCGGACTACTCTACGACTGTGAGTACCAGAACCTGTCCCCCCTGAGCCCCCACAGCGCCGCCTGCAGAGGGAATCCTGAGGCTTCCCCTGACCGCGACTCTCTGAAACCTAAGTCCCGACGCCTGGAAAAGACCCTGCACCCGCAGCCCCCAGGACCTGAAGGACCGGACTTTCACTGCAGAAGTGACCCCCAGGAGTCCCTCTCCCTTGCCCAAGTGGAGGTTTCCCCGAGGAAGCCCCCCCTTGCCTGCCTGCAGCGCTGAAGAGATCCCTTGATCTCTCATTGACTTCCATTGCGAACCCAACGCTTGTTCTAACACTGCACCCGGCCGCCCCTGCGCCGCTGAGGGTGAAATTTCTGTGTGGGCTTGTGTCCCCCCCGGTGCCCTACAAAACCCCCCTGGTCTGCCCTCCGAAGACGCGGGTACTTACCTGCTGGCAGACTGGAACCGGGGCACCCCCTTCTCTCCATTGAAGCCTATGCGTTTTGGGCACCACTTTGAACTCTGCACCTGACCGGCCCTGAGCTGCTGGTGTGGTAACTTTGGGGTTGCTCTGAACCCCCAACGGTGGGCTAACTTGGACCAAGAACTGAACCCTGTAAGTGTCTTACTTACCTGGTAAAACTAACAAAAACTTACCTCCCCCAGGAACTGTGAAAATTGCACTGTGTCCACTTTTAAAATAGCTATTTGTGAATAACTTGAAAAGTATACATGCAATTGAAATGATTCAAAGTTCCTAATGTACTTACCTGCAATACCTTTCAAACAAGATATTACATGTTAAATTTGAACCTGTGGTTCTTAAAATAAACTAAGAAAAGATATTTTTCTATACAAAACCTATTGGCTGGATTTGTCTCTGAGTGTGTGTACCTCATTTATTGTCTATGTGTATGTACAACAAATGCTTAACACTACTCCTTTGATAAGCCTACTGCTCGACCACACTACCACAAAATAGAGCATTAGTATTATCTCTTTTTGCCACTATCTTACCTCTAAGGGGAACCCTTGGACTCTGTGCATACTATTCCTTACTTTGAAATAGTGCATACAGAGCCAACTTCCTACATTGGTGGATCAGCGGTGGGGTACAAGACTTTGCATTTGCTGGACTACTCAGCCAATACCTGATCACACGACAAATTCCAAAATTGTCATTAGAAATTGATTTTTGCAATTTGAAAAGTTTTCTAAATTCTTTAAAGTCCTGCTAGGGCCTTGTGTTAGTCCCTGTTAGCATTGCTTTTAGAGTTTAAAAATTTGAATTAGATTCTAGAACCAGTTTTAGTTTCTTAAAAAGTATTCCAACTTTTAGAAGCACAATGTCTACAGTAGTACAGATGTGAATGTGTTGGAACTCGACACCACACCTTACCTCCATCTTAAGATGAGGGAGCTAAGGTCACTCTGTAAAATAAAGAAAATATCCATGGGCCCCAGACCTTCCAAACTACAGCTCCAGGAGCTGTTGGCAGAGTTTGAAAAGGCCAACCCCTCTGAGGATGGCAACACAGAGGATGAAGATAGTGACTTGGAGGGTGATTCCCCCCCACCAGTCCTATCTAGGGAGAACAGGGCTTCTCAAGCCCTGACTCCACAAATAATAGTCAGAGATGCTGGTTCCCTCACAGGATGGACCAACAACTCTGAAATCACTGAGGATAACTCCAGTGAAGAGGACATCCAGTTAGCCAGGATGGCCAAAAGATTGGCTTTGGAAAGACAGATCCTAGCCATAGAAAGGTAAAGACAAGAGATGGGCCTAGGACCCATCAATGGTGGCAGCAACATAACTAGGGTCAGAGATTCTCCTGACATGTTGAAAATCCCCAAAGGGATTGTAACTAAATATGAAGATGGTGATGACATCACCAAATGGTTCACAGCTTTTGAGAGGGCTTGTGAAACCAGAAAATTGAACAAATCTCACTGGGGTGCTCTCCTTTGGGAAATGTTCACAGGAAAGTGTAGGGATAGACTCCTCACACTCTCTAAAAAAGATGCAGAATCTTATGACCTCATGAAGGGTACCCTGATTGAGGGCTTTGGATTCTCCACTGAGGAGTATAGGATTAGATTCAGGGGGGCTCAAAAATCCTCGAGCCAGACCTGGGTTGACTTTGTAGACTACTCAGTAAAAACACTAGATGGTTGGATTCAAGGAAATGGTGTAAATGATTATGATGGGCTGTACAATTTATTTGTGAAAGAACACCTATTAAGTAATTGTTTCGATGATAAACTGCATCAGCATCTGGTGGACCTAGGACCAATTTCTCCCCAAGAATTGGGAAAGAAGGCGGACCATTGGGTCAAGACTAGGGTGTCCAAAACTTCCACAGGGGGTGACCAAAAGAAAGGGGTCACAAAACCTCCCCAGGGGAAAGGTGGTGAGACAGCCAAAAATAAAAATAGTAACGAGTCTTCTACAGGCCCCCAAAAACCTGCACAGGAGGGTGGGCCCAGAGCCTCTTCACAAAACAATCCTGGGTACAAGGGTAAAAACTTTGATCCCAAAAAGGCCTGGTGTCGAAACTGTAGTCAGTCTGGACACCAAACTGGAGACAAGGCCTGTCCCAAGAAAGATACCACTTCTAACTCCCATCCAGCTAAAACTGGAATGGCCAGTCTCCAAGTGGGATCAACAGTGTGCCCAGAGCAAATCAGGTGTCACACTGAAGCTACATTAGTCTCTGAGGGTGGGGTGGATTTAGCCACACTGGCTGCCTGGCCCCCTAACATGCAAAAATACAGGCAGCAGCTCTTAATTAATGGGACAAGTGTAGAGGGCCTGAGGGATACAGGTGCCAGTGTCACTATGGTGACAGAGAAACTGGTTTCCCCTGGCCAATACCTGGCTGTACAAACTTATCCAGTCACCAACGCTGACAATCAGACTAAAGTACATCCCATGGCTATGGTAACTTTAGAGTGGGGAGGGGTCAATGGCCTGAAACAGGTGGTGGTCTCCTCAAATATCCCAGTAGACTGTTTGCTTGGAAATGACCTGGAGTCCTCAGCATGGGCTGAGGTAGAACTGAAAACCCATGCAGCCATGCTGGGTATCCCTGAACTGGTGTGTGTCAAGACTAGGGCACAGTGCAAGGCACAGGGTAAAAAAGTAGAGCTGGAGTCTGGAAAAATGGCCCAGCCTACCAAGAGAAAAGGAAAGTCAGCTGGGAAACCAGCTGCAACACAACACCAAAAAGAGAACCTCTCTTCTCAGGAAGAAGTTCTGCCCTCTGAGGGAACTGAGCCTATGGAGCTGGAACCTTATCAGGTTGAGCTCTTGGGCCCAGTGGGACCCTCAAGGGAAGAGTTGTGTAAGGGACAAGAAACCTGTCCCTCTCTTGAAGGCCTTAGGCAGCAAGCTGCTGAAGAGTCCAAAGGCAAGAAAAATGGAACACATAGGGTCTATTGGGAAGATGGGCTCCTGTACACTGAGGCAAGAGATCCCAAACCTGGTGCCACTAGGAGAGTGGTAGTGCCTCAGGGTTTCAGAGAGTTTATTCTGACCTTAGCCCATGATATTCCCCTTGCTGGGCATTTGGGACAAACCAAGACGTGGGAGAGGTTAGTCAACCACTTCTACTGGCCCAATATGTCCCAGAAGGTTAAGGAGTTTTGCCTCTCCTGCCCCACCTGTCAAGCCAGTGGTAAGACAGGTGGGCATCCAAAGGCCCCCCTCATTCCACTTCAAGTGGTGGGGGTCCCCTTTGAAAGAGTGGGTGTGGACATAGTTGGTCCACTAGAACCTCCCACAGCCTCAGGAAATATGTACATCCTAGTAGTAGTGGATCATGCTACTAGGTATCCTGAAGCTATTCCCCTTAGGTCGACTACTGCCCCTGCAGTAGCCAAGGCCCTCATTGGTATCTTTACCAGAGTGGGTTTCCCTAAGGAGGTGGTTTCTGACAGAGGTACCAACTTCATGTCAGCTTACCTAAAACACATGTGGAATGAATGTGGAGTGACTTATAAATTCACTACACCATATCATCCACAAACTAATGGCCTTGTTGAGAGATTCAACAAGACATTAAAGGGCATGATCATGGGGCTCCCAGAAAAACTCAAAAGGAGATGGGATGTCCTCCTGCCATGTCTGCTTTTCGCTTACAGAGAGGTGCCTCAGAAGGGAGTAGGATTCTCACCCTTTGAACTTCTGTTTGGCCACCCTGTAAGGGGACCACTTGCTCTTGTTAAAGAAGGCTGGGAGAGACCTCTTCATGAGCCTAAACAAGACATAGTGGACTATGTACTTGGCCTTCGCTCAAGGATGGCAGAGTACATGGAAAAGGCAAGCAAAAACCTTGAGGCCAGCCAACAACTCCAGAAGTTGTGGTATGACCAAAAGGCTGCACTGGTTGAATTTCAACCAGGGCAGAAAGTCTGGGTTCTGGAGCCTGTGGCTCCCAGGGCACTCCAGGACAAATGGAGTGGCCCTTACCCAGTACTAGAAAGGAAGAGTCAGGTCACCTACCTGGTGGACCTGGGCACAAGCAGGAGCCCCAAGAGGGTGATCCATGTGAACCGCCTTAAGCTCTTCCATGACAGGGCTGATGTAAATCTGTTGATGGTAACAGATGAGGACCAGGAAGCTGAGAGTGAACCTCTCCCTGATCTCCTCTCATCAGACCCTAAAGATGGCTCAGTAGATGGAGTGATCTACTCAGACACCCTCTCTAGCCAACAGCAGTCTGACTGCAGGAAGGTGCTGCAGCAGTTTGCTGAACTCTTTTCCCTAACCCCTGGTCAGACACACCTGTGTACCCATGATGTGGACACAGGAGACAGCATGCCTGTCAAAAACAAAATATTTAGACAGTCTGACCAAGTTAAGGAAAGCATCAAGGTGGAAGTCCACAAGATGCTGGAATTGGGAGTAATTGAGTACTCTGACAGCCCCTGGGCTAGCCCAGTGGTCTTAGTCCCCAAACCTCACACCAAAGAAGGAAAGAGAGAGATGAGGTTTTGTGTGGACTACAGAGGTCTCAACTCTGTCACAAAGACAGATGCTCATCCCATTCCTAGAGCTGATGAGCTAATAGACAAATTAGGGGCTGCCAAATTCTTAAGTACCTTTGACTTAACAGCAGGGTACTGGCAAATCAAAATGGCCCCTGGAGCAAAAGAAAAGACAGCATTCTCCACACCTGATGGGCATTATCAGTTCACTGTTATGCCCTTTGGTTTAAAGAATGCCCCTGCCACCTTCCAAAGGTTGGTGAATCAAGTCCTTGCTGGGCTGGAATCCTGTAGTGCAGCTTATCTTGATGATATTGCTGTCTTCAGCTCCACCTGGCAGGATCACCTGGTCCACCTGAAGAAGGTTTTGAAGGCTCTGCAATCTGCAGGCCTCTCTATCAAGGCATCCAAATGCCAGATAGGGCAGGGAACTGTGGTTTACTTGGGACACCTTGTAGGTGGAGGCCAAGTTCAGCCACTCCAGCCTAAGATCCAGACTATTCTGGACTGGGCAGCTCCAACAACCCAGACTCAAGTAAGGGCATTCCTTGGCTTGACTGGGTACTACAGGAGGTTTGTGAAGGGATATGGATCCATTGTGACAGCCCTCACAGAACTCACCTCCAAGAAAATGCCCAAGAAAGTAAACTGGACTGTAGAATGCCAACAGGCCTTTGACACCCTGAAACAAGCTATGTGCACAGCACCAGTTCTAAAAGCTCCAGATTACTCCAAGCAGTTCATTGTGCAAACAGATGCCTCTGAACATGGGATAGGGGCAGTTTTGTCCCAAACAAATGATGATGGCCTTGACCAGCCTGTTGCTTTCATTAGCAGGAGGTTACTCCCCAGGGAGCAGCGTTGGAGTGCCATTGAGAGGGAGGCCTTTGCTGTGGTTTGGTCCCTGAAGAAGCTGAGACCATACCTCTTTGGTACTCACTTCCTAGTTCAGACTGACCACAGACCTCTCAGATGGCTGATGCAAATGAAAGGTGAAAATCCAAAACTGTTGAGGTGGTCCATCTCCCTACAGGGAATGGACTTTATAGTGGAACACAGACCTGGGACTGCCCATGCCAATGCAGATGGCCTTTCCAGGTTCTTCCACTTAGAAAATGAAGACTCTCTTGGGAAAGGTTAGTCTCATCCTCTTTCGTTTGGGGGGGGGGTTGTGTAAGGAAATGCCTCCTTGGCATGGTTACCCCCTGACTTTTTGCCTTTTCTGATGCTATGTTTTGAATTGAAAGTGTGCTGAGGTCTGCTAACCAGGCCCCAGCACCAGTGTTCTTTCCCTAACCTGTACTTTTGATTCCACAATTGGCACACCCTGGCATCCAGATAAGTCCCTTGTAACTGGTACCCCTGGTACCAAGGGCCCTGATGCCAGGGAAGGTCTCTAAGGGCTGAAGCATGTATTATGCCACCCTAGAGACCCCCTCACCCAGCACAGACACACTGCTTACCAGCTTGTGTGTGCTAGTGAGAACAAAATGAGTAAGTCGACATGGCACTCCCCTCAGGGTGCCATGCCAGCCTCTCACTGCCTATGCAGTATAGGTAAGACACCGCTCTAGCAGGCCTTACAGCCCTAAGGCAGGGTGCACTATACCATAGGTGAGGGTACCAGTGCATGAGCACTGTGCCCCTACAGTGTCTAAGCAAAACCTTAGACATTGTAAGTGCAGGGTAGCCATAAGAGTATATGGTCTGGGAGTCTGTTTTACACGAACTCCACAGCACCATAATGGCTACACTGAAAACTGGGAAGTTTGGTATCAAACTTCTCAGCACAATAAATGCACACTGATGCCAGTGTACATTTTATTGTAAAATACACCACAGAGGGCACCTTAGAGGTGCCCCCTGAAACTTAACCGACTATCTGTGTAGGCTGACTGGTTCCAGCAGCCTGCCACACTAGAGACATGTTGCTGGCCCCATGGGGAGAGTGCCTTTGTCACTCTGAGGCCAGTAACAAAGCCTGCACTGGGTGGAGATGCTAACACCTCCCCCAGGCAGGAGCTGTAACACCTGGCGGTGAGCCTCAAAGGCTCACCCCTTTGTCACAGCACCGCAGGACACTCCAGCTAGTGGAGTTGCCCGCCCCCTCCGGCCCCGGCCCCCACTTTTGGCGGCAAGGCCGGAGAAAATAATGAGAATAACAAGGAGGAGTCACTGGCCAGTCAGGACAGCCCCTAAGGTGTCCTGAGCTGAGGTGACTCTAACTTTTAGAAATCCTCCATCTTGCAGATGGAGGATTCCCCCAATAGGATTAGGGATGTGACCCCCTCCCCTTGGGAGGAGGCACAAAGAGGGTGTACTCACCCTCAGGGCTAGTAGCCATTGGCTACTAACCCCCCAGACCTAAACACGCCCTTAAATTTAGTATTTAAGGGCTCTCCCTGAACCTAGAAATTAGATTCCTGCAACAACAAGAAGAAGGACTGCCTAGCTGAAAACCCCTGCAGAGGAAGACCAGAAGACAACAACTGCCTTGGCTCCAGAAACTCACCGGCCTGTCTCCTGCCTTCCAAAGGACTCTGCTCCAGCGACGCCTTCCAAAGGGACCAGCGACCTCTGAATCCTCTGAGGACTGCCCTGCTTCGACGACGACAAGAAACTCCCGAGGACAGCGGACCTGCTCCAAAAAGACTGCAACTTTATCCAAAGGAGCAGCTTTAAAGAACCCTGCAATCTCCCCGCAAGAAGCGTGAGACTTGCAACACTGCACCCGGCGACCCCGACTCGGCTGGTGGAGAACCAACACCTCAGGGAGGACCCCCGGACTACTCTACGACTGTGAGTACCAGAACCTGTCCCCCCTGAGCCCCCACAGCGCCGCCTGCAGAGGGAATCCCGAGGCTTCCCCTGACCGCGACTCTCTGAAACCTAAGTCCCGACGCCTGGAAAAGACCCTGCACCCGCAGCCCCCAGGACCTGAAGGACCGGACTTTCACTGCAGAAGTGACCCCCAGGAGTCCCTCTCCCTTGCCCAAGTGGAGGTTTCCCCGAGGAAGCCCCCCCTTGCCTGCCTGCAGCGCTGAAGAGATCCCTTGATCTCTCATTGACTTCCATTGCGAACCCGACGCTTGTTCTAACACTGCACCCGGCCGCCCCCGCGCCGCTGAGGGTGAAATTTCTGTGTGGGCTTGTGTCCCCCCCGGTGCCCTACAAAACCCCCCTGGTCTGCCCTCCGAAGACGCGGGTACTTACCTGCTGGCAGACTGGAACCGGGGCACCCCCTTCTCTCCATTGAAGCCTATGCGTTTTGGGCACCACTTTGAACTCTGCACCTGACCGGCCCTGAGCTGCTGGTGTGGTAACTTTGGGGTTGCTCTGAACCCCCAACGGTGGGCTACCTTGGACCAAGAACTGAACCCTGTAAGTGTCTTACTTACCTGGTAAAACTAACAAAAACTTACCTCCCCCAGGAACTGTGAAAATTGCACTGTGTCCACTTTTAAAATAGCTATTTGTGAATAACTTGAAAAGTATACATGCAATTGAAATGATTCAAAGTTCCTAATGTACTTACCTGCAATACCTTTCAAACAAGATATTACATGTTAAATTTGAACCTGTGGTTCTTAAAATAAACTAAGAAAAGATATTTTTCTATACAAAACCTATTGGCTGGATTTGTCTCTGAGTGTGTGTACCTCATTTATTGTCTATGTGTATGTACAACAAATGCTTAACACTACTCCTTTGATAAGCCTACTGCTCGACCACACTACCACAAAATAGAGCATTAGTATTATCTCTTTTTGCCACTATCTTACCTCTAAGGGGAACCCTTGGACTCTGTGCATACTATTCCTTACTTTGAAATAGTGCATACAGAGCCAACTTCCTACACATCTGCACAGAGTTTAATCTTCCCCTTTGGCTTCAAGGGGGGATGAATCCAGTTGTCCTGTCTATTTGTAATAGCTAACGGTTCAATAATGAGAGCAAGAAAGATTGGGGAGAGGGGGCACCCTTGATGAGTCCCAAGCCGAATATAGAGCTGACCGACACTGACAGAATTATTTATAATATTGGTTCCGGAGTTTTGATACAACCTTTGAATTAAAGCAGAAACCTGGGGGGGCACCCTGAATCTAGATAGTATTTCAAACTGTGTATCCCAAACTACTAGATCAAACTCTTTTTCTACATCAAATAAAAGAATGATGGCTGGGATTTTATTAGAAGCAAAATAGTCCAAAGCTTCAGCTAGAAAATGTGTGTTAGTTGTGAGCTGTCGGCCAGCAATGAACCCATTTTGATCGGGATGTACCAAATCAGTGACAACTCCATGAAGCTGATTGGCCAGGAGTTTCATAATGATTTTATAATCCGTATTTAGAAGTGAAATTGGGCGATATTATCCTTATTTTGTTTTGGAAAGCTGACAACATTCCCCATATGCCAAGAGTTAGGAATCTGCCCACCCTTTACCAAACCATTAATTAGAGACAAAATATTGTCTACAAATGCATCAATAAAGGTTTTGCAAAATTCGGCCGAGAGCCATCAGGGCCGCAAGCTTTCCCAATAGGGAGATTTATTACCACCTCGAGAAGTTCTGACTTCATAAATGGCTGTGAAAGAGCAAGACTGTCTTCTTTTGACAGAGTGGGGATATCTAACTTCCCCAAAAAAATCCCTAATAGTCTTGAGATCAATAACCTGCATTTGGCTATAAATTTGCCTGTACTGTTCTAGCATGACTTCACCCACTGCGCTAGACTCTGTATATCTTTGCCCCGTGACAAGGCATCTTAGTGCATGTATCATGTTACTAGCAACTTGGTCCCGGATTTGCCAGGCCAGGAATCTGCCTGTGAAATTGCTTTCCTTATATACCTTCTGTCTATGGGTCTGGGATCCTATATCGACCTTCTTCACAAAACTATCGGACAGTGCCTGCTTGGCAAGCTCCAAGAATTTTCTATTATTATCCGTAGGAGATCGCAGATAAAAGTTAAGACTCCTCTAAACTGCTTCTTCCAGTGCCCGTGTTTGTTGTTTTGTATAGAGTTTGTCCGCCACCCCTTTAGCGATTACAATACCCCTAAAAAAGGCCTTAAACATGTCCCAAACCATAGATAGATTTGAAGAACCCCAGTTACTTTTAAAGAATTCTTTAATTTCAACTCTAGAGGCCTGCACCCACCGTCCTCTTGGAGAAATTGCTGATCGAAGACCCACCTGCTAGGTTGAAATGTGTAGCCCTCAGGTGAAATACTCCAAAAGAAGAGTAGCGTGGTCCGAGAGTCCTGAATGCAATACAGATTTGCTCTTAACCCCTTCGCTGCCAGGCCTTTTCCCCTCCTGTGCTGAGCCTTTTTTTTGGCTATTTGGGGCAGTTTGCGCTTAGGCCCTCATAACTTTTTGTCCACATAAGCTACCCTCGCCAAATTTGCGTCCTTTTTTCCCAACATCCTAGGGATTCTAGAGGTACCCAGACTTTGTAGTTTCCCCTGAAGGAGACCAAGAAATTAGCCAAAATACATCAAAAAATTAGTTTTTTTTTTAAATGTGAAAAAAGGGCTGCAAAAGACTCGTGTTTTTTTCCCTGAAAATGGCATCAACAAAGGATTTGCGGTGGTAAAATCACCATCTTCCCAGCTTTCAGGAACAGGCAGACTTGAATTAGAAAACCCAATTTTTCAACACAATTTTGACATTTTACTGGGACATACCCCATTTTTACTATTTTTTGTGCTTTCAGCCTCCTGCCAGTTAGTGACAGAAATGGGTGAGAAACCAATGCTGGAACACAGAAAGTTAAACATTTCTGAATAGTAGACAAAATTCTGAATTCAGCAAGGGGTAATGTGTAGGTCCTACAAGTGTTTCCTACAGAAAATTACAGCTGAAGATAAGGTGTTGAGAAGCAGTGGTTATTTGCACATCTCTGAATTCCGGGGTACCCAGCTAGCATGTGAATTACAGGGCATTTCTCAAATAGACGTCTTTTTTTACACACTGTCTTACATTTGGAAGGAAAAAATGTAGAGAAAGACAAGGGGCAATAACACTTGTTTTGCTATTCTGTGTTCCCCTATGTCTCCCGATAAAACTGGTACCTCACTTGCGTGGGTAGGCCTAGCGCCTGCGACAGGAACTGCCCCAAAACAAAACGTGGACACATCACATTTTCACAAAGAAAACAGAGCTGTTTTTTTGCACAGTGGCTAGCTGTGGATTATGGCCTCTAGCTCAGTCGGCACCTAGGGAAACCTAGCAAACCTGCACAGTTTTGAAAACTAGACACCTAGGGGAATCCAAGATGGGGTGACTTGTGGGGCTCCGCCCAGGTTCTGTTTCCCAGAATCCTTTGCAAACCTCAAAATTTGGCCAAATAAACACTTTTTCCTCTCATTTCGGTGACAGAAAGTTCTGGAATCAGAGAAGAACCACAAATGTCCTTCCACCCAGCATTCCCACAAGTCTCCCAATAAAAATGGTACCTCACTTGTGGGGGTAGGCCTAGTGCTCGTGACAGGAAATGCCCCAAAACACTATCTGGACACATCAAAACTACCTGTTTTTGCAGGGGCTCCTGCGTTTTTGGTCCTGGGCTCACCAGCCTTCTAGGGAAACCTACCAAACATTTCTGAAAACTAGACACCCGAGGGAGTCCAGTGAGGTGTGACTTGCGTGGATCCCCCAATGTTTTCTTACCCAGAATCCTCAGCAAACCTCATATTTAGCTTAAAAAAATCAAATTTTTCCCACATTTCTGTGTGGGATCACCGCACTGGGCCAAATTTCATACCACCCAATGTTCCCCTCAGTCTCCCGGTAAAAATGATACCTCATTTGTGTAGGTGGGCCAAGTGCTTGTGAAAGGGAAGAGCCAAAAACAGGTTGATATTAAGGGGGAACCAAAGGGGGGCCAAAAGGGCAGTTTGCAAAAAAACATTTTTAGGCTGACAAGTGCAGCAGAATTTTTATCGGTATAGATGAGACAATGCTGGATGGTAGGATTTTTGTGGATTCCTGCAGAGTCCAGAAGGTTCCATCACAAAAACGTGGGTAAAATGTGTGATTTCCAGCAGAGTTGGAGGTTTGCAGGGCATTGTGGGCACAAAAATGGTGCGGGGTATATGTGAAACACCACCCTGGAATCACCCAGATGTTTATTTTCAGATGTGTCTAGGTCTTGTGGATTTTTCTACATGGCAGCGTCCCAAAGTCCATAAAGTGCAGCCCTCACCATTCCAAGTGGGACGATTTTGAGAGTTAGCCAAGCTCTCATAGCCCAAATGTAAAACCAAAACCCAAAATAATCAAATGTCTTGCTTGCTGTCGGATAAGATGTTTTAGAGTGCGGGGGAAAGACTGAAAGACTGCTACCCCCTTCAGTTGGGGTGGGGGCATAACCAGGCCCATACTGGTTGGTAGCCACCAACCCAATATTTTTTTTATTTTTTTTTTATTCCCTGGCATCTAGTGGATCACGGGTAATTGCCCCATCTTCTCACTGGTGGGCAGAACAACTTTGGCCCCATTTATTTGGGGTGGGGGTATGGCCATACCCCACCCTCTTATTTTGGAGAAAAAAAAAAACTTTCCTGGTCTCTGGTGGGCTTTCTGCCCCCCCTAGGGGATAGATGGGCCTTCCAAAAATAGGCCCATCTGCTCCCAAGGGGGGGTGGATATGGCCAACAGTAATGTGCCCCCAGGGGGAGCGACCCTTACCCATGGGGCTGCCCCCTAAAGAAAGCACACGCATACACACACACCAATCCCTGGTGCCCTAAGTGGTTTCTGACACCCTTGGGGACAGTTTGGCCTAACAAAAATCGGCCGGGGCAAAAATGGTCTAAATACAATTTGCCCCTCCCAGGGGAGCAACCCTTGCCTAAGGGGTTGCCCCCACCTCTAAAAAACAAACATTATTTTTTTTTTATCCCTGGCGCCTAGAGGTTTCTGCCACCCCTGGGGGCAGATCGGCCTGATAACAATAGCAGAAATGGTCTAAAATTAACTGGTCCACTCCCCCCGGGAGCGACCCTTGCCTAAGGGGTCGCTCCCCTTACGTGAAATTTAGTGCAAAAAATAAAGATCCCTGGTGCCTATTTGTTTCTGTCCCCCTTGGGGCGAGATTGGCCTAACACAAATTGGCCGATCTGACCCCAAGGGGGCAGAAATGGTCTAAATACAATGTGCCCCCCCAGGGGAGTGATCCTTGCCTAAGGGGTCGCTCCCCATCTCTAAAAAAACACACAAACAAATGTAAAAATATTGCCCTGTCGCCTAGAGGTTTCTGCCACCCCCGGGGGGCAGATCGGCCTAATACCAATAGGCTGATCTGCCCCCAGAGGGGCAGAAGTGGCCTAAAATAGATTTGCCCCCGGGGAGAGACTCTTGCCTAAGGGGTCGCTCCCCTTCTGTGAATTTGGCGTAAAAAAAAACAACTCCCTGGTGTCTAGGCATTTCAGCTCCCCTTAGGGGCAGACTGGCCTCATAAAAATAGGCCGCTCTGCCCCCAAGGAGCGACCCTTGCCTAACAAAACACACACAAAAATATATATATATTATCCCTGACGCCTAGTGGATGGGGGGCAGAAAAGGCCTTGAAAAATATTGCTCCCCTGGGGAGTGACCCTTGCCCAAGGGGTCGCTCCCCTCATGTCAGTTTCCATTCAAAAATAAATCCCTGGTGTCTAGAGAGCATTCCAAAATCCAGATCGCTTTACGATCCGGCTTTTGAAATGCTCTGAGAGACTTCAAAGGGAAGGAAATTCCTTTCCTTCCCTTTGAAGACTCTCAGGGCCTCATCACATGATCGGAAGAGAAATGCTTTGCATTAATTAAATTAATGAAATTAATTCGGGAGGCGCTTTTAAATTGGCTCACGTATACTTTCTCTTATTTGGCACATTAACTCTCCAGGGGTCGCATAGCAGCAAGACTCTGCCGTAATCTTTAAAGATTTTGGCAACCTTAGGTTTATGTTGTTTTTTACCCTTTACTGATGTATCCATATATGGATCCTGAAGAAAGTTAAAATCCCCACCCATGATGAGTTTGCCTGGGAGCTGTAAAAGATTGAAAAAGTGCCACATACAGACTGGGATCATCTGTCAGAGGGGTGTAAAAGCTCACAAAGGTAAATCTTTCCTTAAAAACTTGACAGTGAGCCCAGAACCACCATCCATCTGGATCACTAAGTAAATCCAGAACCCGAGCCCCCAGGTCTCTGGCAAAAAAAACTGCAGCACCTCTATGAGTGGTTGGGGCGGCGGTAGCCACCTTCAGTTCTACATAATTTTTTATCATAATAAAGCCCTTGATTTTTTCAGCCAGGATATGGGTTTCTTGCAATAGAATTACAGAGGGGTTTAATGCATTTATCGGTTCTTCAATTGCAACCTCCTTCCTCCTATTATTTAACCCATTGACATTCCAAGAGACAATTCTTAGTAAATGTTTTGGCTCTTCCATTGGATTCTTTTTATAAATTGCCTGAAAATTAGATGAACTAGACATGCCAGAGAGGTTTGACCTTAGCCTGGGTTGGGTACTATCGTCTGCATTATAGACTTTGCCCCTCCTGGTTGTACATTACTAAATTCTTGTGCGGTATAAAAGGATCTTGTTCCCTTTACTTCCCCCACCATCCCATCCTTACCCTCAATCCCCCATTCTACCCACTTCCCCCTACGTGGCCAACACCTGGGCCCTCCCATCTGGGCAATCCGGGACCACTCTGCATCTTACCCCTTATTCTACCACTTGGGTGCCTTGACATGGCACTGGGTCACCGAAACCAACACAGGTTGTTAATAACATATAGGCCCTCGTTATGACATTGGTGGTAAGTTCTGCCTCTACCGCCATGCCGACTGCTGCCAACATACCGCCGTGGATAACCACCAAGCATATTATGACACACACATACCAATCCGTCACTATACAGCCACACACACAACCCCGCCAGCCCAAAGGTCAGTGATAAACTAGAGGTATCGAAACCCACACTGTTACGCCAACAGAACTACGCCCACAACATTATGACCCACGAATCACTGCAGCGGGCATTCAATGGCGGTAAACCATTGGTGGTACATACCACCGTGCTCAAAATACACACACAAACAAAACAACACTACATTGGTCAATTCAAACTACACACACCTGATACACATACACACACCACCTCCACGCCACTATAAAATACACACCCACAATACCCACATCCCTTTACGACTAGAAAGAATTGCCACCAGAGAGAGATACAGCAGGAGCACCCACACAACCAGAGCCACATACCACCATCACCCATACACCATCCAGGCACTTTACATCACACACCCTCACCCACACCACTCACACTACACCCATGGCACCACAACAACACCCCAGAGTCTCTGATGAGGAACTAAGGCTCATGGTGGAGGAAATCATCCGGGTAGAGCCACAGCTATTTGGATCACAGGTGCAGCAGACATCCATTGCTAGGAAGATGGAGCTATGGCGGAGAATCGTGGACAGGGTCAACGCCATAGGACAGCACCGCAGAACAAGGGATGACATCAGGAAGAGGTGGAACAGCCTACGGGGGAAAGTGCATTCTACAGCAGCAAGACACCAACTGGCTGTACAGAGGACTAGCGGTGGACCCCCACTTCCTCCCCCACAACCAACTACATGGGAGGAGCACGTCTTGGCAATCATGCATCCTGAGGGCCTGGCAGGAGTAGCAGGAGGACTGGACTCTGGTAAGCCAAACCCCCATTTCTATCACCCCCCTAAGTGCATGCCATCACAAACCCACACCCTTACCCTCACTCCCATCACATCACCTCCTCCCACGTACCCCACCATCACAACCCACTCATCCCAATACCAAGCCCTGCACACCCCTCACAGACCTGCATGGACACCTATCAGCACTGCATGCACACTGGAGAGAATCACCTAGACCACCAAATAGCAACTCACACAAAGGCAAATCTGCCAGGGTAACAACAACCATAGAGGACAACACACCCATGCACATGATGTCACATGCAGAAACAATAACACTGCATTTACATCCCCACAGGTCCCCCAGCCAATGTCACCGGAGAAGAGGTGCCAGCAACATCCAGTACCCCCAGAAGAGGCCCACAGTGATGGTAGCAGCTCTGCTCGTCTGGATCTGGATGTCCAACCTGGCCCATCAGGGATCTCCGGACAGTCGGTTACCCAGGCACACTCTCACACCACCAGAGAGCCTCCCCCCTCAGGGAACTGCACCACAGCACCCACCCAGCGGGCCCATACCGCTGTCCCCAGGACATGTCAATCAGCAGTGTGTCCACCACTACAGGGACCCCGGACCACATCACAAACACAGGACAGTCAGGGACCTGGTGTCAGTGGACACATGGTTCAGGGGACAGAAGCACAGGACAACAGGGAAGCTGTGCGACAGAAGACAGGCCCAGGGAACCAACTCTCCAGGAGGCACTCGCCGAGATCCTGGGAGCATACCAACATTCCCAGGATACGCTGGCCTAGATACTGGAAGTTGCAGGAGAACATGCGGCTGTAGGAGGGACACTACCTGGGGATCAGGGAGGACTTGCAGGACATCAACGCCATCCTGGTCACCATTGCATGAGTGCTGGAAGACATGGCCAACACTATCAGGAAGGTGGTGGCACCCCACAGGGCCCCTGCCACTAGCCAAACCGATGAACAGCCCTCCACCTACGCTGCCGCTAGTGGACAGGAGGCCCCACCACAGGACCAACAGGCCACCAGCACCCCTCCCCCTGCAGAAGGAGAACCACCCCGCAAACGTTCCCTGCGATCCAGGCAGAAGCCAGAGACTATTGTCAAGACCCCCGCCAGGAAATACGACTCTCCTGATTGTCACCCTTGTGTCCCACTCTGTCACCCTATCCACCTTGAACTGCCATTGTTCCCCTTCCTATGCCCCATTGGACAATGCACCACTGATACAAATAGACTGGACTCTAACCTGGACTTTCCTCCACCATCTCCCCAGCCCATTGCCTACCCCCCTCTAATTCTTAGCACTTAAATAAACACCCTTTGAAAAAATACAAGTATGCAGTATGTTAAATGATTTAAGTATGTATTCGTTTACATACAGTAATGTATACATAGCAATGACCTGTAGTTGGCTGCAGTCAACACGCCAGGATCAATAGTGGGGCAGAAATATCTGCAAATAGAGATGCCAAAGGGTACATTGAGTGGCCATAGAAGTGGGAAAATCAGCCTGCCAGTGACAATGTCAAACACAAAACTGTCAAGTAAATGCGAATTACACTGTCTTACCTGTGTGTCATTGGAAGTATTGTCGGATTATTGCACTTCTGTTGTCCTCATCCTCTGCCTCCTCATCTTCACTGTCCACAGGGTCCACTGCTGCCACGCGGCCATCTCCAGCCTCACCCTCCTGCACAAAAGGCACCTGGCGACGTAAGGCAAGGCTGTGCAGCATACAGCATGCCACGATGATCTGGCAGACCTTCTTGGGTGAGTAGTACAGGGATCCACCTGTTAGATGGAGGCAACAAAACCTGGCCTTCAGGAGGCCAAAGGTCCTCTGTATAACTCTTCTTGTTCACCCATGTGCCTCATTATAACATTCCTCTGCCCTTGTCCTGGGATTCCTTACAGGGGTCAGTAGCCATGAGAGGTTGGGGTAACCAGAGTCACCTGCAAATATCGAGGGACAACTGTTAGCCACACACCAACCCTTAGGGCCTACACCATACCCATACACCAACATATACTGGGTGGGAACCAGGGCTCACCTATTAGCTACACCCTGTGCCTCTGGAGTTGAGCCATCACATACGGATGCTGCTATTCCTCAGGATAAAGGCATCATGCACAGACCCAGGATATTTTGCATTGACGTGGGAGATGTACTAGTCCTCCAGGCACACCAATCTGTACATTCATGGAGTTAAAGCTCTTTTGATTTCTGAACACCTGTTCATTTCGCCAGGAGGGGGACAAATGCAATATGTGTACCATCAGTTGCCCCAATATTGTTGGGGATATGTCCCTGTAATGGGGTCGCAAGGACGACACAAAGTCGTGGGTATATAGTATACGTATAGTCTTTTATTGTCAGAGTACAGGACACTGTTTGTTCTCTGTTTTGTTTTCTTTTCTTGAGGATGCGTTCATTGGTCGCTCTTTCTCTAGCGTTAATTTCTGGTCTTCTTCTTTTCCAGGGCGACTCCCAGGAGGCACATGTGAAAAGAAAAGAAACGGTAAGTGGCCTAAATGTGTTTTCCCTTTTGTTTTCTTCATTTCTGTTTTTCTTTCTATTGCTCTCTCTCTCCCTGTTTCCTTTCCCCCTTCTTCCTATTATTTGCTCTGACTTTTCTTCTGTCTGTCTCTCTCTCTCTTCTTTCCTTTCTTTTCTTCTACTGGAGGTTCTTTGTCCCTCACTTCTCTTGTCTTCTTCTTCTTCTGTCCCTTTTCTGTCTTCCTGCTTTTTCCCCTTGGCCGAGGCTATACCTGACCTTCCTGTATTGTTTTTAAGCTGCAGTGGGGATAGGTACTCTAAGCTACTCCTGAGGGTTTTTGTCTTTTCCCCTCTCTTGCCTGGTAGCCCCACCCCAGGCCCCACAGTGTAAGCACTACCACAAAAATAAAGCAAACAACAAATGAAAAAAGAATAAAAAAAATAGTAGCCAAAAGGAACGCGCAACCAAACAAAAAAAGGATAACCAAACAAACAAAACCCAGTTATCCCTCTCCGCGTTTTTCCTTCTCTCCTTGCTTCCCGCTCCCCTCTCCTTTGATCTTGTTTAACCCTGCCCACACACCTGTGGAGGCCCCGCTTTTCCCAGAGCATGGGCGGGGTTTTGGAGTATTGCCTCCTGGTTCTCCCTTCCTTCATATGGCGACTGGTGGCCCCGATGTCTTCGTGCTCGTGCGCCATCCGCGGGTCAGTCCTCGTCTTTTCCTTCGTTCCCGATGGTTTTCTGTTCATCTCTGGCTCCTCCTCCTGTTTCCCCGGGCCTGAGCGCAGAGCCCTTTTCTGCCAGTCTTCACCCGGAAGTTCCTCAGGATTGGTTCCTGTCCCGAGGACTTCCGGGTCAGGAAGCGCTTCACGTCCGGTGCCTCACGGGTATGGCGGGAAATCAATGTAGCTGCGCATGTGTTTAATCAGGGCAGACAACACTCTCGTCTGCACTATTGAGAACATTGGCTAAGACATTCCTGCTACCAAGCCCACTGTCACTTGGAAGAAGCCAGTTGCCAGGAAATGGAGCACTAATCGCACTTGCACAAGAGAGGGGAATCCCGGTGGGGTGATGGATAGCAGAGATTAGGTCAGGCTCCAATTGGGCACACAGCTCTGTGACTGTGGCCCTGTCCAGTCTATAGGTGAGGATAATGTGCCTGTCCTCCATTGTTGCCAAGTCCACCAGGGGTCTGTACACGGAGGGTGTCTCCATCTCCTATTCATCCACAGCGGTTGCAATCTATGGGGCAAAAGAGTGAGCAGCTGGTAAGTATCTCTTATTTCCAACCACTACACTTCAATGCATGTTGTGATTGTAACAGTATTTTGTTGGAGAGGTCCAATGATGCATATGTGTACTGTGACGTAGTTAGGAGCCATGGCCTGCACCCCCCCTGAAATGGCATCCACCTGTCCTGTTTGGAGGGACAGGTGGAAATGAGGTAATTCCGCTGACGTTGTGCGCCATTGCGGGAGGCGGTCGAAAACCGCTGTGCAACTCCTCATTGATTAACATTGGCCCCTATGGGGTTAAGTGGCCAATGGTGATGTACGCCGGCGGTGACGGTATGCACCTCCGTGGATGTCACCGCCATTTTCTATCTGTTCACTCACTTGCTACCTGGCCTTCAACAGGAGAGGACCTACACTGCATGTGCTGCTGTGACCTGTGTATGGAACTGACCATGGCTCGTGTCACTGGGGAAAGGGCCCCTGCCTTCACCTCGGTGGAGTTGGAGAGACTGGTGAATGGAGTCCTACCCCAGTACCGAATGTTGTATGTGCCTCCAGTCTAACAGGTGAGTACACCATGAGAATGCATGGAGTGCTGTATGTGGAGGCCTCATGTAGGGGGTGTGTAGTGGATGGGCCCTGGGCAGCGTGCATCATGTATGGTGGGCCATGTCTGTGCTAATGGGGATGGGAAGGGGCATGGTGGGCCAAAAGTGTAACAGGCAGGGCGGTCGGACTAATACCTTTCCCTGTGTCCATTTCCCTGCAGGTCAGTGCCCATCATAAAAAGAGTATATGGCGTACCATCGCCAAGGACGTGCGGACCTTGGGGGTCTACGGCAGGCGGAGCACACACTGTCGCAAACTGTGGGAGGACCTGACACGCTGGGCACAGAAGACGGCAGAGGCTCAGCTCGGGGTGGCCTCCCAATGAGGAAGGAGTGCCCGTCAAACCCTGACTCCCCTGATGGCCTGCATACTGGCAGTGGCCTATCAGGAGCTGAATTGGCACTTGGGGGCATCATAGCAGCCACAAGGGGGGGAGTACAGTGCCCCAATATACAACTTGCACCTGGTAGGGTGGTATCCGGGTGGGGGATGTGGGCCTTTGGGTGCCCCTAGGCCAGGCCTGACATTGCAGAGTAGGTTCCAAGTTGGGCAGGGTTCTGATGTAAAATTCCTCCAGCCAAGCTAGTAGGCATCCACTACTGGGCAGGGGTCTGTGGGTCTCAGGTATGCTGCAATTGGCGTTAGGTGTCCCTATCTATGGCCTGGTGACTAGCATTGTGACTGGTAGTGCATTGCTTAGTACGTAGGGCTGTTCCCTGTGTGTGTGTGTGTGTGTGTGTGTGTGTGGTGTACGCCACTTGGTGCTGCCATTGACCAAGTGTATTCTTTGTCTCTCCCCACCATTTTTGTTTTGTCACCCTGTCCTTCTGTGCATTAGCATCATCTGGCGGAGGAGCAGAGGCACCAGTGACGGATGGAGCTGCATCCCACAGGACCCAGGATGCCGAATCCACAGACAGTGAGGGCACCAGTGGGACGGAGGGCGAAGGGTGCACCATGGCGGAGACTGGAGTGGACAGTTCTGACAGTGATACCTCCTCCGATGGAAGCTCCCTGGTGGTGGCGGACAACTCTGTGCCCACCCAGCTCAAGGTACATCCGCCACCCCCATACCAGCACCGCCCTTGCAGCAGCCCCTCAGCGAGTTTCCCGTGCCCACTCACCCAGGAAGGTGGGCATCTCCTTTGCCCCAGCACCTCAGGCCTGCCCCAGTTAGCCCTGCTGCCCTGAATGAGGAGGCTATGGACCTCCTTCGATCCATCTCTGTTGGGCAGTCAACCATTGTGAATGCCATCCAGGGACTGGCAGCCCAAATGCAACAGAAAAATGCATTCCTGGAGGGCATTCACACTGGCATGGCGGCCCAACATAGATAAATCCAGGCTCTGGCCTCCTCTCTGATGGCAGCCATTGTCTCTGTTTCTAGCCTCCCCCCTCCAGCTTCCTCTACCCAATCCCATTCCCCTCAACTCCAACCTATCTCAAGCACACAGGCAGATGAGCATGCACCCAGTACAACACACAAGAGTGGACATGGCAAACACAAGCACCACACTTCATCCCACAGGCACTCACACAAACACCATCCAGATGCAGACATAGCAACATCCACTGCCTCCACTGTGTCCCCCTCCTCCTCCTACTCCACCTCCCTCCCAGTTGCATCTACACTCACACCTGCATGCACTACATACTCATCTACTACCCTCATCACCAGCACACCTAACAGCACACGCCCCTCACCGGCAGTCACCACCCCCACTTCCATGCACACGTCCCCTGTGTCCTCTCCCACTGTGTCTGTGCCCCCTCCTCACAAACGCAAGCACTCAGACACCCAACAGCCATCCACCTCACAACAGTATCCAGCCCATGCACCTGCACCCAAACACAGTAGACTGACACCTCCTACAACTACTCCCTCTCCCTCCATTCCCAAACCATCTCCCTCCTCCCACCCCAATGTCCCTAAGAAGCTTTTCCTCACCAACATTGACCTTTTCCCTAGCCCTCCCACCACCCCTGTCCTTCACGTCAGGCTAGGGTGGTCAAAACCCAGGCAAGCACCTCAGCCACCCAGGCCACAGGCACAGTAGTGTCCACAGCTACACCGGGGGGGAGGATCCCGGGCACCAGGCAGCCACACTGTAAGGGTGCCTGCACCAAGTGCTGCAAGGAAGGGCAAGGAGGAACCCCCAGCTGCTGCAGGGAAGGGTAAGGAGGCACCCCAGCTCCTAAAAGGAAGGGCAAAGAGGCACCCCAGCTGCTAAATGGAAGGGCAAGGAGCAATCCCTGGCTGCTGAGAGGAAGGGCAAGGAGCAGTCCCCAGTTGCTGCCAAAAGGAGCAAGGAGCGATCCCCAGCTGCTGGCAGGAAGGGCAAGGGGCCCACACCAGCAGGCAAAAAGGACAAGAGGCCTGGTGCTGGGACTCAGTCAGAGGCCCCACCACCAACCATGGTGATTCAGCTGTCTGAGGCTGCAGGGGAGGGGCTGGAGCCTCCCCCCACCACTGCTAGCACCACCACCAACTCCGCCACCAGCACAGTCACCAGCGCTGCCACCAGCACAGCCACCAGCAGCAGCAGCCGTCCGAGGCTTGCAGGGGATGGGCTGGAGCCTCCCCCCACCACTGTCAGCACCGCCACCAGCACCACTGCCGGCAGCAGCAGCCCCAGTGGGCATCCGTCCAAGGCTGCAGGGGATGGGCTGGAGCCTCCCCCCACCACTGCCAGTACCGCCACCAGTACCACTGCCAGCAGCAGCAGCCCCAGTGGGCAGCCGTCCGAGGCTTGCAGGGGATAGGCTGGAGCCTTCCCCCACCACTGTCAGCACCGGCACCACTGCCGGCAGCAGCAGCCCCAGTGGGCAGCCGTGAACGGCTGCAGGGGATGGGCTGGAGCCTCCCCCCACCACTGCCAGCACCGCCACCAGTACCTCTGCCAGCGGCAGCAGCACCCCAGTGGGCAGCCGTCCGAGGCTGCAGGGGATGGGATGGAGCCTCCCCCCACCACTGCCAGCACCGCCAACAGCAGCACTGCCAGCAGCAGCAGCCCCAGTGGGCAGCCGTCCGAGGCTGCAGGGGATGGGCTGGAGCTTCCCCCCACCACTGCTAGCACAACCACCATCACCGCCACCAGCACCACTGCCAGCAGCAGCAGCCCTAGTGGGCAGCTGTCCGAGGCTGCAGTGGATGGGCTGGAGCCTCCTCCCACTACTGCCAGCTCCACCAGCAGCACCACCACTGCCACCACTGAGCAGCCGTCACTGCCGGCGGACAGTGTGTAGTTCTGCGTCCATGGGCTGTTGTGAAGCCAGGCACCAGGAAATCCTGTGGTTCTGATACCCAGGTGAGAGACTGTGACCTTGCACTTCCCAAGAGCTGCATCACAGGGCACAAAGCCCCCTCCAGAACCAGTGGAGAAGCCATCCACTCACCCCATCCTTCCCAGGATGAAGCTCACTGGGCACAATGCCCCCTCCAGAACCAGTGGGCAAATCACCTGCTTGAGAGACTGTGGCCTTGCACTCCCCAGGACCAAGCCGTGGGCAAATCACCCACTAAAGAGACTGTGGCCTTGCACTCCCGAGGACCAAACAGTGGGCAAATCACCCACCTGAGAGACTGTGGCCTTGCACTCCCCAGGACCAAGCAGTGGGCAAATCACCCATTTGAGAGACTGTGGCCTTGCACTCCCCAGGATCAAGCACAGGGCATGTTGCCCCCTCCAGGACCAGTGGCGCTATACCATCTTCCGGCTGAGGTGCCCCCATGCCCCGTCCCCCTAAGGTGCCTGTCTATATTTGACCTGATGCCCCTGCAGTGTTCTCTCTGTATTGTTGCAGGAGTAATTAGGGCCTTGGACTATGTGTTGTGGCCCTTTGACCGACGGACATTGAGGACTGGGCAGTGTCCCTACATTTGTAAATATGTATATACTTTTTGATTTTGATGCACGTATTTCTACTCTTTTATCTTATTACACTCACTTGAATCTATTGGTGTTGTCCTTGCATTATTCCTGAGGGATACGGGGTATGTATGTTATGTTGCTGCATCTGCTTGTGTGTATGGGGGTGGGTGGGTGTGTGTGTGTTGCGTGTGTCGCTCTCTTTTTTCTCCCCCCTCCCCTGTGTGCTAGGCGGAAGTACTCACCGTGGTTGTCGTTGGTGTTCGTAATGGAGCAGAAGGTAGAAGAGCATGGGGAACAAATGCAGCTGGGGCTCCATGGTGGCATGGTTCTTCCCTGAGTCTCCAGAGGTGAGTTGTTTCCCTTCTGTGTTCTGTTTCCGCCAGGCTTTTGATGTCATTGGTACCACCCCGGAAAAGGTGTTGGTTTGCAGGGTCTTAATATGGTCGCGGAACATTGTCTTCCGCCTGACTGTTGGCGGTTACCACTGTGGTGCCTGTTGGTTTCGCGCTGGCGGTCGGTGTGTACGTAATGAATAGAAAAACATCATATACAAATATTTACAATATGTACAGAAGGCCGTACACTGTCCTTTGCAATTGTCCGTGGCCCAGTGGGCCAAAAATCATGGGCCAAGCCCACACTTGACTCCTGTCTCAATACGGAGAGAACACTGCAGGGACATCAGTTCGAAAACACACAGGCACCTCAGTGGGACGAGGAAGGGGGGCACCTCAGCCGGAAGATGGTACTACGCCACTGCTCCTCGAGGGGGCTCCATGCCCACAGCGATGTCCTGGGGAGTGCAAAGCCACAGTCTCTCTAGTGGGTGGTTTGCCCACTGCTTGGTCCTGGGGAGTGCAAAGCCACAGTCTCTCAAGTATCTCAAGTGGATGCCTTCTTCCACTGGTTCTGGAGGGGGCCTTGTGCCCAGTGTGCTTCATCCTGCCAGGGATAGGGTGAGTGGATTCATCTCTCCACTGGTTCTGGAGGGGGCTTGGTGTCCAGTGTGCTTCATCCTGTCAAGGATAGGGTGAGTGGATGCATTTCTCCACTGGTTCGGCTTTGTAGCCAGTCCGCTTCATCCTGCTAAGGATAGGGTGAGTGGATGCATTTCACCACTGGTTCTGGAGCGGGCTTTGTGCCCAGTCTGCATCATCCTGTCAAGGATAGGGTGAGTGGATGCATTTCTCCACTGGTTCTGGAGGGGGCTTTGTGCCCAGTCTGCTTCATCCTGGAAAGGAGGGGCTGAGTAGATGCATTTCTCCACTAGTTCTGGAGGGGTTTTGTGCCCAGTCTGCTTCATCCCGCCAAGGATAGGGTGAGTGGATGGCTTCTTCCACTGGTCCTGGAGGGGGCATTGTGCCCTGTGATGCAGATCTTGGTGAGTGCAAGGTCACAGTTTCTCACCTGGGTGTCACAGCCACATGCTTTGCATGGCCCAGGACGCACAACAGGCCATGGAGGCAGGACTACACACTGTCTGCCGATGGTGACGGCTGCTCAGTGGTGGCAGTGGCGGTGCTGGTGTCGGTGCTGGCAGTGGTGGTGGGAGGCTCCAGCCCATCCCCTGCAGCCTCGGTCGGCCGCCCACTGGGGCTGCTGCTGCCAGTAGTGGTGCTACTGTCAGCGGTGCAGGTCAGCGGTGCAGGTGGCGGTGCTTGCGGCGGGGCTGCTGGCGGTGGTGGCCGTGGTGCAGGTGCTGGTGCTGCCAGTGATGGAGGGAGGCTCTAGCCCTTCTCCTTCAGCCTTGGACGGCTGCCCACTGGGGATGCTGCTGCTGACAGTAGTGGTGGCAGCGGCGGTGCAGGTGGTGGTGTTTGCGGCAGGGCTGCTGGTGGTGCTGCACGCAATGAAGGTGGCGGGGCTGGCGGTTCTGCTGGTGGGTACCAGGGCATCACCTGCATCCTCTGTTGGCTGAAGTGCCTTGCCTTCGGTTTTCTGTCCCTTCCTCACCTTGGCTGATGCTGTTTTGCCCTTGGCTCTGTCAGCTGGAGGTTTGGAGGTGGCCTTGCTGGGTGGGACGTCATCCATGTCCCTGCTGCATGCTGGCCCCTTCCTCACCTTGGCAGGTGGCGGTATGGTTTGGTCCCTTGCAGTGGTTGGTGGTACACTGGCTTTCCTGACGGGTGCCCCCTTTGAGCCTCTGGGAGCTGCAGGGTCCACATTGGACAGGGACATGGTGGCTGAGGTGCTGGGCTGGGTTCTGGACACACTGGCCCGAGGGGACTGACGGGGGGAGGGGTAGGGAATAGGTCAATGTTAGCTAGGAAAAGTTTTTTAGACACACTGGGGTGGGACGAGGGAGAGGGTTTGGGAGTGGAGGAAGTGGTCGTAGGAGGTGTCTGTCTGCTGAGTTTGGGTGCTAGATGCTGTTGAGAGGTGGATGGTGGTTGGGTGGGTGTGTGCTTGCGTTTGTGTACTTTGGGAGGAAGGGTTACAGACACAGTGGGAGAGGACACAGGGGACGTGTGTATGGTTGTGGGGGTGGTGACTGCTCGTGAGTGGTGTGTTGTGATGGGCGTGCTGGTGATGGAGGTAGTGGATGAGGATATAGAGCATGCAGGTGTGAGTGGAGACGATACTGGGAGGGAGTTGGACGATGAGCAGGAGGGGGACACAGTGGAGGCAGTGGATGTTGGTGTGTCTGCATTGGGATGGTGTTTGTGTGAGTGCCTGTGGGATGATGTGTGGTGTTTGTATTTGCCTGTGCCACTTTTGTGTGTTGTCTTGTGTGCATGCTGATCTGGATATGTGCTTCGGATAGGCTGGGGTTGAGGGGATTGGGACTGGGTAGAGGAAGTTGGAGGGGGTAGGCTAGACACAGGGACAATGGCTCCCATCAGTGCTGAGGCCAGAGCCTGAAATGTCTCTTTTGGGCTGCCACGCCAGAGTGAATGCCCTCCAGGTATGCATTTGTTTGTTGCCCTGGATGGCATTCAGAATGGTTGACTGCCCAACAGCGAGGGATCTCAGGAGGTCAATAGCTTCCTCACTGAGGGCAGCAGGGCTGACTGGGGCAGGGCCTGAGGTGCCTGGGGCGAAGGAGATGCCCACCCTCCTGGGTGAGCGGGCACGGGAAACACGCTGAGGGGCTGCTGGGAGGGCGGTGCTAGTAGGGAGGGTGGCGGCTTTACCTGTTGTTGGGGTAGGCAGAGAGGTGTCTGCCACAGCCAGGGAGCTTCCATCGGAGGAGGAGTCGCTGTCTGTGGTGTCCCCTCCCGTCCCCGTCGTGGAGCTCCTCTCGCCCTCTGTCCCACTGGTGCCCTCACCCTCTGTGGATTCGGCCTCCAGGCGCATGTGGGATGCAGCTCCCTCCGTCGCTGGTGCCTTTGCTCCTCCGCCAGATTATGCTAATGCACATAAGGACAGGGTGACAAAACAAAAAGGGGGAGGAGAGACAGAGGATACACTTGGTCAATGCCAGCAACACCACTACCGTTGGCGGACACAACACACAGGGAGCAGTCCTATGCACTAGGCCATGCCCAACCAGTTCCTGAGATAGCCACCATGGGGTACAATGCCTAACGCCATCAGCTGCACCCCAGAATCCCAAAGGACCCTGCCCAGTAGTAGATGCCCACTAACACTATTGGTGTAGGTGTGCCTGCCCAACAAGGGACCTACCCTGCCATCTTCCCCTGGCATAGATGCACCCATAGCGCCCACCCCCCAACCAGGTAACTCTTAACGTGCGCACAGCAGGAGTCAGATTCAGTACTCACCCCCTTGTGGCTGCTGTGATGCCTTCAAGCGCCCATCCAACTCCGGATAGGCCACCACCAGGATGCGGAACATCAGGGGGGTCATGGTGTGATGGGCACCCCTTCCTCATTGGGAGGCCAGCCCCAGCTGGGCCTCTGCCATCTTCTTTGCCTATCACCTCTTATGGCAGTGGGTGCTCCCCCTATCAAAGACCCCCAGGGTCCGCACCTCCTTGTCGATGGCACGCCAAATACTCTTTTTCTGGTGGGTGCTGACCTGCAGGGAAAAGACAGCAGAAAAGGGAATTATTCACCCGTCCGGACCGTCACACTCATTGCCCACAAGAGCCCACCCATCCCCTGACGTACATACATTGACCACCTTACATGCTGCACTCTAACCAGGACCCCTCAGCCCCCCCAACATGTGGCTTACACAAACAGCACTCCAGACATTCATGGCCCACGCATCATGGTCATAGTGTACTCACCTGTTTGTCTGGAGGACCATAGAGTAATGTGTACTAGGGTAGGACCCCATCCACCAGTTTCCCCAACTCCTCCGCAGAGAAGACAGGGGCCTTTCCCCAGACACATGAGCCATTGTCTCTTCCAGACACAGGGCACAGCAGCACTTGCAGTGTAGGTCCTCTCCTGTTGAAGGTCAGGTAGCAAGTGAGTGGATAGATAGAAAATGGCGGTGACATCCGCAGTGGTGTGTACCGTCACCGCCGCGTACATCGCCATTGGCTCCTGGAACCAATAGGGTCCAGTGATAACCAATGCAAAATTGTGCGGCTCAATTACCTCATTTCCACTTGTCCCTCCTCAGAGGTCAGGTATCCGCCATTTCAGGGGGCCACAGGGCATGGCACATAACTGTCACAGCAGACATTGGCACAGCAAATGATTTTAGGATTCACATTTTGTTTCTGTAAAGTTAAAAAAACAGCATTAGTGCAATAGATGTGGGAATGTGACCCTCTGCTCACCGTTCTCTTCCATAGGCTCCAACCGCTGAGGCTGCATATGAGATGGCAGCATCCACCGGTGTACAGACCTGTTGGACCTTGCAACAATGGAGGACAGACACATTATCATTACCTACAGACTTGATCATGCCACAATCCAGGAACTGTGTGTCCAATTGGAGCCAGACCTGGTGTCAGCTATCTGGCAGCCCACTTTTATCCCCCTCTAGTGCAAGTCCTATCAGTGCTCCATTTCCTGGCAAGTGGTACCTTCCAAACAACAGTGGCCATGGCATCAGGGAAGTCTCAGCCAATGTTCTCTAACATGTTGAGCAGAGTGTTGTCATCTCTGCTGAAACACATGTGCAGCTACATCGTGTTTCCCCAGGTAGAGGATTTGGCCAGAGTGAAAGCTGACTTTTATGCCCTGGGACATATCCCCAACATCATAGGTGCCATTGATGGTACACATGTGGAATTTGCCCCCCCTGAGAAACGAGCAAGTTTTCAGGAATGGAAAAAGCTATCACTCTACGAATGTGCAGATGGTGTGTTTGGCGGACCAGTACATCGCCCATGTGAATGCCAAATATCCTGGCTCTGTGCATGACGCCTTTATCTTGAGGAATAGCAGCATCCCATATGTGATGGGCCAACTCCAGAGGCACCGGGTGTGGCTATTAGGTGAGCCCAAGGTCCCCAGCAAGTATGAGTAGGTGTCTGGGTATGAGGTTCTCCCTAAGGGTTAGTGTGTGTCTAATAGGTATCCTTTGATATTTGCAGGTTACTCTGGTTACCCCAACCTCTCATGGCTACTGACCCCAGTGAGGAATGCCAGGACAAGGACAGAGGAACGTTACAATGAAGCACATGGACCTACAAGGAGGATTATAGAACGGACCTTCGGCCTCCTGAAGGCCAGATTCCGGTGCCTCCATCTGACTGGTGGATCCCTGTACTACTCACCCAAGAAGGTGTGCCAGATCATCGTTGCCTGTTGCATGTTGCACAACCTGGCCTTGAAACGCCAGGTGCCTTTTCTGCAGGAGGATGAGCCTGGGGATGGTGTTGTGGCAGCGGTGGAGCCTGTGGACAGTGAGGAAGAGGAGGCAGAGGAATAAGATGTTGACAAAAGGAGCAACATTATTCTGCAATACTTCCAGTGACACACAGGTAAGACATTGTACGTTCATATTACATTTCAGTTAACTGTTGGACATTGTATGAGACAGCCTCTTACCCTATGTCTCTGGCCACTGACTTTACCCTTTGCCATATCTATTTTCAGATCCTTGTGCCCCACTCTGGTTCCTGCTATGTGTACTGCTGCCCACTACAGGTCATACCAATGTATATATAACTGGACATATGGATTGAAATGTTTACAGCTTGTTCACCTAATACATTTTGCAATCAATTGACAGACTCCGTACTTGTATTTGGTCCAAGGGTGTTTATTTCAGTGCTCATCATCAGGGGGATGTGCAATGGGCAGGGGTGATGGTGGAGGAAGGTCCAGTTAGAGTCCAGTCTCTTGGTATCACAGGTGCATTGTCCAAGGGGGCATAGGAAGAGGAGTAATGGCAGTTCAAGGTGGACAGGGTGACATAGTGGGACAGAAGGGTGACAATCAGGAGAGTCTTATTTCCTGGCAGGGGTCTTGGCAATGTTCTCTGGGTTCTGCCTTTGATCGCTGGGACCGTTTGTGGGGTGGTTCTCCTTCTGCAGGGGGTGGGATGCTGGTGGCCTGTTGGTCCTATGGTGGTGCCTCCTGTCCACTAGCGCAGGCGGAGGTGGAGGGCTGTTCATCTGCATGGCTAGTGTCAGTGGCCCGTTGTTGTGCCACTGCCTCCCTCATGGTCTTGGCCATGTCCTCCAGCACCATGTCCTCCAGCACCCCTGCAATGGTGACCAGGATGGTGTAGATGTTTGTTAGGTCATCCCTGATCCCTAGGTACTGTCCCTCATACAGCCGCTGGGTCTCCTGCAGCTTGGCCAGTATCTGACCCATGGTCTTCTGGGAATGGTGGTATGCTCCGAGGTTGTTGGATAGAGCCTCGTGGAGAGTGGGTTCCCTGGGCCTGTCCTCCCCCTGTCGCACAGCAGTCCACCCAACTTCCCTGTTGTCCTGTGCCTCTGTCCCCTGAACCGTGTGCCCACTGCCACTGACCCCAGGTCCCTGATCGTCCTGTGTTTGTGGGGTTGCCTGGGGTCCCTGTAGTGGTGGACCCACTGCTGATTGACGTTTCCTGGGGACAGTGGCATGGGCCTGCTGGGTGGGTGCTGTGCTGGTGTTTTCTGAGGGGGGAGGCTCTGTGGTGGGTTGGTACTGTGGCAGGGGAACCAACTGTCCAGGTGTCCCTGATGGGCCAAGTTGGTCATCTTGACCCAGGCATGCAGAGCTGCTGTTATCACTGTGGGCCTTTTCGGGGGTGGACTGGTTGTAGCTGGCACCTCCTCTCCGGTGACATTGAGTAGGGGTCCTGTGGGAATGCAAACGCAGTGTTAATGTATCTGCGTGTGCCATCTTGTGCATGGGTGTGTTTCCCTGTATGATTGTGATTTCCCTGTCAGCTTGACCTTGTGTTTGTGGTGGTTTTGTGGGCTGTGTGAGTCTCTCTACTGGGCATGCTGTGGTGATAGGTGTCCATGTAGGTCTGTGATGGTGTTGCATGCAGGGCTTGGTATTGGGATGGGTGGGTTGTGATGGTGGGGTGTATGTGAGGTGGTGGACTGATGGGGGTGAGGGTTGGGGTTAGGAGTTTGTGATGGCATGCAGGTAGGGTGGGGGATTTAGGCCCTCATTTCGACCTCGGCAGTCTTTTTCAAAGACCGCTGAGGAACCGCCGTGCTGAAGACCGCCAGTGCAGGCGGTTTTCCGCACGGCATATTATGACTGCTGGCAGCCCTCCGTCCTTTTTCGGACGGAGAGCCGCCAGCAGCCATACTGGCGGTCGGCGGGGAAGTGGAGGTTGCTCCACCTCCACCGCCCCGTCATCAGAACACCGCCAACCAAATCACGTCCCATGATTCGGTGTGGCGGTGTTCTGGTGACGGGGAGCTGGCGGTGGAGCCGCCCCCATGGATCCCATCCCCTCCCGGAGGATCAACGGACAAGGTAAGTTGATCATCTGTTAGGAGAGGGGGGGTGTTGTGTGTTGTGTGCGTGCATGGGGGTGTGAGTATGTAGAGGGGTGTGTGAGTGCGTGTATGCATGCGGGGGGTGTTGTGTGTATGGGAAATGTATGCGGGTCGGTCTGTGTGCATGTTTGTTTGTATGTGTGCGGTTATGTGCTGTTGCAGTGTATGTGTGCATGTAGGGGTGTGTGTCTGTGAAGTTGGGGGTAGGGGTGGGGAGGGGGTGTGTGTCTGTGCATGTTGGGGGTGGGAAGGGGGTGTTTGTCTGTACATGTTGGTGGTGGGGGTGGGGAGGGTGGGTATCTGTGCATGTTGGGGGTAGGGGTGGGGAGGGGGGTCCTGCCACCTTTGGGGGGTGTCAGGGAGGTGGGGGTGTAGGGGGAGTACTCAGGGGTGGGGGAGGGGGGCGGGGGAGACCCCTATTAGTGTCAGGGAAGGAATTCCCTGGCGCTGATAGTGCCTACCGCCATGGATTTCGTGGCAGTTCCAAATCACCCGAAATCCATGGCAGTATGCAGGGTCGTGATACCGCTGGCGGTCTGGTGAAGGCCACCGGACTGGAGACCGAAGTCTTCAGCCCAGTGGTTGGCACCGCCCTGGCGGTTGGAGTGGAGAAGTGGCGGATGACCATGGCAGTAACCGCCATGGTCATAATTCCATTTTTTTTCCGCCGGCCTGTTGGCGGTATTACCGCCACTTCTCCCCTGTCCGCCAGGGTTGTAATGAGGGCCTTAGTAGTAAAGATTTGACTTACCAGAGTCCAGTCCTCCTGCTACTCCTGCGAGGCCCTCAGGATGCATTATAGCCAAGACTTGCTCCTCCTATGTTGTTAGTTGTAAGGAAGGAGGTGGGGGTCCACCGCCAATCCTTGGTACTGCTACCTCGTGTCGTGCAACCATGGAACGCACCTTCCCCCGTATGTCGTTCCACCTCTTCCTGATGTCATCCCTTGTTCTTGGGTGCTGTCCGACGGTGTTGACCCTGTCTACGATTCTCCACCATAGCTCCATCTTCCTTGCAATGGACGTTTGCTGCACCTGTGATCCAAATAGCTGTGGCTCTACCCGGATGATTTCCTCCACCATAACCCTTAGCTCCTCCTCTGAAAACCTGGGGTGTCTTTGGGGTACCATGGATGTGGTGTGAGTGGTAGGTGTGAGGATGTGTGGGGTGATGAGTGGGGTGATGTGTTGTGGTGTGTGGTGTGAGGTGCGTGGATGGTGTATGGGTGATGGTGTTCTGTGCCTCTGATTGAGTGGGTGCTCCTGCCTTGTCTCTCTCTCTCAGTTGTCAAATCCTTGGGGTCGGAAAGGGTTGTGGGTAATGTGGGTGTGTGTTTTATAGTGGTGTGAGTCTGTGGGTGTGGGGTGTATGTATGTGTCAGGTGTGTGTATTTGGAATTGTCCAATGTTGTGGTGTATTGTAAATGTGTGTGTATTTTGAGCGCTGCAGTGTGTACCGCCAATGGTTTACCGCGTTTGAAAGACCGCCGCAGTGATTCGTTGGTCGTGATACTGTGAACATGTTCCTGTTGGTGTAACGGTGTGGGTTTTGGTACTGCCAGTTTATCACTAACCTATGGTGTGGCGGACTTCTGTGGGTGTCTGTATAGTGGTGGATTTTTCATGTGTGGGTCATAATATCCGTTGCGGATTTCTGCCACGGTCACGGTATGTTGGCAGCCGTCAGCACAGCGGTAGACTGTACTTACCGCCAGGGCCTAAGTGCGCTGTGCTCAGTGCGATATTCCAATAATTACCAACAATTTTCAATGGAACACATCCCCCTGAATACTATCGACCTCAACCAACCCCCTCATCATTACATATAGGGCGCAACAGAGTTTTAGCTACATCCAGTGTATGAATTATATTTGACTGCCCTTCAAAAAACACTTTTAGCTTTGATTGCTGAAAAAGCCCAACCAGAGCGCCTGCTTTTTGGGAATGCCGGAATCATTTCTCTCAGTTCCCTTCTCCTTCGTACAGCAGCCGCTGACATGTCAGAATTCTTTTTGAAGGAATAGTCACCAGGGATCTGATGTACTCTGCTCTTAATTGCCTGAGATAAAATATGTTCTTTATTACGATAATCGCCAAAGTTCACCAGTATTGTTCGAGGGTATTTAGCATGAGGTAACTGGACAGCCGGAACGCGATGAGCTCGCATAATGGAGAAATCCTAGTGACTGACCGCTAAACTCGGGAGTACATATTGTTTAATAAGATCTGTGGCAGTCTGCCTGTTCTCGTGCCCTCCCGGCACCCCTGTGAATCTTAAATTTGATCTACGTGAGCGGTTCTCCGCATTGTCCAACCGGATCTGCAGTTCCAGCAGATCCGTCTGGCATTTGGAGATTGCAGGCGCAATGTGTGCTTGGCCGTCCTCCAGATCTGAGACTCGCTGTTCTACCTCCAGTATACGAGGGTTAAGTTGCTGGATGTTAGTATTTATCAGGTTTAGATGTGCCTCTGTTTTGTGATTCACTTCCATTTGTGAAATTTTTTAAGATTTAAGCTTGTTTAAAATTTGGAGAAGCAAGGACTCCTGCGACTGTGGGCCTGCCTGCTGTCTCTCCTGCCGTCTTTCCTGCTGCTGACCCTGCTGGCAGATCCTGGTTCCCACGTGGTTCTCAAAGTTCATGGGGGGGTGCTAGTGATGCTTGCCTCCCTAACGGAGCTTATGTCCGAGCTGTGTAAATCAAAGGGAAAGAGGTTATCTTCCACAAGGAGTGTAGTATGGCAGGAGGGCTGGGGTCCCATACAGATCTCCTTTGGTCCCCTGCCAGCCCCGCCAAATAGCAGGTATAGCTGCTTATGACCACTGCCGCCACCCTCCTGGAGAATACCACTGTCTAATACTAGGCTTGCACCTGATTTTAGCTGATTGCCTAAATCAAGGCTGTCTAGATTGTCTTGTGTCCCTTGCATTCGTTGTTCTTCATCCGCTTTCCCGATAGACCCCCTTTCAGATGCAGCATTGTCGGAGAAGTTTGGCTGAGCTGAGCCAATTGAGCTTGGGGCCAGGGTCATGCTGGATCCAAAGTCCTTGTCTGCCATCTATTGAGGCCCAGTTATATTTGTATTTAGCTCATTATTTGCCATTCCTGCTAGGAGAGGTTTTCAGGGACACGATTTGCTGTGGATGCTGTGCTCACTGCTCTTTATTATATTAATTGTTTGTTGTTTGGAGGTGGGGGTGTTCCCAATTATCTCATGTAGCCCCCAGGGAGACTACCGCTGCTGAAGCCCGCCTCTACCTCTCTCCTTGCTTAGCCCCTGGTTTAGCCTGCTTCCCCTGTGGCATGCAGCGTCCTCTCTTCTCATTCCAAGCCTGTTTAAATTATTATACTGAGCTCTCCTTTTTTGTTTTTTGTATTTAGTGGAGGGTGGGGGAGGTGTAGTTTTGCCGCGCCCTTGCCCTCACCGTGCTAGCGTCCTAGCCGGGAGGGATCTGCTCCTCGACTTCAGCTGTGTCCCGCTCCAACTTCCCCCGCCTCTCCCTGGTACCTTCGTCTGTTGCGTCTAGTGGTATGCGTGCTATGTGCTCGGGCCGTTCGCGGCCCTTTCCGTGGGCTTTCCATAGGTCCGTGACGGGTTGAAGGCAGCCTCCTCACCGATCCCCACTCAGCTCGCACAGCGCGTCTGCTCCCCTGAATCGCGCTTCCCTCTCTGCGTGTCCAATGACTCAGCCGCGGAACATGATGGGAGCTCCTACGTGGCCTACTTCTCCCAGGAGGATGTAATCAAAGCAGGGAAGAAGCAAAGATTCCATGGGGATTAAGTGGATGATGAGCAGGGGCCAATATTTACATTTGCCAAGCAATTTGATACACTAAAAGGCAGAGATTAACTGAGAGTAACATTGGTTTGCAAGGCAACAGGGTGAGTTAAACAGGTTCCGAGCTGAGTTTAGAGATTGAAACTGACTCTGAAGAAGAAAAAAACAGGGTTCAGTGGCCCTGGGGTATCAAACAAACCATCGCTCGTACATGAGCTCTATTTTATTAACATTGGACAGGCGCCAGATGCTTGGACCACACGGTCAGAAATTCAGGCCAGACAAAGGAGGAACCAAAGAAGGATAGAGCAAAGGTAGCACCACAGGAAATTAAAAAATGCAAAAACAACAAAAATGCAAGAGAAAGTAAAGAGTAAAGCATCCATGAAAGAGGTCAGTCTTTTAGACATGGTACTAAACAAAGCTGAAGAACAAGTTCCATCGCTGAGTCTGACATACTGCCTGGAAAGCTTGATGGACTATTGTCAGACAACAACAGACATGTATAAATACATTAGGAAATTGAAACTGGTAAAATACCGTCTGTAAAAAGTAAAATGGCCAACCCGCCATGGTAGGGAGGCAAAAACAGATTAGAGAGGCTTAGAAGTGTCAGATTTACAACTAATGAGAGAGCTCTAGGAGTTGGACAATTGAACAATGGGCATATCATAACTGGTGACAAAGCTGAAAGTCACTGAAACAGTGAATTTGGATGTGTATAGGGAGTCTAATAAGCCATTCACGCCGGCCTCAACTTTCACACCAATTACCCCCAAAGACTCCATAGACACATTCAACTAATGTGCAATTGAAGATGTCAAGAGAATGTGCAATAATTTGGGCAAGGGGCATGAGGAAAAAACACAATTACCAACAAAGAAGTTATTATGACTTAACCCCTTCGCTGCCAGGCCTTTTCCCCCTCCTGTGCCAGGCCTTTTTTTGCCTATTTGGGGCAGTTCGCGCTTAGGCCCTCATAACTTTTTGTCCACATAAGCTAACCAAGCCAAATTTGCGTCCTTTTTTTCCAACATCCTAGGGATTCTAGAGGTACCCAGACTTTGTGGGTTCCCTTGAAGGAGGCCAAGAAATTGGCCAAAATACAGTGAAAATTTCGTTTTTTTAAAAAAAAATGGAAAAAGTGGCTGCAGAAGAAGGCTTGTGGATTTCCCCCTGAAAATGGCATCAACAAAGGGTTTGTAGTGCTAAACTCAGCAGCTTCCTTGCTTTCAGGAACAGGCAGACTTGAATCAGAAAACCCAATTTTTCAACACAATTTTGGCATTTTACTGGGGCATACCCCATTTTTGCAATTTTTTGTGCTTTCAGCCTCCTTCCAGTCAGTGACAGGAATGGGCATGAAACCAATGCTGCATCCCAGAAACCTAACCATTTCTGAAAAGTAGACAAAATTCTGAATTCAGCAAGGGGTCATTTGTGTAGATCCTACAAGGGTTTCCTACAGAAAATAACAGCTGAAAAAGAAAAATATTGAAATTGAGGAGAAAAAAACATCAATTTTTCTCTACGTTTTACTCTGTAACTTTTCCCTGCAATGTCAGATTATGGAAAGCAATATACCGTTACGTCTGCTGGACTCCTCTGGTTGCGGGGATATATAGGGCTTGTAGGTTCATCAAGAACCCGAGGAACCCAGAGCCAATAAATGAGCTGCACCCTGCAGTGCGTTTTCATTCTATACCGGGTATACAGCAATTCATTTGCTGAAATATAAAGAGTA